>NC_059477.1:28618167-28926834 GCF_018139145.2 Gymnogyps californianus
ATGACCTCTCCTGCTGTCTCCTTGGTTACACCACAGATTTTGTGGCTTGAAGCTATGCTCTTTTGTAATGAATTGGAGAGTGAGAAGTGTTTCTATTGGCTACATTTACGTAAGGGTGTCTTATTTTGCCAGTTCTTCATGAGGGATTTCTGTTTCTGGTACATATGCAGAAAACCCCCAGGCTGAGAGAACAATTTATCCAGCTGTCCTTCCCGGCACGTGCCTCCTGCAAGCCTCTCCATCCCCCTTCTGCCACTTAACTGGAAGCCTGTCCAATTAAATACAGGAGATGACTATGTTCTTGTCACATGCTGATTAAACTTCAGTTTCCAAGATAAAGGAGTACTGCTCTCCCAGGCCTCAGTGTAAAAGAATCTTGCCCTAATAAATGGATTCATGAGATTCCTTACCTGAATAATATGACCAATCTAATATGGAAATCTAATTCAGAAATCTAATTCTCTTTAATTAGTTGTTATTTCATATTTATCCTGAATGCCTTGAAAATCCAAAGCAATCATTCTCAATATCACAGCATATTGGCGATTACTGTTTGGGTAGAGGAAATTCTTATGATTTCCTAGTGGGGAATACGGACTTGATTCCTTTCATAGAGCTGAATAGTTAGAATCATGCCCTTCAGTTACTGTGCGCAATTCATGTTTCTCATGCCACGCTATGCAAGAAAGCAGAGCAGCAGGGGAAGAAAAAAATAGTCTGATCAATAAAAAGATCTTTCTTCATGTTTAAACCTTTCTGAGGATCAGGGAGGCTATTTATTTTCTTATCCCTACTCATTCTTTCTGCAGTCCAGTCCAACTAAATACCATCTTAAAATGGATTATATCCACAATGATAAATGGAGGAGTTTGTATTGATTTACTGAAATCACACTATAATGACATAATTAGTATACTTATGAATTGTCTCTACTGTGAAGTCAAAAAAAAAAAAGCAGTAGAAAAAAAAATTCCTCCTTACTCACTGAATACTTAAGGAAAAAACAAAACCTAGGAGACACTTCCACATAACACTATGACAGAGGCTTTTGGAATGTTCACTTTCATGTTCCTCACGGCTACTGATTCAGGTTTCCATCGTGTGTCCTCGTTCCATGTGTAGAGTTCTTTGACCCTCATCCAGGAAAGCACTTAAATATTTACTGAGCATTTGTGGTTGTTGCTTTTTTGACATCCAGTTCTCGCATTCTGTTTGGGTTGTTAGACCACCTCCTTATCGCAGCATGGTGCTAATGCATCTATTGGCATGTTCTGTTTTGCTGGGACAAAACATTCATCCAGTTTTACAGTAAGATTCAACAATTGCTATGGGGTCTAGCATCCCAAAGAACTGAGAACCATGCACAGATATTGCCACTGAAATTCTGGAAGCAGTGCAACTGCTCACTTTCTTCTCTTGTGCTACACCATCTCTAATTCATTTGCAAGCTGCATATTAGTAATGTGAATCCTGACTCATGAGCTAACAATAGGTGACAGGAAAGAAAAGAGGAAACTTAAAAAAATTTAAAAAAAAATAGTGAGAGAGAGAAGGGAACAAAAGACTGTCTGATCAAATGGGGAAAACAGCAAATTGAAATAATGAGGCAAGCTTTTATTTTAAAGTCTTGAAAATGAGTCTTCAGAGTATCCCTTTCACCTTTTTCATTTATTAAAATAATGCTTACCTGGGAGGTGATAAAGAAAACCCTGAAGTTTTTGGAATGAAAAACTGAAGTTTAAGCAAGCCCTTAGGATATGCCTTATTAAAATGTATTCTTGAACCTTATGTTCTTAAGCTGAGCAAAAGGTGGTGATATTTTAACCCTTGTCATCATAGCCTTATAATACAATTTTCTAGCTAAAAAACCTCAGTGGAAAGCATAGAAGAAAGATACAATCGATCTTCATATGTAAATTCTGTCAATTTTTATTATTTTACTAATAAACATGTTTAACAAGTCTGAGAATATATCTCTTCAGTTTAAGGCACTGACTGTTATTAGCTGATTCAGATGATTAATCTGAGCTCTAAAAATATACAAGAAAATTTTCCCAGTGCAGAATTCAGGTATGCTGAGAATTTGAAATACTTAGTGGTCAGTAGCTGGAATTAAGACGCTAGCGTCTACTGATCACCCAATTACTTTTGAATTGTGCCACAAAATATAACCTCACTGTATTCCTGAATTAGTCCTTGAAATCCTGTCTCCTTCACAGGTCTGAGTTAAGGAGGAGAGATTGTATCAAATACAGAAAGCTAAAAGCAATCCATGTATAGATAGGCCTATGAGGAAGAGGATGTTTCAGAGATGAGAACCTCTAGAGAATTCATTCTTCTCTTTTCGCATGAAAAGACCTCAGACTTGTATGCTTTTTCTGATGTCCACAGTATTGTCTACTATTTCATAAAGATAATGAATGTTGTGTGCCACATACCCCAAGACATCTTTATGGTGTCATTTCCAGCACTATTAAGCAGCTGGAGTCTGTACTTAGTGTTTGTAAATCACGGGGCTTTTTACCTAAGGTTGCCAGTAATTAGTTGCTGCTCCCTAAAGGACGGTATCAGAAGGTCAACACTTTTCAGGTGGAATAAAACCGAAGTGAAGGTGCTGGGAAAAGCTGAGGGAAGGCTCTGCTTAGCCTGCTGCAGGAGTGTTTTGGAGGTGCCATCCAATTAAACTGACCAGTGTAACCTGGGCTAGGGAGGAACCCTCTCTGTACTCTGTCCTTGCACTTTAATATTGCAAAACAAAAGACAGCTCTGAGCTTTGACTCTGTGCTCCTGAGCACAATATGCATTATGATTGAATTCCTGATTCCAGTATGACTGCAGTCTTCATTGAGGGTGAACGATCTGGCCCATTGTCACCCTATTTCAGAGGTACCTGACCTCCTTAATCTCTGGCCTGCCTCTGGGCAAGAGGATGCACCCAGTGTGAGGTGTATGTGGGGATATGTTCAGAGTGAGGACTCTAGGGGCTCTTATAGTGTGCAATATGGCTTTTCTTAGAAATGTTATCACAAATATAATTATTTGGAAAGGGGAATTGTTTGGGTGTTTTTGGATTGTTATTGGCCTGTGTAAAAAGGTTACCATCTGCCAGTAGTGTAAAAGAGCTGAGGACATCAAGACGAATCCTGTCCCTCTGCTCTTTATCTGCATAAAGAAATGAGGCTGTCCCTAAAAAAAAAAGACCATCACTTCCCTGAGTTTCAGAAAGAAACTTTTGTGTTTAAAGCAAACAATTGCCACCCTGTGGTTCAGGGTTGTGGAGATTTGTATTGGGTTTGCATGGCAAGGTTTTGGTAGCAGGGGGGCTACAGGGGTGGCTTCTGTGAGAAGCCGCCAGAAGCTTCCCCTATGTCCGATAGAGCCAATGCCAGCTGGCTCCAAGACAGACCCGCCGCTGGCCAAGGCTGAGCCCATCAGCAATGGTGGTAGTGCCTCTGGGATAACGTATTTAAGAAGGGGGGAAAAAAACCGCAAAATAGCAATTGCAGCCAGAGAGGAGTGAGAAGATGTGAGAGAAACAACTCCGCAGACACCAAGGTCAGTGAAGAAGGAGGGGGAGGAGGTGCTCCAGGTACCGGAGCAGAGATTCCCCTGCAGCCCATGGGGAAGACCATGGTGAAGCAGGCTGTCCCCCTGCAGCCCATGGAGGTCCACAGTGGAGCAGATACCAACTTGCAGCCCATGGGGGACCCCACACCGGAGCAGGTGGATGCCCGAAGGAGGCTATGACCCTGTGGGAAGCCCATGCTGGAGCAGGCTCCTGGCAGGACCTGTGGAGAGAGAGGAGCCCATGGTGGAGCAGTCTGTTCCTGAAGGACTGCGCGCTGTGGAAGGGACCCACGCTGGAGCAGTTTGTGAAGAACTGTAGCCTGTGGGAAGGACTCACATTGGAGAAGTTCATGGAGAACTGTCTCCCATGGGAGGGACTCCACATGAGCAGGAGAAGAGTGTGAGGAGTCCTCCCCCTGAAGAGGAAGGAGCAGCAGAAACAACGTGTGATGAACTGACTGCAACCCCCATTCCCTGTCCCCCTGTGCTGCTGGTGGGGAGAAGGTAGAGAATTCGGGAGTAAAGTTAAGCCTGGGAAGAAGGGAGGGGTGGGGGGAAGGTGTTTTAAGATTTAGTTTTTGTTTTCTCATTATCCTACTCTGATTTGATTGGCAATAAATTAAACTAATTTCCCCAAGTCGAGTCTGTTTTGCCCATGACAGTAATTGGTGAGTGATCTCTCCCTGTCCTTATCTTGACCCATGAGCCTTTCGTTATATTTTCTCTCCCCTGTCCAGCTGAGGAGGGGAGTGATAGAACAGCTTTGGTGGGCACCTGGCATCCAGCCAGGGTCAACCTACCACAAGACTGGAGGCCAAACAGAGAGACTGGAATTTGAGGTTGGTGCCTCAGCGTGGTCAGGGAGTGGTGGGAACAGGAGAGAGAGCTGCAGGGGGTGTGTGGGGCGAGAGGCACACAGAGAAGGAGTGTCAAGGATCAGGGGAAGGTAATGTGCTGCAAAGAACTATAATAGAAGAGAAAGAAGCCAAGAAATCAGTGAGTAGTACACATCACTAGAGATTTAAGGTTGGATTTTGTTCCTTTACAGGGGTGGGGAGACATGGGACAGGTTTTACGTAGTTGCTCTCTAAAGCTTCAAATACCAAACAGTAAATACAACTCCCTTTTTGCCTCTGCTTGGAGATGTAAGGCTTAAGCCACTACTAAATTTGGAAGCAAGAAGCTCTGAAGACAGAGATTCTGACTCCTGATTTTTATAGGTACATGGTTGGCAACAAAGTGTTTCCAAAGACTTCATGGGGAGGTGATGTTCCTTAGACTCCATTCAGACTAGTTGGTGGCTTCTGGAATTTTGTACTGGTCTCACAAAGTTTCTGAGTTGTTGATGACTCTCTACTATGAACCTCGAAATCTTCTGAGATTTGCCCATAATGAGAGTAATTTCTTTGCTGTTGTGCACAATTGCTAGGCAGCATACTGAGAAGTGTTTTAATAAAGACATCACTTTAAAGTAAGCCACTACCATCTGTTCTGCCCTCTAATTACAAATAGGGAAAAAAGAGAGAGAGAATAATTTGCAATTGCATCATAGAGACAGCAAGGATAAAGAAGTGACATAAAGGTATGCAAGTCTCCAAATATGGTCTGCATCACTTATGTTGCTTTTATGATTCATATACAAATGGAATATGAAACTGTTCCCTTGTGAGAGGAAAAGTTCCCTATGATAGTGATTTGTTTTCAGGATATCAGAAACTTAATCTGAAATGGCATGTCTGTAACAATATATACCAGTGCCTTCTCTTTTGGTGTCAGTTACTTAGTCCTGGAGAAAGCTATAGATGTGAGTTGTGTGTGTTTGAGATAAAATAAAAGATATGTTAAAAAAGATGATCTTGTAGGCAGTGGATTGAGAGTCAGAAGAATTGAGTTAAATTCCAATTTCCATTCATTTCAGCCAAAATAAACAACAATTGGGTGTCTAATTTCAAGCGTAACTCTGGATTTGATGTTCTGTGAGGCTTACATAGTACTTGCTTGTACTCATAAAACAGGAGTAACAGCCCCGTATTGCGTAGGAGTGTTGCCAGGATTCAGTCAATTTAGTGTTTGTGAAACATGAAGGCTCTTGCCTGACAGGAAGCATATACGATGCCCTGAGATATGAGGGCTTTGATTTGATTCCCTGCAGCCTTTTCTGCCATGCTTATTGCACCAGTATATGCTACCTTCTCTGTAGTACTTATACCTTTGCAACAAATATGGAGTAGGCTGACACTGAAAGATGCTCCGCAATCCCTCTGTGGCAGTGAAACCACATATCCTTGTTCCTAAAGGTGCTGCCCAGTGTGGTACGCCGCTGCGGTGGAAACTGCAAAATCTCCTGTGGTTGTAATGTTAATCACAATCCTCAGCCATGGGAGGAGTGGCCAAGCAAGGAAACAACAGCTGCTTGAAGACACTTTCTTTACCCTGATTATCTCAGAGGCATGCAAGCTCTGAGTCTTTCTCTCTCAAGGCAGCTATATTGCTGCTTCTGGTTGGCAATTATGCACTGCCTTAAGCTGTGGAAATGCTGACCTCCTGAAGCAAATTCCTGCAGGTCCTGCAATATGTTTATGCATTTACTTAATCAAATTATTAGAGGATTTATCTGAAAGCATCTGAGCACATTGCACAAATTGAGCAAGAACAAATTCTCATTTGATGCAGGAAAAAAACCTCAAAAGCGTTTGGCAAAAGCAAACTTGGATAATAGTTAATTAATCCTTCCAGTCAGTGAGGATCAGTTGGTATCTGATCAGCGTGGACAATCAAATCATTGTATATTCATGGACCTTGTCTTAAATATCCATTGGTGATTAAGTGGTATGAAACATGGTGTTCAAAGGGAGAAGAAGCAGGCATATAGTTCTTCCTTTTTTTCCCATTTCTCCAGTTTGAGCCTGAAGATCTAGGAATGTATGTCTTGTTTCCTAGCTGTGAATGGATCCATCACATTCTTTTCTTTACCAAAATATTGACAATGAAAAATGGAGCAGAATTCTCTCTCTTTCCCTCTTCCATTCCCCCCCGAACAGTAAAAGTGAACAAGACAAGTTGTTCCAAGACAGTGCCATCCACCAGTGTGCAACTGTAATCAAGGTATTTGCTACACTGAGGACTCAACCAAAATCACTAAAATGTTTTTTAATAAAGGAAGGAATAAAACCCAGACCTGCCCTAACCAGCAGTAATTTTCTGCAATCATATGCTGCAAGGGGATTTTAGCCATGGTGAATGCTCTCACATGCTTGTTTCAGTTAATGTCTCAGGCTCAGAAGGGATTGCAAGCCTGGATTTAATCACATCTCTAAAACAAGTTGAATCTTTAGGCGCTACAGGAATGCAAATTACTGTTAAGTTTGAATCCCAGACATAAAGGTCAGAGGGCTGTGTGCTCTATCAACGCATTTCTCCATATGTAACTGTTGCAGATGAAAGATGGTCCATAAAACCTTCTCAGCCAGCACACAAATATATATCTTTCAGCTTTTCCTTTAAGTATGAAAAAAACAAACTCCAGGCCCAACCTTCCCAAAATATACTTACCAGGAAGCACTGGAAAGCTACCTATGTTTGTAAATATGGTTTCTGTTTTTGATGCCTAAAAGGCCATCCTAGGACAGGGCTGCCCAGGAGACAGTGTGAGCCAGGGCAGGTGGAGTCCTCCACGTTCCTGCAGAACATGACAAAAGGTACTTGCATGGTTATGAACCCTCTTCCTCCTCTGTTAGATCATTGCTGCTTGGAGAAAATCAGTGGACATGGCTTATTCTCAGAGGTTAGCATAAGTCTGAAGTACCACAGAATGGATGAGGTTGGGAGGGACCTCTGGAGCACATCTGGTCCAACACCCATTCGTAGCTACACCAAGCTCTCTAGCTTTACATTCAGTGGACATGCTCAAAATTTTGGCCTGCATTGGGATTAAGGAAAAGGAGAGGAAAGGTTTCATAGCACTTCTGAGACCCCCCTGCGAACAGATGTGCTCTAATTCTGCCTTGTAGCTCCCCTGAGACAATGTGCTGTCTGTCAGAAGGGAATGCCTAGTCTGAATATTAATGTCATTTTGTAATGAAGGTTCTTGATTGAGCTGTGTGAGAAATACTCCTTTACATAGCTGAGAAACCTTCTCAGTCATCTAATTCCCCCGAATGGAGATTACAAGGTCAACCTGCTTCAAATAGAAGATGAAACTAGTATTGAAAATAAATGTAAATGATAAATGATCTTTCTATTTCTGTGTTGCTATATCTTTCTGCACTCAGTAGACCATATTGAAGAAATCACCTTGCATTTAGTTTCTGGTTCTCTGCAAATATAGAAATTAGTTTGTGAGACAAATACTTCCAGGAGTCTCTATTGTACAGATAGCTTGTGTTTAATCTAAAATATTTTCCGATATCTGCAGCTGTCTGATAAAAGAGGGAGAGACTTTTTATATCTTTCTGTGTAATAAAATCCTTTGATGGTCAATAATGGCACTAATACCATAAAACTACTTCAATGGTCCAGGTAGTAGTATTAGCAGCTTTGTTAGTTCTAAGTGGTATATTAAATAGAATGGAAAAACACTTCTTAAAATGCTCAAGAATCACACTTTTTGGATGAATTGTTTGGATCTATAAATTATGTAAAAGAATTTAGGTTCCACAGTTGACAGGACAGCATTATTATTATTATCACTGCTCTTTGTCAATATACTTGCAGAATCATAAGAATTATTTCTAATAAATTATTTCAAGATTGCTTTGTGTATTCTTGAGTTTGCTCAGAAAATACCTGGAATTTTGAGGTGGCTTGTGGCAATAAAAATATTTCTATTCTTTTATTAAGGAATGAAATTCCTGGGTTTTTTTATTTTGATGCACATTGGTTGCTGAACATATCTTAGCATCAGAGAAAAATTATTTCAAGGACAAAAGCTAAATAATCTTTATTTTTGTTGAATAAGCATAAATGTTAATGTAATCAACATGTTTCCTTGTGGGCTGGGTATTCAAACTCAGATTATTAGCTTAGAAATTATTGCAGGGAAGAATGGCACCTTATTACTTAACAGAGCAGATCCATATGTGTATTCAGAGTCATGGTATATTTTCACTAGGGAGAGAGAAATAACATTTCATTTATTATTTATTTTTCTATTAGCTCTGTGTACTAGCTCATTTTGTATAAACTAAGTTGTCTTCTGGTTCTCTGCGCAACAGCAAAATAATCCCTCAAATGTCATCTACATTATGTCTTCGCTTTCTACGCTGCTTTAAGGCTCTGAGGAAACCACACAGACAGACTCCATACACAGTTTATATGGAACGTTTTTGTAAATATATATTTCTGTGCCTTATGCAGTCACTTTTGATTCTTATGTATGAGGGTTTGAATCATTCGCTGTCATGAATTTGTGCTTGCTTTCCTCATTATACAGCAGTCATAAATGTAAAAAGAAGGCAGAGTATGGAGAGAGGACAAAGGAAAATGGAGAAGGGAAGACAGGAAAACTTTAGATATATGAAAGAGTATGCTCTAGGGTTGGGCATATTTGTAAGAATAGCAAAATGAGTTTCTCCTCAAATATTTCTGCAAATACTTAATGGAAAGTAATAGCAGTTGAAAGAATATAATTATAATGAGAATAAAGTAAAATTGGAAGGATTTTAAGGAAAAAATCCTGACTTTTCAGAAAGAAAACCCCTTTTCCTTCCCAACTCTACAGCTGCTTGGCAAATAGAAGGTTGTTAATATTTGTGTTTCAGCTTTTTCTCAGTATTTTTCTAACCCTCAGAATTTGACACAAATAATTGCTTTCTAAATGTGGAAAGGCTAATGGTTTTAGTTCAGTTACTTCATCTGTAATGAGAAAAAAACAGACTTTTGAAGCAAGGAAAGAACCATAACTGATGGATATTGCCCAGTCTGTCCAGCTGCATAGCACAGCCTCAACATTTTGTCAAGGTCTGGGAGGGAATGAAATATGGCGATCCTGCTCTCAGGTGCTCTGACACCTGAATTACTATCTTAAAAAGTGGTTGTCTCAATACTATTCCTTCTCCTGCTCTGCTTGTTCAGTTCAGGAAGAAAGGAATAATTTTGTTCTCAGATCCGGTTTCTTTTTTAATTAAGGGCTCTGCACTCTCAAGAAAGATCCATGATTATTAATCACAGATGGAAGGAGGCATGCAGGCTTTGAACAGTGGGCGAAGTTCAATATTTAGAGAACTTGCTCTGGGGAAAATCACCCAGGTCCCTCTCTCCAGTTCCTAACTCCTCCTATGCATCTGTAAGCACCACTGCAAATCAGACCCTGGGGTACTTTCATGGGCCAATCCCTCTGTTTAGACACTCAGCATTTTTTCATAAAGGCCAAGAGCCTTTTTCTCAGAGCTGACATCTCAACATGATAATGAGAACCTCTTTTATTTCATCTGAGAAAGTCCAACAAGGAACTGAGACATCAAACAAACAGGAGAAGCTTTCATGTTTGGAAAGTTGACTGGTTTTCTAACACACAGCTTCACCCTTTTTTTCCTAGGAAAAAAAAGAATCATTTGTCTTTACAAGAGGGTTAATTATATAAATGAAGCACTTTCCATTCTACAATACAGGATTAATGAAATGAAATCTTGGGACCTCTTAAAGTCTGATCCAAGGGGAAATAAAACCAAACACAACATAGGCCAGTTGGCTGAATGTGTTAAGTAAAGGAGGAGAAGAGAGAGAAAATTTGACCATGCACAGAAGTTTGACTAGAGAGCTAAAAAAAAAAAAAAAAAGTTGATGACGACAGAACATTCATATTGCCAGGGTGCTCCCAAAGCAGAATGCAGCTATTATTTGGAGTGGAAACAGTTTGTGAAGAGTTGACAGGCTGAATTGATTTAAGGGGCTCAGAATGAAACAATTATTTAGCAAAAAAAAAAAAAGTATAAAGGTGGGTAAAGGTTTTGTTAAGTCTTGAACAAAAACCAACACAATCTCTTTCCTGAGGTGCAATAAATGCTTTTTCTCAAACTAATTTTCAGTGTTGCAGGGAAGAGGGATGCAGAGTTCAGTATCAGGCATCCTGTGTACAAACATTTCCATTATGTCCTTCGTTCCCATTTGAAGGCTGTATAGTGGCAATCGCTCTGAGCCAGTGTTTATTTGGATCTTTCCTCGTAGGTGAGGAAGGGATGAACAGGGAACGGTGATTTTTCTATTTGAGAAAACTATGACCATAGCAAAGTCATTCTGAGAAAAAAAAAAAACCAAACCTGCAGATTCATCCTGGGTCCTATTGGATCTGCCTTAAAAACCCATAAAGAAATCCTCATTCAAATTCATGACTGTTTTACATAGCTTCAGTTGTGAAATTATACGTGTACCCTGAACCTCCGCTGTCATTTAAAAAAAGATAGCTTGTGAGTATTGCGCTTGTGGAGATGTGCTAGAAAACATGAATCCTAAAGGTGCATAAACCAGGCAGGGGATATAAAAAGAATGTTAAATATATTTTATATCTTTCGAGGTCTAACTGATGCTTTTCAAGTCCTCATGTTACATTTCATGAGGACCTGATCCTGTTGGTGTGCATTAAACTTGCTGTGATGGGATCAGAGCAGAGCATGCCTCCACCTACATGACTGAAATCCAGGGGGATTTAGGCTGAGAAATTTCTGGATCCCTTCAGTAGTTTGGGAGTACTCTGCCGTGGACTGTAAAAGCTACTGATGTCCATGGCTGTACCGAGGGAGAAGATTTACCCAAGGGGGTAACTCTTGTGACCAAGGGAGGTCATAAACTGCAGCCGCGAGAGGATTAAATTCCTCTGGGATCAGGAGCGTTCTGGATTTTAACTTTCAATTGGAGGACTTTGTGTGCAGATCACTCCACTTTTGGATCCATCCCAAGATCTCCAGTATGAAATCAAGCAAAATTTCCCTTTCGGGAGTCTTTAGATGCTGACTCCTGTCATTTTTTAATTCCCACTCTTCTTTCCCTCCCTTTTAGGAGTGGCCTAAGTAAATTGGGCATTACTTCTACTTCTTCCTCATTTTTTTGTTCTTTTTTTTAGGAGAAAGGAATGGAATAATGAAACCAGGTGAGTTGTTTAGTGTGCTAATTGAATAGATGAAATAGTGACTGAAACGAGAACATTTTTCAACATGTGATTTATTTGTTTGGGGTTTTTTTTGCTAAGTTTGGCTGATAACACTACATTTACCAATTCTTTACCTAAAAAAAAGCCTTTTTTACATTCTGAAGCCTATCTTCAAGCCTTTTGAAATCACTGGAACAAAACCAGGAGTCAATATCCTCTCCCTTCCCACAGGGATGGATCCAGTGCCTCCATGTCCTCTGACAGCAGGTCAGGATAAGTGTCTCTGGCTGGCTTAATGCTGCAGAGGATTTTTTGCCCTCTGTTATGATTGGCAGCGTATTTCAGCCTGGTTTATGTGAACAAAGCCAGCAAGTGAGAAGCAATAGGGCATGGATCCTCTGAGGCTTCAAAGCCAAGCTTTTCCCACTTAAATGTCAGTCGACTACTGTTTGTCAGCAGCATGGAAAGCCCTGACAGAAGGAAATTGAGTCTTTTCTGCTTGTTTAATACCCATGTGGCAGCGGGCTGTGCATGGTGCCACACTGGGAAATGAAGCGTGCCCAGGAAGAGCACGGCAAAGTGAGGCTGCTGCCTCACAAGCAACCCATGCACGGACACTGCAGAGGGCTCGGGGTGCCCCGACTCCCTCTTTTAAAGACCCACCTCAGGGGCAGAGGGAGTTTCCCAATCTGCTTGCTTTTTGCCTAGAAGAGGGTGTCCCAGGCAGCCTTTCCGTACCTTACCAACCAATTCTGGCTGTTTTGATGCTTTCCAGAGTGTATAATCATGCATATGGATCCAGGGGCACATGGGCTCTCCTAGGGCAACATCTGGCCCTGTTTATGAGTTTGTCCTCTGGCCCAACACTGAGTTTGGCAATGCAAAAAACACCAGCAAGGCTCTATCTGGGCTCTGGGGGATACGGCATGGGGTATTCACATATGTGAGGGCGGTAGGATTAGGGTTTTAAGAACAAGAGTCTGCAGTCCTTGCTTGCATCACTGACTTTTGAGGGGATTCTTTGGAAATCAAGGATGCTGTTTGTGTGAGTAAGGTGTTTGGGAGGAAAAGGACCCTGACTCTGCTTGTCTGTAGCTGTGCTGAAATCAGAAATAGCGCCTCTATCATAAAAACATACATTATAGTCAAAAGGGTTACTCTGGTGAAAAATAATATTTCATCTAGTTGTTCATAAGCCAAATGCTGCAGATGACTCACCATTGGGTGAAGTCCATACCCCAGGTATCACTGCCTGAGTAAATAATGCTATTAATTGTTTGCATTTATTTCTGTTTGTTAATCTCTCTTGGACATGTTATTTGCAGTTGCCATCAAGATAAATTTGCACCCTGCCAAACTGCAAACAAGGACTGTCATCCCCACCAGTTTATTCATGCCAGCGGTTTCAATTAGCTGAACTCTGAAATACATCTGTCTTAGGAAGAGAAGTACTATACCTAACAAGTCATTTTTTCTGTGTCAAATAGCAATATCACAATGAAGATCTGATCTCAAAGACTGGAATAGAACTATGAATAATAGTATCTAATCAAGATATTAATTAAAACTTGTAATATCATCTTAATGGGAACATGTTGCAAAGTTAAATTGGATTTTTTTTCCCCTTTTAAATTAGCACAGTCGATTAACAGGTGTTCTCCATATGTAATTATTTTCAGTGGAATGAAAAGCTGAGTTAAACATTACAGCTGTATAGGGGTAGATTATGGTCAGGCACTTTGAGAGGATGAAGGCAGAGAGCAGTGAAAATGTGGACTGGGATGCTCTGGCTAAGTTCCAGTTTGCTAATCACATCCTACTTAGTCAAAGCTGCCTGGTAATTTCAATTGGTTGCTGCATTCTCCTCATATTTCCTTGGAGGGCTGGGTGCTTTGCAATATAAAATTGAAAAGCTGCTTCCCCCCATATGTGCCTGCCTTTAACTCTCAAGTGACACAAATTTCAAATAACAGATCTATTTCAACTTCATTTTTGTGTGCAGGAAAGGCTTTTCACTTTACCTCTCTGTATAGGTATATATGTATGAACATACATATGTATGTTTTTCTTTAAAGGCTGCCTGCAAACTGAGTCTTTCTGTAGGTAAAACAGTGCTTTTGCTTTTCTCATGGAACATCCCTGGATGAAAATTTGTCACGTTGTTTTTGCTGAAAAATATGGTTGTATATTTTCTAGCTTTCTAGTTGTACAACTGATGGCCTCACAGGCTAATTCAGCTCATCACCCAGAATGATTTTGAATGTTTTGACAATGATGGTCTAGTATTGAGCTTCCACAGCAAGAAGACTTTAGAATCAGTCCCTTTTGATGGGCTGGTGATGACAGCAGTTGAAACAGGGATATCTGGGTCTAAAGGCATAGGATAAAGGACAAAGCTGTGTTTGTCCAGACAAAACTGATTTTTTGTTATTTTGGTATTTGTCCAGTAGACTATTGAGCATCTGTGGTTACCCACATGTAGAGGTCATCAGTGTGACTTGATCATAGGGTTTATGTCCCATAATGCTGAAGGGATGGATCTACTCTTCAAGCAAGACTGAAGGGGCACTTCAGAATTAACTCTATTTACCTTCTTGTAAAATGAATATTCAACATTTAAGTGAACAAAATCTGTTTGATTCAAAATCCAAAGCCTGCCAAAATCAATGGAAGACTTTCCATGAACTTCAGTGAGCTTTGGTTATAAGTGAAAAGAATTAATTTTGCAGGAGTAAGAACGTCTGAGCAGCCTTTATAAGTGAATAGGAAATCATAGGAACAGTTTGCATTTATACAGAAGTCTTCCCCGAAGGATTTCATTCTACTTTGAAAATGGACTCCTTGAACAAGCTTTAACTCCATTTAAATATTCATACATATAGAAAGAGATTGTTTTATTTAAGAAGGTTTTTCTTTTCCCCCATCAACCACAACTTCTTAATCATGCATTTTTCCCCTCCTTCTGGTTTCTCAGTATTTTTCACCACCTCTAGCCAGACATTAGATTTCCTAAGACAGCCAGATCCCTGTCTTGACAGGTTATTAATTATCACAGCTGGAGGTGGGGTGTTGTGGCTGTTCCTTGCTGTTTGTCATTTGACAGTAAAACTGGATGAAAACTAAGGCTTTGAAAGAAAATAGGAATAAACCCCAACATTTGTATACGGTGCACATTGGCTGAACAGCTGCTGGGTTGTTTTTCAGACCATCTCTGATGTCTCTTATCCTTCTTTCTTGAACTTCTCTTTTCTGAACTCAGAGATCTTAAAACAGAGAATGATGTGAGACCAGTACAGAAGGCAGCAAATTGTTGCTGAAAATGTCTTGCCTTACTTAAAGATATTTCCCAGAAATCTGTAGAGCGAGGTTGAAGTAGGGCCCAGAAATCTGCAGAGCGAGTTTGAAGTAGGGTGGTGATGAGAGGATACGTTCAAAACAAACAGAAGACTTCTTCCAACAACAAGGCCATTTACCGGGAATCACTGGGGGATCCTAAATTCCCTACATCTAGCTGTTGTCTGAAACCAGTCATTTGGGGGGTGATGACTAGGTCATTGATTTCATGAATGCTTGCAGTGGTGAGTGTGACTGGCTGGGTAAGGTGGGTGTTTGCAGAAGGACGTTGTTTGGGTTGCCAGGAAGTTTTCTGCAAGCTTCTACGCCACTTGCACACTAAGGTGAAGCAAGGCTCTCCCAGGGGCATGCATGGGCCACGAGGAAACTCAGCCCAGGGAAGACAGTTCTGGCCCCAGGGCCAGGGGGTGCAAAAGCAGCCAAGGGGTACCGCTAGAAGCACAGAGCCTACAGAAATTGTCCTTTCTTTAGCTTCTGAGGCACCTCTGGGACTAATGTTGAGCAGGAGCATAGAGAAGGAGTTGGAGGAGTTTGTGCAGCCCATGCCAGGACAAAGCATCTCCTGAGAAAGATGAATTCATATTTGTGTGAAGCTTATATTTTTTGCTTGATACTCCTCAGGTTTAGCTGCTGTTCTAAGGCTCTGAAGAGCAGACAATATCCAGGAGAGGGCAGTGCTGTACTCACACATCAGCTGGATCAGGTTGGAAAGCCAGGACAGTTACAGAAATATTGTGAGTGATGAGAAACTGTTCTTCTCATGTAATCAGTTCACTTAATTAGCGACAGATTCTTCTGCCACATTTACATCCATTTTCTTTTTGTATCTGGTCAATCTGTATCATGGAAGTCACTAGATGTCATCAAGGTAAATTGTGACAGCAACACTGCCTTGCAGTTTCATTTTTCTTCCTAGTTAGAATGAGATCTGGGAGGGATGGTCATCCTAAGGTGGAATTTAATAATAGTGCTAAAAAGGAAAGACTTTATCACCTGAGGAACACTTTGCAATGTTTCCTGAAGGTGAACAAACTCTCTCTCATTTCCCTTTTCTCCAGAAATTTTGCTGTGCCCAGATACCTCAGCCTGGATACCCATCACCTGTAACTCACTCACACACTGTGCTAGGCTTCCTCATTCATTTCATCCCAAAGGACCCCAGCAGCCTTGGCTACACTCAAATGCAGCTAAATCAGTTGAGATCAGATCCTTTCATTGCTTTGCAACATGGTACCAAGGCCTTAAATCATGGAAGGAGGTAGGGAGTGAGCTGATAACAAAGCTCCTAAAATATGGAAGAGACAGACAGTGCGTTTGAACTAACCAGAGCCAGACGGTGAACTGCAGTGATCCACACTGGACATAACAAATGCATAGCTCATCCTGGCCTCCATCTGGGAAGAAAGGGAGAATGACAGACGCACTTTGGCTCCCAGGGAAAGACGTACAAGGATCTGTGAACTGAAGTGTCCCTGCAGCCACAAGAAGTGTCTGGCACTCCATGCTGGCAAAGAGGGTGTTTTATGCCCAGCAAGCTGAAAGACTAGGACATCAGCCTGTGTCCGTATAAAGGCTTCTGGCAGTACCTGCCATTTATCTCTTCTGTACTTGTTTTCAGAAACAGCTACTTCTTTCCTGTCTGAGTTTCTCTTGCCAAGTGTGCAGTCCTACAGTTGTTCCTCCACTGAAATGGAGACCTGCGTGTTTGGCTCCTGCCTCCCACCCCACTGCAGCTCAGTCCACATCCCAGAGGTGCCCACCACACAACAGCCTCTCTCCTGCTCCCGAACTGGTCACAGCTGTGAGCATCACCACCATTGCTCTGGGCATGCACATCTGCTGCATGACTGTCACTCATCCTACTCCATGAAGCTTAACTTTCAGGGTTCAGGTAACTTGAAAGGGCTGGAGAAGGCAAGTTTCCTATGTGCAGCATTTTAATGGCTCTCCTTGTGCTACCAAACCCCCAAATTTATCCCCCTCTTGCATAGCTGTGTCTCACATCAGAGACAGATTTCCGTGAGGAACAAACACAAGGAACAAAAGGAGCAATGAGTGACAAACAAAACCAGTGAAGGCCAAGTTCAAAGCAAACAGGGTGTGATTCTTCACACAAAGTGTAGTTAAGTTGTGAAAATGCTTGATGAAGGATATTGTGGAAATCATTCATCTGGCTTTGGGGGAAAGTGAACAAATTCTTGAAAAATAATCTCTCTCTCTTTCATCCCTGCCAATACTGTATTTTAGAAACAAAACACAGCTTGGGAGGTGATGCTCTGAGCAGTCTCCATTTACCAGCCTTTGAAAGTCTACTATTATATGGGCAAAAAAGAATGAAAAGGTTGCCAAATAGATGAATTTTCATCTTTACATCACCCAAACCTCTTAGTAGTAGTCAGTCGTGTTGCATATTAACATCAACATTCAAAGGAAACTTGTTTGCAAATTTGTCTTGAGGACAACCTAGAGAAGATGTTCAGTGAATGACCTTTTTTCAATTCACCTCCTCCCTGCAGACTTTTTAGAGTCACAACAAGCCTGAAGCCATGCTACTTGAATAATGATCTCAGACTTTGCAAGCTAAGCAGGGTCAGGACTGGGACATATTTGACTGGAGAAACCTCCAAGACAAATCCAGCAACGCTCAGGAGGTGACATGAGAATTTCAGGGCTGAACCAATGTTACTGGATGATGGGTGTTACTGATCTGCTGCTTTTTTACAGAACTTCTCCCTTAGGTAATGCACTTACCTACATATGAGGATATTCAATAATGTATTTGTAAATGGGAAAGCTTTCAGACTTCTCTTTGGTTATTAGTCAGAAAGATCCCATCAAACCCAGTGAGGGGACCAGATTATTTAAATGTTAATGTGGGGAGAGGTGAACATAAAGGAACTATTCACAGCCAATACATTCTATTTGCTTGACATCCGCTGCAGGGTTTGAAGTGAAATTGTACCCAAACATATCTAGAGTGCAAATAGCTGGGATAGAAAAAGGCAAAGTATTTCTTATGCCAGTGACAGACCCTTTCAAAGGAAAGGACTTACTGGGGAGCTTATCATCATTCTGTTTCATGCTTTCTGAGAGAGACAGTCATTTGGGGATTGCTGAATTGTTGCTATTTTGAAAACTTCAGGAGAGGGAAAGCTGAAATCTGAGCAGTCATCGTCTGATTACACCAGTTCCTCCTGAAATGTTAAGTGTATATAATAATGTCTTTTCCTTATGGAGCCTAAACTGATAATAGTCTTGCTGTTAAAATGCCATATTGTGCAAGGGAAGAAGCAGATGCTTTCTGCTGGGTAGTACACTTTTTGTCAGTGAAATTTCTGTAAAGGTGATGGGCTCTTTAATATGTTATATCCAGGAGGCTCTGTCCCTAGTTTGAATATTTGCCCTTGGGATCCAAGTACAGACAGGTGCTTCTGCAGTGGGGAATAAAAATCCCTCCCCCCACCTTACTGCCTTATTGAACTGGTTATCTCGGAGGGAAACACGTCGCTGCCAGCCTCCTATTTACCATGAGCGAAGGTCAGTCAGTACCCTACCAGTTTCCATTCTTCCTCCATAATTGCTTCTCACATTGAAAGAAACATTTTTTATTACTCTCTGCCAGTGTGTGTTCACCACATAGCTCAAGTCATGGATTTATTTTCTCTTCTAGCGTGCTGGCATGTCCACTTCTTAGTTCATCATCTGTTTCTTTCTACAAAGAAAGGTTTCCTGAGAGAGAGAGAGAGAGAGAGAGAGAGAGAGTGTAGAAGGGATGCAGACTTCAGTTTGACAGTCATTCCTCCCCGCTAGCCTCACAAGTTCAGCTGCTTACGTCTCAAAAGTACGCTGCAGTTGGGTTAATATGAAAGAAATAAAGCAAATTCACTTGGTTTGTATTGCAAGTTTTGGAGATAGTTTACCGAGCGGCAACATATTTCAGTCGCTTGCATTTACTACTTCATATCGTCATGTATGAATAAAATATGCTTGTGAAAATTCCTTCAGAAAGGAATGATCTGGGAAAAGTGATGGAAATTTGGTTACTCTGTTCATGTTGCAAAGTTGAAAAGCTGCCTTCAGCCAGAAACCAACAATTTGTCATAAAAACTAGATTTTCTCTAAGAAAAGAGCAAGATTTTCTGGGAGAATACTAAAGAAAATATTGCTCGTGTGTAAGCAGAAAATCCAGTAGTGTATTATATGAGAAGTAATGTGTTCACATGATTAAAACCTGGGGCCAGTATTCTCAGTGAACATTGCACAAGGCATGATCTAATACACACCAAATTTTGATGCAGTCCCCGTGTGCTTGCAAACCAAGTCAAGGTAGCTACATATGCTCTCAGGATAGGTGCAGAATCAAATTAGACTTAAAAATGTATGCACGCCTTTGCATAAAGCTGGACCATCTTGCTCATCAAAAAATGTGGCCCTTGCAGCTCTGGTTTCTGCGCACTGAAGCAAACTGGTGCAGTGCCGACCTTCCTGTGCTCAGTGCCCACCCTGCCTCCCTGTCTCTGTTGGTGGAGGCAGCAAGACTGAACAAGTACCCAACACATTTTGAAAGCTTCATTTTGGTATGCTAATGTAAGCCCAGCTTCAAGGGTGGCTTAAGCTAATATGCTGTCTCCTGAATTCGGTGTCCAACCCGTAAGCACACATTCCTTTACAGTATCCAGGGGTGATTACTGGTAACAAAACGCAGAGGGGAATAACACCTTACACTCCTGAGTTACATTTCCAAAGCCTTTAGTCTTTCTGAGCCTGCCTTCCACCTGTAAAAGGAGTTAGGAAGATAAATGTCTAAAGGCTTCCACAGTGTGCCGTATCAAGGATCACAAAAGTAACAAAACCAGACTGAATAGATGAAATAGAAATCCAAGCCAGCCTGGTTCTCAGCATTGAAAACCAGTAGGATAATCTGGGTCTGTTATATTTCTCCTGGGTGTCCTTCTACAGCTAGTGCACCAGATATACAAGTTAGTTAAAGCATCAGTAATTTATTCCACCATTCCCAGTGTTGAAATCCCTTGCTGACATGTTGATGAAACTCTACGCAGTTGGAGAGTCAAATTAAGTGCACAGCAGTTTATAAAGCTGGCTAAATTCAGACACAATCTACTGTGCAGCAGAGAAGTCTGACCGATATAAAAAGGCAGGCTTTCTGTGAGACATTCAAAAAATGAAAAAAAGGATTAGAAAATGAAAAAAAAAAAGTAAAAAAGGACCAGTTAAGTATATATTATGTTTGTTGTGTATGTGTGTATATGTATATATATAACAGGAACAAAACTGAAGTGGTGTGATTGTCAAACTGAGTGATAACAAATCCCTTGGCTTTTGCTTAAATAATAAATATTAAACAGCACAGTGGTTTTCCAGAAAGTCCTCTCTTGTTTGGCAAACTTCTAAACCGCAAAAGAATAGTTTTGGGCCTTAGCCAAATCCTTTCTCTGCTGAGTTCACTGAGATCCCTTTTTCTGAATCAGTGCATAACATTACCATGCGTGTTTATGGTAACAGCTCCACAGCCCCTTTTGGCTGAAAAATTAGTGAAACTGCCCATGTTTTTGATTAATTGATGAGTAATCAAATGTCATCTAATATCCAGTTGCTTCAGACAGACTGCCTGTTAGGACTGAATTATAGAGCTGAGAGGTAGAGTTTTCTTTTCTTAGCTATCACTGAGCTGATATTTTGCTGTTGGCCATTTTTATTTTCCTGCTGCCTTTGCCTGTATTGTTTGTTTTGTTTATTTGGTGGGCAGATACAATAGCTGCAGTTTCACATTGGATTTAACACAGTTAAAATCCAAGCTATTCTTGAAAAGGGTGCTGCTGCTTCTCCTTTCATCCGAGGCTGTTCATTCCCTCATCCTCTTTTTGCCACACCTAAAGCTGGTGTAGCTCTCTGAGGAGTCAGACCAAGGAGCTGCTCTGGCTGAAAACTAACTTAAAATAAAAATCTACACTCTCCAGAGTGCCCTGATCCCTCTCATGGCATAGCAAGGGCTGGACCAAGGAAAGGGCAGGAATTCACCACCAGGTGCAGTGAAATGGTCTTCTTCAGCAGCTCTGCTGATTTAGATTAGGCTTCATAGTGATTTTAAGCCATCCTATTGCTTACTGGAAAAATATGCTGTGTGTAGCACAGGTTTATGCCAGTCTTTAATACACTGTCATAACATAAACAGGAAAGATGTATTCCCTGCTGCACAGAGCATAGTTTTGAAGAGTCCTTCGGTATCCAAAACTCATATTGATACAGAAATGACTCACTTTGGTAGTCTCTATATAAAGATGCTCGGTGTTAGATGTAGCTTTAATGGGAACCAGTGCTCAGAAATACTTTATGAGCAGAGTAAGTTGCCCAAGCTGGAGATGGCTCTGGTCCTTCCCTGGAAATCTTGGTTCTGTATAATTAAATCTCACCTGTTAGTTTTGCAAATCCTCCAGAGATGAGCAAAATTATTTGCTATTAAATCTTACTAAATTAATTAGGTTATTTTGATGGACTAAATTTGGTTCACTTCAGAAGCAGCACTCCAGTTTCTGTAAAGTTACATCATCATTCTGAGGGCATAATAATATATTTGATAACGTATGTTCCTTTCATGCATTTTTCTAGCCTAAATCCAGAGCTGGGAGAAAAGCACTTTTTTGTTCAGAAGTGAAGTTTTTTAGGTTTTTTTAGCATAAACCATTTCTAATTCTTTCATTATGCTTTGTGTAAGCAAGCTGGAACGAATGATTGACAACATAACCATTTGGTCGTCGTTATTATAGAACAATAAAGATTTTGCCTTCTTTTTAGTTTTCCATCTGCAAAGTGGGGATACAATTTCTGTCTCAGAGGAGACTTATGAAGATTTGTTGGTTAATGCTTGGACTGCATTTTGTCTGTGCTAAGTACCATATAATTATTTAACGTCCCAGTTACAAACGGTTGACACTGTGTCTCATCCTTGGAGTATTGCTCACTTATTTTATTTTTTAAGACTCTGAAAATCTGAATAATACACTTGTTCTGAGTGTAATGCATCAAACACCAAAGCACAAATGTATTTGTTTAATAATACTAATACTCCAATGCATGCAATTTTTTTGTTTGTTCCTAATACACAATATGTTTCTATTATTTTATACAAAACTGACAAAAAAAATATCCTGCTATACTTCTTTGTAATCTGAAGAAGACTCTTGCATGTTTTCTTCTTCCTATGGCCTAGATTGTGGCATTGCGTTATTGCAAAATTCACCTTTAGAGGATAGAGCTATTTATATGATTAAATTTCAGGTGTGCTCAAAACGACGACTGCAGTGTTAAGGAGTCTAATAAAAGCTCATCACTTATTAATTGGAAACTAGTTTTAGTATGTGCACCTGAGCACAAAAAATAGCAAAACTGAGTGATTGAAAATTCTCGTACAAGAAAATCTGTCTGCTTTTTATAACAATTCAATGGCTTCAGACCTCGACACTCCACTCTCTGGCTGTAGCAACCACTTGTAACAAAGCACTGTCATTTTGAGTGGGTTACATTTATTTGACTTCACTTGCTGGGGTCTCTAAGCAGAATAGGCACCAGCCCAACACCAAACAGCCCAGTTGCCAGTGGATGGAGAGCAAAGCAAGCGAGAGCCTGAGTCATTGGTCCAGAAATTGTGAATGCACTTCACATTGAGTTTTGTTGGATTTATAAGAGAGATATAAATAAACAGAAACAATTCAAAAAATGCCTATGTGACTCAGTTGCCTTTGATATTTCCTCCTACATGTTGTGCTCTATTGCGCTACAGAGTCATGGTCTTTCTTCAGTACACTGCCACTTTCATCCATATGTCCTGTTGAATTTGTCCCTGGCTGTTAGATGTCTTTCTCTCCTTCCCTTAGAGCACAGTGGTGGGACACCCTCGAGGTGAAGGGGCCTGACTTCTTGCTAAGGCCGATGGTTTTGTGGTAAAGTTGATGCTTACCTTGTACTTTAGGGGTACCCCAGTCTCTGACCCTTCAAGGTCTTAAATGTCACTCTGTGAAGCAGGGTCTGATGGGGTTCACTTGGAGAGCCCCGAAGGTTAGCCTTGCACATGTTCCCTTTGCTTTCCTTGCACACAGAGTGGACAGCATGCAAACAGCCTCTATGTTCATGGTTTGTTAAAAACCTGTCCTGGGAATTTTTGGATCAAAAAACCAAATGCCTAATGAGATCAGATGCTGCTAGACTAGATTGCTAACTAGTGTTAGATTGTAGCGTAAGACTTAGAAATGAAAAAATCTTTCAAGTCCAGTTTTAGATGCCCAAGTTTTTTCGTTAGACCTGGTCTATATGCTTTGAAGAGATCTGCCTCCTTCAACAGTTCAGTTCTGGTTGTGTCTGCATTATCATGGCTTTCTGTAGTCAGTCCTTGGACTTCCTGTCTCCAAAGCTAAACCACAGGTGACTGTCAGAAATACAGCCTGCAGACGTTGATCCAATAGGTCACTAAAAGACATGCTTAAAACATAAGTCTTAAGATCTGAGACATACTTGTCATGTATTTATCTAGATGCTTTGGAATAAAGAATCTCGGTTTCATGGAGGGCCAGACTTCACAACACACCATTTAGGGAAATCTCCACTTGACTGAGACCTACTCCACACTTCACTTTCACATCCTACTTCCCCAAACTTTTAACTCCCCCACTATATACCCACATCTTTCCAAATCAGAGCTATCACTGCATTTTTCTGTCTCACTTTCTCACTCTTCTGTAATACACCTTCACCTCTCCAAAACATATCCCTATCTACCCTTGCCTCTATCTTTTTTTATCCTCTTGGAAGATATGACTCCTTCTGGAGGTATTCAGTCTTATGTCTGTGATCCCATCCAGCTTCCCAATTCTCTGCTGCCCACCTTGGAGGGCTGCCCAGGTTTCTAGTCTGTCAGTCACTGGCTCGATAGAGTCCCTTTGCAAGATGCTGCACATCACACAGTAGGAAAGCTGCAAGAGACAGAAGCTTTTGCCTCCCGTGGGAGCGAGTTACCAGAGATCGCCTGCCACACAGTGTCTTGTTCCTGCTTGAGGCAGCAGCTCCCAGCTCCTGAACTTTTCATTTCATTTCCATACATATTGCTGTCCAAAATTAATGTCTTTCACATTTCAGCATGCTGAAATATGCAGTCAGAAAATCAGCACATTTGATAAGCAAGCAGATCATGAACTGCTCATGAGCCACTTCTTGGCCATGACTATTATAGTCAATAAGAGATGCTACAGAAAAATTGCCCATAGTATCTAAATATGAAAGCTTTGAGAAAGGTATTAATGTTTTCTTTATCTCTTGAAGACACAAAGGGATGTCTTTGTCTCTCCTGAAATTGTACCAGAGGTACAGCAGGGACAAATCTGCTCCATAAAAACAAAATTACACAAAAGAAAATTAAACTAATAAAAAGAGAGAAACAGAGATTACAATAACAATAAAAAACAATAGGCAAAAGAGAAAACAACTCCCCCTCCTTATTGTTATGCATCCAGAATCAGTGTCTTACTCATTTGTTAAACTTTTATGGCACTGGGAATCTCAAATACTAATTTTCTTCAGCATGAAAGTGCCGTTTTTAATGGGATGAATATGTTGCTCCCAGTGCAGGCAAGAGCAGGCATCTGGGGTATGCTAATGTTATATTGTACTTTGCTGGAGGTTTGTGGGCAAGACGCCTTTGCCTTGTTGTTTCTCCTACCCTTTTTCTGCCCTAACCTGCTGATGCTGCAAGAACATCTGGTCAAAAAAACATCTGTTAAAACCAGCTGCAACAGAATTTTGATGTTGCCATGTTACAACTTTCATGGGCAGTGAGGCTAAAAAGTCACTTTCCCAGAAAGTAAAAACTTTTGCCTCAAAAATGAAATGGTGTCCATGTGGACATGAGGTGTCCATACCTCATGGGAAGGGCGGTCAGGTGGTGTGCTGTCATGGCTGTCCACGAGCCACCAGGCTTCACTTCCAAGGGGACATTGTGGAGGGGATGTCCCTTGCATCCTGCCAGGTAAGGGTCTGATGAATCATAGGAGGGGTTATCCTAGGGACAAGGAGAGAAAGAGGCAGTACAGCAGCATTATTTATTTGCAATAATGGGAATTCCTGTTGGAAAAAGAATGTCCTTCAACCTTCTGTGAAAAATGGAGAATTAAAGCTTTACAAGTGACAAATTTAAAAACCTGTGTACAGTGATGAAAGGCTTTGCTTCAAGGTCTTCATATGGGTAAGCATACAGCTGAGCCCAATATTACTGGAATTTCAGCACCCGTAATAGAAATAATTAGCTATAGTGGTTTGTTTCCAGAGGTTTTCTTTACTTGCTGAGCTTTATTTAGTGCCACTGTGTGTATACTAACAACACACACAGCTCTCCAGGACTTTTGAAAAAGTAGGCCATTTAAACAGGCGAACATCACAGGGTAACCTTAACTATTGGTAAGAAGATGGACCAGAAATTATGTTCATGGCCATACTTGCAAGACTCTGATGATGATAATAATAATAATAATAATAAAAGAAGATATCATGTCATTGACAAATAGAAACAATTTTATATCTAATACGATTTAAGTAATAAAGGCTGAAGGGCTGCAACAGCTGCAAAGAGATTAGATACGTTATGTTTTCTCAGTGTAATAAAACTTGTCAAATAAAGCTGAATAAAATCTTCTTATCTATGTCTCTGGCTTATTTTTCCTGCAGCCTCTTTCCCTTCAGCTGATTGCGGGAGTCACCATTTCTCTAGAATGGTTACACACACGACAGTTCAATTAGAGTCAAGTTAGTGAAAGTTATTGCTGGATTTGCTTTTGGTTGTGCCTTTTTTTTAAAGCAAAAGACATCTGCAGCATTTGGAATGTATGAAGCACATCAAAAAACCCACTCTGCCAATCTGTTACCAATCTCTGCTGATATTTACTGGACAACTGGACTGGACTGTGTATATCACTGTAGTACCATTAAATTTAGCACTGGTTTACACCAGATCTGGATCTGATTTAAAAATAAAACATATCAAAATAACAAGACAGCCTTCCCCAATCACACTGGATGCTGCCTTGGCTACTCCAACCCATTCCTTTTTAAGGTCTCCCTTTTCTCACCTGTCTGCTCCCACCTCTGGGCACTGTCTGGAGTCCTTCTCCATTCTTTCTGCTCCTCCTGCCTCAGTTTCTCCCTATCTATAAAGAAAAGCATTGTCTTTCTAGGGCTGGTGTGCTAATGTTTGCTGAGAGCTTTAGGATACGCAGACGGTATTTGCGTTCAAAAGTGTGAGTTGTTATTATTACTGTTAATAAGATGTGACAGGCTGACATTTTGCTAACCTTTCCATGAAATCCAAGGCCAAACCTTTGTCTGGGTTACAAACATGCTTCCATTTGCTATGTGGTCTGTGCTTCCATCCAGGCCAGTATTTCTGAACTTGTGTGCATGTCTGATTTAAATTACACAAGCATCTAAAACAGAGGTATCGTTTTAAATACTGAGTGGGAAGAGCGAATGACGATGCATGTTTGAGCAGCATTGCTGTTGCCTTCGGCACATATTTGAACAAAGTATATTACCTTCCAAGGCAAACCAGTGAACCTAGTAAGAAAAGCCAAAGGATCCGTCCAAGCTGATGTAATACATAAAGACACAAACATCATCCATAAATCAATAGGCATTGATTTAGGTAAATGAGAGCTTTGCCCTTAGGTAAGAAAATTTTTACTTATTTATATGTATGTATTTAAAATGTATCATGCAAGATTTCTGGGGACACATATCCAATATTAATTACAATTTAAGTGTGTTGTGTCAGTGCCCACAAACTCACTATTTAAGATTTTTTTTCAAATTAAAGCTTTTCTCTGACATTTTTTTTCCCCTCCAGATAGAAAGCTCAGGAAACCAATGCATGATGACAATATGATAACCAATTAGGGAAAAAACACTGAAACCAGTTGCTGGTGCTGAAACTACTGTCAAAATCTACAATGTATCTGTGTCTGAAACAATTTCTGGCCACTGATTTAAACACATCTATTCCTTGGGGTAGAGGGGGAAAAGAAATCTCTATATAAATTTAATCTAATAATTTAATTTACTCTCAGTCTTAATTGCATGGAACTGTGAAGACACTGGGAAAATAAGGGTGAGTGTAAACCCTATGTCACTCTGCTGAGAAGTGCTGCAGTCAGCTCTGAGTGAGCCAGCGTGAGTCCTCAGGGAGGTAACTGCATTAACCAGAGTGCTCCCAGTCTCTAAGCTGGCATTGCAGAGGCTGTATGTGCAGGTTTATTGGAAGGATGGGGGGGGATTAAGATGCTTCTCTTCTTTTAATAGCACAGGAAATCTGATGACTGGAAGGATGAATTACTCTGGATTTGGAGACTAAAACAACGAGGCCAACCCAGCTGTCAGCAGGTGGTATACACACATCATGCTTGGCGTCTTGCTTGTCTGATCACAACTGCTGCCCTGGTCTCCAGCATGGCCAGACTTTCTTCAGAGCAGGCTGAAGTGTGAGTGTGCACCATCTCAGTCCAGTGGTCAGCATCTTTAGGGGTGTTGGGCTCTCTTCCCCAACTCCCCACTTCTCCACCTGTATGTTTCTATTATTAGTACTACTACAACATTATTCTTCCTTCCTTACAAAGTAAGGGAAGAATTGTATTGGGAAATACTCTTCACAGGTTTAATTCAGGAAAGACTCCACTGATTTTAATGAAGTTTGTTCAGTTTGTTTCCAGCTGAAGTTGTCATCCATTTGTTGACATGACCTTAGGTATAGCTGCTGATAAAAGGTATTATGTTAGTAGTTGGACGGGTAAAATAACATTTTAGAACATGCACCTCTTTTCCACTTGTCTCCCCTTCCTGTGAAGTCAAGTTGTTCCCAGTGGCTCAGGTATAAATAAATGTAGGGAAGAGCCTACATAAAGTTATTCCTTTCCCTGGCCTGGCCAAAGGGTTTTTCTAAAAATCCCTTCCCACCGAGGTGCAGTTTTCCCAGTATGACAGGAGATTTAAAAAGGCTCCTGCATGTCTCAGCCCTCTGGATGCAAAACTCTTCATGTAGGTACAGAGCCAGCTTGTTTTTCTAGGAATATGAACAGGAGTCAAGAGAGCATAGAAAATGGAGAATTACATCCTCTGCTTAAATTTCTGCACTTTCCTCTCTCCCTGCAAAATTATGAAAAAACCCAGCGTACAGGTATAGAGACTTGCTTCAGCTCTTGTCAGAAGTTCACATTTTAATATTAGTTTCTTTCTGTTTTGTTTGGGTTCTCTCCTTTTCTTTTGCTGGTAAAGACCTAATGAAAGTTAGCCTGACAGGAAATGTTGGGATCCAAGCTGTGGATGGTTTGCTGCCACCAAACTCCTTTGAGCCTTCAAGTTCATCCTTATCACTGCTATTGAATATAACAGCGTCGTCAGATTACTTTCCGGCACCAGTTTTCACACATGATTGACAGATGTAACAAGCAGGTAGGCAAGAAACTTAACTAGTCGCAGGACAATGGATGTGCACATTAGAAGCTTTCTGAAATGCAGAATGTTACTAAAGGCCATAACCTGATATCAGCAGTGGAGATGGCTGCAAACCGCCCAGTGCACTTCAGTTCTTAATATTTTTGTTTTGTTTTGTTGCTTACCTCTTGTAATAGATCAGTACTCATGTCCTCAAGGTATTTCTTGCATACCAGGAGCCCCCAGGACACGGGAACCAATTAAAGACATTGATATTCTTTCTTGAACATTAAGCCAGGGAAAGAATTGACAGGAATTTCAAGTTCACTGTGCATGCAGGAGGTGGTTACCATTTCCATATGGCTTTCAGAGTGTCTTCACTCCCAGTGAAACCGATGCCTGAGGAAGACCCAGCAGGGCCTGAGGCATGATTCGCTCCAAACAGCTTTTGATTCCCACCAGCATAATTTATTTGAAACATTCTGCTTTTGTTGGAAATACTCACAGCCAGTCTGGGAGCTACTGAAATATGTCCCTAACATGTAGAACAGATTTTGAATGACAAAGCTCAAAGTAGCCATGGCCAGTGGTTGGACAAAGTGCCTCGTGACTGTCCTTGCAGCAGGTCCCAGATCATATATGCACTCATGCTTTCAGTCACTTCTGGGTTTTTTTTTGTATTGGAGATTTAGAAGTCCCACTGCCAGGCCAAGCTGGAGTCCCAGTATCTCAGCCTTGCACAAGCAATGGTGTTGTCCTTTTGGATTTCACCAAACTGAACAGCTGCTGCTCATGTTCCCCAGCTGGTACTGTATGAAATGCTGTGTGACGGTGGATGAGGAGGAGAAGAGGAAGGAAGGAGATCCTTAAGGTTGTCATGGTTTAACCCCAGCCAGCAACTAAGTACCACGCAGCCGCTTGCTCACTTCTCCCTGCTCCCAGTGGGATGGGGAGGAGAATCAGAAAAAAAGTAAAACTCGTGGGTTGAGATAAGAACAGTTTAATAACTAAACTAAACTAAAATATAATAATAACAATAATAATGAAATATAATAATAATTGTAATGAAAAGGAATATAACAAAAAAAAGAGAGAAATAAAACCCAAGAAAAGACAAGTGGTGCACAATGCAATTGCTCAACACCCGATGATGGATGCCAGAGCAGCGATCCACCCCTCCCGGCCAACTCCCCCCTGTCTGTATACTGAGCATGACGTTCTATGGCATGGAATACCCCTTTGGCTAGTTCAGGTCAGCTGTCCTGGCCATGCTCCCTCCCAGCTTCTTGCACACCTGCTTGCTGGCAGAGCATGGGAAACTGAAAAGTCCTTGGCTTAGGATAAGCACTACTTAGCAGCAACTAAAACATCAGTGTGTTATCAACATTATTCTCACACTAAATCCAAAACACAGCACTGTACCAGCTACTAGGAAGAAAATTAACTCTATTCCAGCCGAGACCAGGACAAGATCTAAAGAGGAGATGATGCATATGATCTGCTCTTAGCTCATGCTGAATATGTTTTGCAGCCTGGCCATGTTCCTGGGCTTTGCTCAAGAGCTTGATGCCAGCTCCAGCGTGGTGTTGTGAACAGCTTTTTCCTGCCTGAAAGAGGAAAGAGGCATAGTGCTATAGACCTGAGGGACTTCTGGGGCTTAGCTTGGCATTTCTAATTTTGGCCTGCCTCTTTCGCCCTCACCAGTAGCTCGTCAGTTCTTAAGCACACAAAGCATACATGAATATAAACACTGTATTGCTCAGGAGTAGCCCCATGAAGTAACGGAACAAAAATGATTTATAAACATCTCAGCCTTCATTGCTATGTGTGGAAGGTCCAATAACTGTATTATAAATGACAACCTTGTGTAATTACACTGCTGTTTTACTTGCTCTCATCCCAGTGACAAATCTCATTCCCAACAAGTTTTGACTAAACAAAGGGGGTTGCTCAGATGACTTTCAAGGTGAGATTTTAGTTTGAGCCACCCTCTTCTCCCTGTGTTGTTTCACTCCACATCTCTTTCCATTTCAGCCTTAGGCAAGTGAAGACTTCTGACTTGCTACCATTTCACCAGCAGTTCCCACGTACAGTTAAATGGCTGCAGCGTTTCTCTGCAAAAGTCATTGTGTTTCAGAGAGAGGTGAAATGGTGCTGGTTATACTGCAGTTTATATTTCGCAGTTGCCCAGATACATGTCTGAGATAAGGGACTAGGAATGTTTCTGGTTAATATTACTGATGTTTGCTCTCTGTGCAGCAGTAGAGACCGACCTCCACTACTCTAAGTGCAATGGGTGTATCTAATGAGAGGCCATGTCTATAAAAAGTGAGTAGGCAAGCATTCATCTCTCTGACCTTGGCTATCTACAAGACATGTCTAATCTGACCCCCTTGTCCAAGCTCTTTCTGTATTTGGGGGAGAGGGTGATAAATCTCTCCAGTTTCAGACACCTCTCTCAGGCCGGGATTAATCATCTCAGAAGATAATCTTTCTCTGGTGGCTCTCGTGGAAGCTGATGTGACTAACATGAATTAGATGATAGCTACAGTTTAGATTACTGATTTCTTTATTCCATTATGTTTGGTAGACTGAAGCCTTCTCTTTTGTACAGGTGGGAAAGAAATGGACAAAGCCATCATTTCATGATGCATGGTGCCAGGTAATGTGACTGTCAAATGCCCACACTTATCTTCATTTCTTGTAGCCCAAGCTTGGGAGCAGGAATAAGAAATTGGATTATGATTCTTGCTCTCCTGTCATTTCCTCAAGTAGCATATTGATAAATCAGCACAAAATAGATATTCACGTATAATAAATATACAATAAATCCATTATATAACAAACTATAATGAATGGATTCTTTTGATTAGGGCTTTCTTATACTTACATAGCAATAAATTTATTATGTCTGGTTGCAATTGTCAAGGCCAAAGAAATACATAGCTGCTGATTTGCCTTTTAATTGGACTGAAAATCTTCTAACAGCACTGTAATATTACCACTTCCTTCTGACCCTGTGGAAGAATAATCAGAAAAGCAACAATACTCAGAGGCTCAAGGTGAGATTATCTGTCTTTCTCCTCGGCAGCAGGAGCTGCTCAGAATGTTAATCAATGCTGTTTCCAAGCTCGAAGCCATCTACTTCCAGCAGCAAACACTTAAACTATTCAGTCCTTAACGAAGTTGTCCCAATGGCACATCTTTCCTTCACACTCCACTTCTTGTACCCCTACACTGCCCAGATGTAACTGTCAAGGGCTTTATAGCCCCTCTTCGCTCTTATCCTTTTCATGAGCAGTTATCCTGCTCAAAAGCGACAAAATTGAAACGAAAAATTAGGAAGGGTCATTGCTCTGTTCTGGCTGGGAAGACGCTACTGTGTGTAGATATTGGGTTGGATGCCTCCATGCTGCAAAGTCCACGTACTTGGTATTAAAGATTCTGCCGCATTATAGGTGATGTTAGTCCATATTCCCCATAAATAACCAGTAGAAATATTAGACTGAGATCTGCAGCCTGCAAATGGGATGTGCTGTTTTTGGCTGGGATAGAGTTAATTTTCTTCATAGTAGCTAGTATGGGGCTATGTTTTGGATTAGTATGGGGCTATGTTTTGGATTTGGGCTGAAAACAATGTTGATAATACAGGGATGTTTTCGTTATTGCTGAGCAGTGCTGACACAGAGTCAAGGCCTTTTCTGCTTCTCACCCCACCCCACCAGCAAGTAGGCTGGGGGTGCACAAGAAGTTGGGAGGGGACACAGCTGGGACAGCTGATCCCAACTGACCAAAGGGATATTCCATACCATATGATGTCATGCTCAGCATATAATGCTGGGGGAAGAAGAAGGAAGGAGGATACACTCGGAGTTATGGCATTTTGTCTTCCCAAGTAACTATTAAGCGTGATGGAGCCCTGCTTTCCTGGAGACGGCTGAACACCTGCCTGCCGATGGGAAGCGGTGAATGAATTCCTTGTTTTGCTTTGCTTGTAGGTGCAGCTTTTGCTTTACCTGTTAAACTGTCTTTATCTCAACCCACGAGTTTTCTCACTTTTTACTCTTCTGATTCTCTCTCCTATCCAAACCGGGGGGGAGTGAGCAAGCCGCTGTGTGGTGCTTGGTTGCTGGCTGGGGTTAAACCACGACAGTCCTTTTTGGCACCCAACGTGGGGCTCGAAGGGTTTGAGGTAATGACAGATTTGATTGGAATGTGCTAGATCGAATTTATAGCTCTTATTGCTGTTTAGCTGTTAATCAGCAGGCTTCTGTGCTTGCCATGGGGCTTGCTTGCCTTACTGTATATTAAAGTCTAGTGGTCGTTAGTTGCTGCTTTTTGCTTTTGCTACTTGCTGTACTGCTGTACTGCTTATCATCTTACTCTGCTGTGCCTGGGAACATTTTGAAAGCAGCAATGGCGATGCACCTGGGCTGGCAGATGGCCAGGGCATCGCTGCTGTTTCTGTGATGCTGTACTGGACAGGCTGGAACTCCAGTGTGAACTCGAGTTGAAGGGACTGTGACCTGTGGGTGAGTCCACATGGGAGCAGGACACCCCAAAGCGTCTGTGGCCGTGGATAAGACCATGCCAGAGCAGGTACACCTCAAGCGTTTGTGGGCGTGGTTGTGTCTGTGCCGCAGCAGGTATAGCTCTGAAGGGATTGTGGCCCAAGGATAAGTCCACACTGGAGAAGGTACACCTCGAAGCATCTGTGCCTGTGGATAAGTCCATGCTGCAGCAGGTACACCTTGAAGCATCAGTGGCTGTGCATGAGGTCATGCTGGAGCACCTCAAAGCGTGTCGCCATGTGTGTTGGGTTTGTGTGGAGGGGTTCTGGTAGCGGGGGACGGGCTAAAGGGGTGGCTCCTGTGAGAAGCTGCTAGAAGCTTCCCCGGCTCCAAGTTGGACCCGCCTCTGGCCAAGGCCGAGCCTATCAGCAACGGTGGTTGCGCCTCTGTGATAGTGTATTTAAGAAGGGGAAAAAGACTGCTGAAAAAACCTGCAGCAGAGAGAGGAGTGGGATGTGAGAGAAACAACCATGCACACACCAAGGTCAGTGACGAAGGAGAGGGAGGAGGTGTGCCGGAGCAGAGATTCCCCTGCAGCCTGTGGTGAGATGGCAGGCTGTCCCCCTGCAGCCCATGGAGGTTAACGGTGGAGCAGAGATTCCCCTGCAGCCCGTGGAGGACCCCACGGCAGAGCTGGTGGCTGGGCCCGGAGAAGGCCATGACTCTGTGGGAAAGCCCACGCTGGAGCAGTTTGTGGAGGACTGCAGCCCATGGAAAGGACTCGCGCTGGAGAAGCTCATGGAGGGCTGAACCCCATGCATGAGCAGGGGAAGAGTGTGAGGAGTCCTTCCCCCAAGGAGGAAGGAGCGGCAGAAACAAGGTGTGATGAACTTACTGCAACCCCCATTCCCATCCCCCTGTGCCACTGAGGGGAGGAGGTAGAGAAAATCAGGGGCAAACCTGAGCTTGGGAAGAAGGGAGGGGTGGGGGGAAGGTGTGTTTTTAAGATATGGTTCTATTTCTCATCATCCTACTCTGATTTGGTTGTTACCAAATTAAATTGGTTTGTTTTTCCCCAAAATTGAGTCTATTTTGCCTGTGACCATCATTGGTGAGTGATCCCTCCCTGTCCTTGTCTCGACCCACGAGCCTTTTGTTATATTTTCTCCTCCCCATCCCACCGGGGGGGAGGAGTGAGCAAGCGGCTGCGTTGTGCTTTGTCACCGGCTGGGCCTAAACCACACCACCATGGATAAGCCCACAACACAGGAAAAGCATCATCCTGTGGATTTGATTTTGGCCAGTGTCTAAGTTGGTCTTTTCCTGCACGGTGTGTTCAGAGACACCAGCAGCTATAAAGCTTCCCATAGCTCTGTTGTGAGATTTTATCATTCCTGTCATAGGGTCTGCTGCGCTACAGCACCAAAAGAACACAGCACGGCTCCCCCTTCCCAAAGAGCTGCCCCTGAATGGGGAAGAGCATGGCAGGAGGCCGGGAGCTCTCTGTCTACTCCATGCAAGGAGCAAGGGTTTGAAACCAGGAGCTGCCATTTGCTGTCAGACTGATTTATTTTCGTAGCGCAGCATTTAAAGGAGGGATTTGACTATGAAGTACTTCACTTGCAGGAAAGGACCAACATATAACTTTTTTCCTAGCTTTTAGATTTAAAGCCTGGTTTAAAGAACTTTAAGGAGGATTAAATTAGAGATACTTCTCTGACACGAAATTGTGCAGCTTCTCAGTGACGGATGGAAACAAATTTGATGGATGAAGCCAAGCAGCAGGATGATGGAAAACCAGCATGAGAAAACCCCCAAATAGAGCATTTTCCAATTTAATTATATATTTTATGAAAAGATAACTGCTTATTTTGGGGGGATTGCAATAAGAATTTGCATATTCTGCTTGTAAACAGTCCTCTGGGCACCTTATCTCTGTTTAAAAATGATAGCTTCCTTCTAAGTATTTGTTGTGTTTGTTGAACACATGATAAACACAGGTTAGAGGGCATGAAGACTAACATTGCATATGTTATTTTCCTTTTTTCCCCTCCACCTTCTTTTCTTTGGTTTGGGTTTTTTGACCTCCTAATGCCTTTGCTCCCTGACCCAGAACATCAAGAAACAAATCAAATCTCCACAGGGGAAAGGTGCTCATTAAAACTCATTTTGGTTTTCAATGCAGCAACAACACAAAGTCAGAGCATTTTTGACACAAATAACCTCAGTCTTTAACCTGCAGCATTGCTTTACATAACGTTCAGTAGTCTTACCAACACATCAGGGAAAAAGATACATGCCTAGATTTTTCTTCTTTGGGGCAAATAAGAAAGCACTTGTCAAGGAAAAGGATTTTAAAGTCAGAGTTACGGATTTTCTTTTTCATCTTTTCTAGTTCAGTCACTTTAGGAAGATGCTTGGTTCTAAGTGTTGGAGTTTGAAAAGAGAGGGTTTTTTGTTGGTTTGTTTTTTTTTTTAATTGGATATCAATAGCTGGAAAAGAGTTCCTGGGGGACATTTGCAATGTGTGTGAATCTTATTGATCCCCCTGTTGAAGATGCATTCATGAACATCATCTTTTGGCATCTGCCATAATAACTCTTTCCATCAAGACAGACAGAAGCTGCTCTTGGAGCAACCTGGGATCAGGGCCTGGGAAGTACCAGCACTGTGCTGGGGGATGTTGCCTGCCTGTCACACATCCCCTACGTGGCCTTAGGCAAGTCATTTGAGAATGGTCCAAAGCCAAGGAATTTCACAGGTTTGTAAATCTGCAGAGAGACTGTGCTGATCAGTGTTTCCTGCTCCTGTAGGATTTTCCTGATTGAATTTCTGTTTAAGCTTAGCTATGTCTTTAAGTAAAAATCATGTAAACCTGTCTTAACTTTAACATGCCCAGTTACACTACAGCTCTTGGTAATCATTCCCCTGGTTAATTACTATTCATATCAAAGAAACCATGGTGTTCTTGAGGAAGCACAAAGCCCGGAGTTTACGCATTTATTTTCCTTCTATTGTATCATTACATAAAGAATACAACAGAGGAAACAGGATTTAATTTCTGACTCACAATTGCATCTACCTCAGCAATACAGAAGTACCTGAGCTAGCTGGGTGTGAGAGAGTCTAGATCCCAATGCAGTTTAATTGGGTACGCTGATTATTCGCTCAGGCACAGATCTAGGTTGAGGCAGTTTAGTTTTGTGCAGCCTGAGTGACAAGTCAGAGCGGAGCTGTGCTGAACCAGTGGCACTGACCAGCTTGCATGTCCTCCATCCCAGAAGCCAAGGCACCACTTCACAATTCCTGTTTGTTCATGCCATGCTCACAAAGCAGGACTCTCTGAGCAGGACAAGGTTTTAGGTAGGGCTCAGGATTTGCTTACAGAGGTCTGGAAGCCCTGTGGAATAATAATGCTGTACTCACTCTCAGACCAGGCTTCCAGTGTCTGACCAGGTTCAGCATGTGGCTAGCTTTTAGGCGCTGAGCTCTCATTTAGCCTGTGTGAGAAAGACTCTTGCAAAGGCACACTCACATCAGAGAAGCTGCAACATGATCAGATAGATAAACAGTATTGTGACAGACTGATTCTCTGCACAGTTTGAGCAGGATTAAGGTGCCTAAACATAAGCATCTAGGGGACCCCACCAGGTTTCCAACTGCTGTTTTAAAAGAGTGTTTCTGTTTGTGCAGCACAGCCAGCAGTGCTGCTTGGAAGTGTCAGACCTCCAAGGGCATCGGAAATGGCACTAGGCTCCAATGTATGGGTATTTCAATCACAGCACCACTAACAGAAGAAAAACTCCTAAATCTGCTTGGGTTTGATCAAGAAGTATAGTTCACAAACCTCAGTGACTCATTAAAACATCTGCTTTACAAAACTAGGCTCCTTAAGCCCAAACTAATCCACCCTAAACTTAAACATTTAAGACAGGGTTAAGAACCTGTATACCATGAATTCCTTCTGTAGTCAGTAAAAAGAGAGGTATATTTAAGAGTTTCTCTAAAATCTAGCAGATCCTACATGGGATTATTCCAGAGTTTGCCAGCTATCTAATTGTTGGCCAGGGACTTTCTTCCTACACACTTATTTTGATCCACACGGGATATATTTTTGCTTTGTGGCAGCAGTTTCCTGAAAGTAGAAGGTCTGGATGAGTCCAAGCTTGTGGATGAGTCCAAGCTTGTGAGTAACTCCCCTGCAGCCAGCAGAGCTACATCTGCCTTTGAAAATGTGTGAGAATAGAAGCAGGTTCCCCCATTGCATTTAGAGAAACAATCTGGGTATCAGATAGCATCCAGCATTTGTCTACCTGAAAGTCCCTGCTGCAACTGATGAAATGTACACTCTAGTTAAGTCTTGTTACCCTTTTGTCATATAGATCAGAATTATCTAGATTCAAAACAGCTCTGTTGTTAGTGAAAGGGAGAGGGCGGGGGAGAAGAGGAAATCTAGCAGTGCACGAAATGACATTTCAATCAGAAGTTTGCCATTCAGCTGACAGCTGAAATCTAAACTTCAGGAAGATAAGGAGTGTGCAGTCACGTGGTCAGACCTTACATACTGCAAGGGCCTGAATTTTTGAGGGATGAACTGATGCGGACATTTGAAAATGACAGCTTACAGGGCATTGGACCCAAGTGGAGGGAGGAATGGCCTAGCTAGGGGAATATCCATAGGTTGTTGCCATGCTTTGTTTTATGATATGAAGAATTTTGAATGCATTCATGTAATAAATAAATAAATAAATAAAGTGCATCACTGTCACCAAGGGCTTTTTCTGATATTTATCAGAGACATGCTGTGTTTTCCTTTTGAATAGCAATGCTTTTCACTGCTGACAGATTCCTGTAGGAGAATCTCAAAATCTTAAAGGAGAATTGAATAGGTTTTTCAGCAGAATTAAAACACAGTGAATGAAATATTACCATGTTTTTGCTGACTTAGCAGCTTCAATAACTGAGGAAGTTGGATATAGAAAGATCCAATATGTGTCTGAAAGTCTTGGAGCAAGTTTCATGTTCATGACATAAGAACCAAGATACATTACATTGTCACTTCTGTTTTAATTAGAAAGGTGTCTTTTATGCCATTGAAGAACTACTGAAATTGGTCTGGTATTTACACCACTTTTTATACCATTCTATTGGGTCTTACTACTGAACACTTTAAATTGCAGAGAATGGTCATAGGACATCATGTTTTTTCATCTGGAGCATGGTCTGATCTCTAGTTTCAGATATTATTTTAAGAACCAGATCCTGAACAATTGCAAATTTCCTCTGACATGTTATGCTAAACTGACAATACCCTGCTCTGCCTATAGATATGTAAATAGAGAGGCAGTGAACGGGTGCTCAGGACTGTGTAGCATTGTTTAAGAACTTGGTTGGCACAGTAAGTTAGTTCCTGTTAGTTACTTCAGCACAGCTCTACACCAGCTTTCCACCAGCAATCAGTCTGTATTCCTCAGCTTTGTCTGTAGACTTTCCTGCCCCTTGTTAGTGCCAAAAACCTGTTGGTTTTGTTCTGCATGGTTGTGCTTTCTGCCATACAATAGCACTTCCATCTCAAAGAAACATTGCTCAGACATTCAAGTGTCTGAGGGTTTGTGGGTTTGAGTTTTTTTCTGTTTTTCCCCACTATTTCCATTCTTCACTTTCCAATGTGGCTTTAACCTGTGACAAGCTATTTGAATAGGAAAATCACGCTGAGGATTTCATAATTGAAACTGAAGTGTAACGTAGGGAAAAGAAGAAGAAGAGGTGAGAGAGCTGAGCTATTCAAGCATGAGTGAAAGGATAGAAGTTAAAAGATGGGACTTGTATTGAGCATTTTCAGATCAGCCAGAAATTTTTCCTTAAAGGAAACGGAATGAAAACAGATGGAAATATTCAACATTAAAGAATTTGGAGAAGAGATCCTTAACCTGCTTCATCACTACTTTGGAAACTGATGTTGTACAACTCTGGGCAAGTTGCTCCTTCTTTCCTTTGTCTCTTTCTTTAGTCTCGTTTGCCCTGTTTTGTCTCTGTGTTTTGCAAGCTCTTACAAGAGATTTCAAAAAGTAGGGCTTTCCATAGCATGGTTATAACAACTGTTAAATACATTTTCTGATCTGAAACAAGCCAAGGATCTATGACATGAAAGTCTCAGAGACTCAGATCTAGCCTCATGGTTTTGAGTGCCCACCATCCAAAGGTAACAGAATGAGGTGTAATGCTCCATCAGCTGCTTCCAGCATAGGTGTAGGATAAGAGATGAAGTATGTGTTTCTGAATTAAGTTTCAGGAGATGTGGCTTCAATTCCCAGGCACTGGAACAGGCTGCCCAGCAAAGTGGTTGAGTCACCATCCCTGGGGGTGTTTAAAAGTCATGTAGACGTGGCGCTTAAGGACATGGTTTAGTGGTGGACTTGGCAGTGTTAGGTTTACCGTTGGACTCAATGATCTTAAGAGTCTTTTCCAACCTAAATGATTCTATGATTCCATGATTAATCACAGACTTTTTGCAGGACTGGGAAAGCAATTTAGTATAATGAAGCCTCAGTTGACCAATATTAATATATGTGATGATGCTGTCCTGTGTTCCAGGAATGTTACTGTGGCCAGAATCTATCACTGTTTATAGGTAGTTTAATAATAAGGGTTATATTCATCCCGTAGACCTGAATCAAGTTAAGATGGGTTAAATCCAGAGACTGGTAAGGCTCTTTCTTCAGAGAACAATTTACTGGTCATAGCATCAAATGAAAACCTGAAACATTGTTTTGAACTGAAATCCAAATAATTTTGAAAAGTAAAAAATGTTTAAACTGCTTTTCTTTTCCTCATATTTTCCATATAAAACCTGCACTTTTCAAAGAAAAAAAATCTTTATTCAAAAGATAATGTATGCATTAGCTAAAATGATTGCTCATCATTAAGTAAACTTCTCACTTCTTTGCAGCTGCCAAGCTCCTGGCTTCCTTCTTCCTTCCCAGTTCCATATGTGTAGTCATTTGCATTGAGTGTGTATGATGCAGAGAGGTCATGTCATCATCGCAACTGTTTTAGGGCTTCACTTAAGTCATTCTCTTCCTTGTCAACATTTTTATTTTTTATCAAAATTAACAGTACTAACAGAAAGTGGGGTTTTTTTCCCCCTCTTTCAGGTAAACAAAGGAGAACTTGAACCTGCTATTTATTCCTGCTTCCCGGAGCTAAACCTTAGGTTCAAGCAGGTGGTATTTTTTACATTTGAAGAGGCTCAACCTCTGCAAGCAATGGTTCCAGACAGACTGGGAGCGGGTAAGAGCAGAAAACAGAACTGCGTTGGAAGAGCTGATTTCCATCCTTGGCTGGAATGGTATCGTACTCTCATTTATCCTTGCTGTGTTGCAGTGTTCAGAACTATAAAATTCAGTAAGAAGCTGTGATCAGCTCTTCTTTACTTCATTCAGTCAAAACCTCTTTCCTCCTCACTCTTTCTTTTAAGTGATCTGGGTTAAAAGAGGTCAGGGAGAACTTTTCTGCTTTGCGCTGCCTTAGGACAGGAGAAGGCTTCAGGCAGTGTCCATGGGATCCATTTGTGGTGGGTTGGTATGCTCAAGTCCACCAGTCTCCTGCTGTGATAAACACACTGGTCATTTACATGCAAGCACCAGTCTAGTTCTCATTTAAAATCCTTTGAAGAAGTTTTTAAGCTTCATTTGCTGTAAAACAGAAACTCTCTTCTTTCACTGCCCCTTCTGCCTCTAGCTGGCTGGTAGACTACTGATTACTTGTCTTTAACCATGACGTGAACTATGCCAGCAAGAATATAAATATATATTACTTAAGTCCCGTTTGCATTAAGCTAACAGCAAAGTGTTGACAACATTAAGGAGGGAGAGAAACAGAGAGAGAGAACTTAAAAAATAAAATTTCCCATCAGAATGCAATTAACCTGCTGCTCACCTTCTCCTTTATGGGCTGTCAGAAGGAAACTTTTGTGTATTTATGTCACTACAACATACCTCTTTTTTCCTTCTTCCTTGTCATAAATCAAGATCCAAACAGATTCCTGGTGATACTCAGCTGTTGAGTCCACTCTTGTTTTAAAAAGTACCTGTCCTGCAGATCACTGGAAATTGGGAGAGTATTCCAAGGAAATATCACAATAGGTTTGTGCTAATTCTGTATTTGTCCCTTGAGGTTTGCTGTTGGGGGAGGATACTGTGGTAGATACACCGTTAGGTTGACATTGCCCAGCTGCTGCTATGTTCCTGTGGATTAAGGGAGTTTTTATTGGAAGGACAGGAGCAAACTGATTTTGCTTTACGTGAGTGTCTGCATCTCCTGGCAGTGGCTGGCTGCAGGACTGGGCCCATATGAGTTTTGATTTCTAATAGAGGTGGCACATTATGGTTAGCTGCCAAGTAAATGGTTCTGCAGGATCAAAATCCTGTCTTTCCTACTTGGTGTGGAAGGACTGCCAAATATGGACACATGTTCTCTTCTTAGTTCTAATGTTGAGACTGCAGAAAGGTAGCTGAAGAGAGCAAAGCAGATCAAGGCTGGTCTTTGTACTGAGGAATCATTTGGATATATGAATCAATTTTTCTTATTCCACTGTTTCTGATCCCGTCTGAGTTTTTAAAAGTGTAAAGAGTCAAAACAGTTAAAAAAGGAAATACACCAACATAAACTACAGTTTCCTTGGGTTTTGTATGGCATTATTTCCCGGGTCCAGGTGAAGTCAAACACAGAACAGAAAGGTTGCCTCTTTTCCTGGGAGCCTCCAATGTAGCTATAAGAAGAGACGTTATAGACAAATGCAATAATAGGAAAATACAGAGGAAAAGCATGACAGAATTGAGTAGTGGGTTCAGGAACTCAGCATTGCAACATCTTCACACCCCCATATATTTTATTTATTTATTATTTTGCAAAGCAATTTTCTCTAAAAATGTACACACACAGAGGAAAAGTAATTTTCAAGATCCTTTTTTATAATAAAGCTGCCACATATCAGCTCACAAAACCTCAGAGAGCTCAGCTGGCTCCACTATTGATGAGCCTATGAGGCTGAGCAAATCACTTAGCTTCTTTTGCCTCCATTTCAGCTTGCACTAGTGGTCTGTTCCAGATAATTCTAGTATTTGCCTCTCAGTAAAAGTGTACCTCATCTATCTCCTGCTACGCTACATGTCTGTGCAGCACATAGGATGACTGTGTCCCAGTTCTTCGCTGTCATTGTAATGCTAATAATAAAAATAATAAATCATATTAAGAACAACTCATAGCAAAAGTAAGATGGAATTTTTGTAAACCATGATACCACTTTCTGGGCTACTGACACTAAACTGGATTTTGACAGACAGAAATCAAAATAATGCTATTGGTTCCAACAAATGTGCACCATTTACATTACATAATATGGAAGCTTACTCACTTAAAAAATCTTGAGCACACAGCTTTTGCAACTATGAATTTTTTTCTCATTTTTCCCCCAAAGAACTGGAAGAAAACTTACTGTCTACCAAGAAGAGATCTACCACATTAAATTAGGTCATGGACCAAATATGTTAGATCATCTGTGCTCCCAGAAGAGGCTTGCTTACTGGCAATAATACAACCTGACAGCTTTAGGATCAATCACCTTATTAAAACTTTCTTCTCTCTTCCCCCCGCTCCCCCATTCCTTGAAAGAGCTTTGCAAAGTTTGTTTGTTTGTTTGTTTGTTTGTTTTTTCTACTTCAGAATTTCTCTCACTAATACTTCCATAAGAAATAGATTTGCCTCAAGTAGCTTACATTAATCTGGGACACAATAATGAATAAATATTTGGAATAAATAATGCATAATGTCTAAGTCTGATAATTATACTAATGATGACTGACATCCTCCTAGCACCTTCCAACCCCAAATCCCAAGGCATTTAATTGAATGACTACAGATTTGGGGGCTGGGGAAGGAGATGGGGAAAGATCTTGAGCTGCAGTAAGCTGTCAAAGCTTCTCGGATGTTGCTTGGGCCTCTTTACCATGCATAAAGTCTGCTTTTGTTTACAGGACCCTCACTATTAGCTATAAAATAGGATGCTTTTTATTATAAAAATGGCGCTCTCGAAATATTTTTTATGTTGGTGGCTTACTGGGCAAAGAGATGTAAAAGGCCAATACTTGGGAGAACTAGCAGGGCAGTAGGAGGGTGCACCACCTCTTGGAGCAGTCTACGCCACGGTGATCCCCATTTACTGCAAGGACAGAGGCAGGCAGGGAACTAACAGAGAGCAGCCCAGGGAAGGCAGCAGCATTTGCCGAGGCATGGGATAGTGCCCCATTGCACCCATACCGTTCTGCTTCTGTGCTGAAGAATAGGGGTTGGCCAACAAAAAGCAGATGTCTTGGATGAGGACCAGCAAATGAGACTTATAGGATGATGCTGAGCTCTCAGAGCTGGGTGGAAAGAACAGCACACTCCTGGAAAGCTCACCAGCTCTGGCACATTAATGAAGAGGTGGTGTACCATTCAATCTCGTGCTCCTTCACAAACAGGAAGCACTTCTTGCCATGGGTGTTGATGGTCATAGGAGGCAGGATTCAAACCTGGCTCTTTTCTAATCAGCTTCCCCTGGACTTGATGTTCTCCAGATCCAAAGTGAAGGTGAGAGGTAAAGGGATGAAGGAGTTGCAAATTGAGGCATGACCCAGAAGATGCAATTTCATAAAAGCCAGCTTTGGAAAGAAGCTGCTGGCTTTTAACCAGTACGCCTAGGGTGATTTGGAGGACATTTCCAAAAGCAGTGGTCCATCTTTCTGCCATAGCATCACTTTGAGCTCTGGCAGAGAAGGAAAAGCTATTTCATTTTCCCCTTTGAGGAATGACTGCCTCCAGGCAACTTTTCGCTCCAAAATTCACCACCCCTGGAGAATTCAGGGTACCAGAACCTCTGGGCTCCACCTCTTGACCTAAAGCTCCTTCACTGTGGGTTGTTTTTTTTTCTTTCTGCTGGCACTCCTCACAAGCATACACATTCTATATGAAGCTGGCAGGTGTTATAGTGGCTAGTGGTCAGAGTAACACCTGGACATCCCTTTCACAGTGGCCTGTTCAGCATTGTAAAGTTTGTGGACCTTCTACAAGTACCATGGAAATGATTGTGCCTTAGGTGTCAGGGATATGACAATCATTTTAAAAGTCTGCTTTGTCCCTGACTGAATTCTGATGGAAGACGAAAAGCTCCCAGATATTGTAGGGCTGACTCTGAATGCGTGTGTTCTGGAGCAGATCAATACAAGAGGAGCATAGCAAGGACTTCTTCAGGGAGGTATACAGATTTATCCACGAGGTCATAGCCTCTGACGAGCCATATATATCCTCCATTTCATAAATGCTTCAGTGGGACTATTCACAAGAGGAAAGATAATACAATGATTTGCCTATATAAGCATGGCAGACAGAAACACGATGTGCAGCTGGAGAGCGATAAGGGAAATGGATTTCTGTTTCCTATTCCTTTTCACTTTATTTCTCCTGGATGGCAGCAGCAGTTCTGTTCATCAATACTTTGCCTCCTTCTCCTATATGGGGGCAAATTTTCCAACAAGCTAGAGCCTGCTGTAGGTAGATATATTGAATAATCTGCCTCTTAAAGAGAGAACTGACTTTTCATGAAAATCTGCTCTATGTTGGTCAAGTTATTGGAATATTTCCCATTTTTCTTTATACTCTTCACCATGCTATAGGACTAAGAACATTGCTCTGACTGTTATGCAACTGTCCTAATCAGCTGGTGATTTGGAGAGAAATGTGTCACCTAAACCATAGTTTTTTCACTAGCTCTTATTGCTGTGCTAGATATGGTATTAAACACTTAACCACACGTAAGATTTCTGTGCAGTCTCTGCTTGTGTTTAGGCTGCAGATGAAGCAATGTCAACACAAGCATGATAAATTGCAGGTTTCTTCTACGGAGCACTTGCACACACACACAAACACTTCATTAGCAAGACGATAAACAAAACAAAACAAAATCCACAGCAGTCCCCACGAATGTGTCAGTAAATTGCTTCAGGGTGCGGAAACACCCTCTGCATCAACTTCAGGATATCAGGGAGACTGGGGAGGTGCTGCCAGGCTGGAAGCATCTCCTGGGCTGCGTATCGCCTCTGTGAGAGGAGGCTGCAGAATGGAAATACTCCCCTCACCCAAAAGGCAAGTCCTGCTGGCCCCTGTCTGGCTGCTGCTGGGCTCCTGCAGCTCTCTAGGATTTGGTGCTTTGCCTGAAAACTGATCCTGTGAAATTACTCAACATCAAGTAGTTGGAGTTAATGCATTCTGCCACATGTGGGCTCACTCTGAGGACTGCCTGTGTTCTCCTCCAATTTAACTGCAAGTTTTGAAATTCTGGTACAGGGACCGATACCCCTTAGGGAGAATGGAAACATTTGGGTTCTTTTGGGTGTAAAAAACAGTTGCAAATAATAGTTCCAATGCTGTTTATCTTTCTGCAGTCATTTTGGAGAGAAGGGTTTAGGAAATACACACAAACAAGTTCCATTAGGAAGTATGGTTTTTCCCTATGATTTTTTTCTTCTAATTTTTGACTATAATTGAAAATGTTAACTTATTTAGTATTTTGCACCCCTTCCACAATTTTTGCTATTAAGCACAAGAGGAAGAGTGATACCTATGGGATTCAGCCATTTCTTTTTGTTTCCTCCACTTATGTATTTATTCAGCTGCCTTAACTTTGTAAAAGGTAGGGCAAAGTAATTTTCTCTTTGTTGCCAAGGTGGGCTAAGACGCATCCTGATTTTTTTGAATATGTATTTTTACATTAGCTTTGTCTGAGATTTTAACTCTATTGATTTCAAAGGTTGTAAATCTAAAGAAAACAAAATACAAGAAAAGAAAGGAAAAAACCAGCTATGAGGCTTATTCATAAAGCAGAATTTGGAGGCTGAAAGTGGTGGAGGGAAAAATATTCAGGAGCACATATTTAAAAAAGAAAAGGAAAAGCAAATGATATGTTAAACCTCATGAGATAAAAATAAGACAGCATTGGTAGGTTGTAAGTATATTTCTTTTAGAGGGATTTTGGAAGGATTGAGGCTGGATTGTTTGATGAATAATTTTCTCTGTGACTTATCAGATAACTATTTCATATGCCAACTTTAGGTAGTGTGATGTTCACATCCTCTAGAATCAAGGAAGTCTAGGCTGTCTTCACTCATCCTTATCACTTGCTGATTCAAATTATTTTATTAGGAGAATTCAGTGAAACTAAAACAAGGTACACTTCTTTCCAAAGAAGATTTTTCTTCATAAGAATTTGAATAAGTTTGTCACTGCTAACAAGTTTAAATGTTTTATGTTACACATTATTTCTGAACCAATATAGCAAGGTAGGTACATTGCCTTTTCTGGAAAGATCATCCACATACATTTGTCTTCTTACAGAAACTTCTTTTTCTCCCCCGTGCTGCATGCTGGGCTGAAGCTGGCTTTTTAAATTGGTAAAGACTTACAGTGGTCTTTTTTTTTTTTTTTTGGTAGTAGCTGTATCACAGTGACCTGTTGCTGTCTGTCTGCTTCTACCTAGTGCGTATTCTGTTTTATTTTATGTTTGGGTTTTTTTTTGTCATGGTGCTTGGATGTTTCTTAGCATGTTGTCCCAGAATATATGCATATATGACTGAGTTTGCTGTGGGATGAAAGAAGTAACTGTTTGAAGTATACTAGTTTACATAAGATACCTAAATCTTTCATTGAGAGTGAGGTGGTTTTTTTTTTTTTAACATTAAAGGCAGCTAGTACTTAAATATCTTGTGTAGTATGGTTTCTTTAAACAAGGCACTGAAATAAAAGCATGGATTCAGGAAAATATATGTTGGACTTGTAAAATAATCCTGCAAAAATACAGTTGAATTGTTTGTCTTGATAGGTATATATCAGACATACTTGTGCCTCTTAGGTACTTTTTATATGGTTGTATATGGTTTCAAAGACTTCCTCTGTATTTTTAAGCTTCAGATGCTTTGAAGATGTTTTTTATACTATGCAATCCTTCATTCACGGTACTGCCCCTTCAGTCTTTCCTCAACTAGATCTTTTTCCTTCTTTTTCCACTTCCTTTTGCCTCTTTCTTTAATTCAAATTCATAAAAGTTCATGTTTCTTATTGCTCAAGTCTCTTTTTCTCTGTTGTTTTTTTTTTTTAAAGTTTTTATATATATATAATCCTGTGTCATGGGTGGGACTCAACTAATGAGCAGCCTGAAAATCTGAGTTCTTAGGTATAAATTTTCTTACTTTTCAGTTAGCTTTTCTTTCTTTCATTCTTCTTTTCTAAATAGGGTCAAGTATGACTGGGAAGTGATCTCACTTTTCTTTCCTATAAAAATGTTTGGGAGGGTCACGTGGACTTCTCAGAGGTTAATAAATTACATAACTGGAATGAACTGCAAAAAGCAGAGAACTGATCACATCAAAAGTGTCTACAGTTGTAACCCCATAGTGGAGATGTTCAGTACTTTGTACAACTTAGCTTCTTGTTTACTATATTGTTTATATTAAATCTAATTACTTTCAGGCATATAATTAGTCTCTGCACATGATAAAATAACAGTTTCTTTAATTCTGTGTTTTAAAATAAATACCACCAAGACTCACTGTTGTCTCGGAACTAACTCTGTTCATGGAATTTTGATGCTTTCTGACTCTTACTGCTGTTAGTGTATTTACATCACAAATAAAGAATTATAAAATGAGGCTTTAGACAGAGCTATCTATGCCAGATTAATCAATTCCACAATGTTTTATGTTCCCTGTGTAGGTAATATTTCAGTGTCATTCTTTTTCAGTTTTTGTCAAGCATTACGTTTTGTGTTTGCATTTGGTATGATGTCGGATGTTCACACCATCGCACTCTTCTTCCCACTTCCCTCCCAAAAATATGGTAAGATTTTTACAGTGATTTATTTAGCATTTCACTGGGAATCTGACTCTTCAGTATTATCATTTGCTTTTCTTTCAGTTTTGTAAACTTAGTATTGCCTGAATACAGAGAAGGCTTTTGGCATTTAGCATACAGAAAACTGTGCTTAAAATACCATTACCGTTGTAACAAACCAATAAAGCCTGAAGAATTCATTTGAAAGGCTGAAATTATATCCTTAATTTACATGCTTTTCCTTCTTGTTAAGAACAGTGGTGATGGAGTGTCATCCTTAACTTTGAATTGCCCAGCATCTGTTGGTTTGTGGCACAGCCCAACCCTGACATTATTTAAATATGTTTTTGTGCATCTGAATATTAAATGGTGCCCTGAGGATTCAGTCCAGCAGCCAGGACTATGGTAGTTACAAGATTATAATTTCTCTTGTGCTCATTTTGTGTTTAAACATCTATCATCTAACCTGTTCAGTTAAAAAAAAAAGAGAGAAAAAAGAAGAGGGGGGAGGGAATCCAGATTATATTTGTGGAAATATTATAGAGGTACCGTTACCAATCTCTTTCTTTCCTTTAAACCTTCAAGTTAATTCCCCAGAGCAAGGATACTTTAAATTTCCCACAGCACTTCATGTCAGGTTTGCAAATCGCAGGGAGTTCATCTGTTCTTAGATTTGTTTTGGTTTTCCATACAAAATGAACAGCAAAAACATATGCATATGTAATACATATATGACATGTCAGCTGAGGAACACTGAGAGCTGAAATCCGTTTTTGTCAGAAGAAAAAGGTGGAACTAATTTAAGAAGAAACCCACTATAAATCATCTAAGCCTGCAAATGGTGGCAGACTGCCTCTGTGTTAAGATTCTCTGTTCTCAAGCGCTGCCATGAATTTGTATGGTGTTTACACAGATTTAAATGGTGATAAATTCAGTAACTCTATTTTTAAATGGACAGATTGGATTGCTAAAATTTGGATTAAAAGTAGTATTAAAAAATAGGGCTTTTGAGAATGTGGGATTTGGTTCATTTTTTAGGATTCACAGAGGTCATTTTTCAACAGAACCCAGACAGATAATTTAGGTGCCTTTTTTTTTTTTCTTTTGAGAAAAACTCTTCTGTTTTCAGCTATATGAGCTGCTTTAAAAAAAGTGAGTAAATTCTCTGTAAAAACTTTTTGTTTTGTTTTACCCTTAGATTTCACATCTGTGACACTGTGTAAGATTTTTTGATTTTAAAAAGAGATTTAGAATCACAGATGCTTTGAAAACATTGTTTAGTTTTCCACTCTTGGGAATTATATTTCTTGCTTTAAAAGACAGATAAATTTCTTATAACACTTCAGGCATTCGGGCTTAGGAGAAAATGAATGCTGATACAATGTTGAAAGCAGTAAAATAACTGGAGTTTTTCACTGTAAGTGTTGCTTCTTTTGAATGCTTTCTCCTTCCTGCTCACCAGGTAACATCAGCCGGCTTCTTCTCAGGGCAACTTCTAGTTTTGTCAAGGAGAAGAATAGGCCTTGCTGAGGGAAAGAAATAAGAGCAATCCCATTCTTTCTTCACATTCTCTGCACTTATTCATGTCTCTTCCTCCTAATTTTTCATCTTTCATATGTGGCCTGGAGCTGAATCTCATCTATTTACAATAATGGGAAAAATATTGAAAAATAGTAGCTCCTTTCCAAGCTCCATTAGCTAAGCAATATGATGCATGTTGATGAAAGGTGCTGACAGCCTCTCGTAACTCAGGTCTGGAGAATGGTTCCATAATCAGTGTCAGCTCCATTGCTCAAAGCTCACCCTTAATGCTACCCCGTAAGAAGGGCACATGAGGGACACCATTCTTTGACTGGGCTAACATTGACATGAAACCTGCAAGGAGTTTGATTCCACTCCTCTTTCTCTTGTGCTGATTTCTTGTTTGAGTGATGCCAGTGTCTTTGCAGGCAGAGAGCGCCTCGGGACCCCCAAGTACCATGTTATCTTTAGGGTTCTTTGATGTTTCTCAGCAGCAAGACATGTGAGCAAATCATAGTAAATGGTGGAACTGCTTCAGAATGACACCTGCAGTCTCTTGAATCATCACTGGTATACTCCTGTTTACAGATATTGTTGGCTCACCCCACATTGCTTTGTGAGACACAATTTCTTTACAATTAGTGCTTTGGCTGATCTTGAGGAACCTCTTTGTGAGACCCATCTGAGGCCTGTTGATTGCTGGTGGTGTCCAAGGCTGTATCACTGCATGTTAACATGTGCTTGGCTGAAAAATGTAAATCACTTTTGAGATGAAAAGAGCTTCAAATGGAACATACTTGCCTAGAATTATATAAGGGCAAACCAGTGAGGGCCAGTATGACACACAAGTACCTACACAAAACCAAACGTGAAAATGAGCTCTGGTTTCCAACATACCTTCATACAGAAGAAACAGAGAAACAGACTTGAACAACAGTGTTTTTCATCCTACTTATGTTGTTGCTTTCCAAGATGTTATTCTATTATGTGAGAATGACATGCATAGCATAGCTGTCAAAACATCAAGGAACCACATCCAGGCAGTTGCTGAACACCTGCAAATCCCACTGAAGTTGGTGGAAGGTGCAGCTGCCAAGCTGTAGCTCAGCTCCTTGAAGGGACTGACTACAGTGAGTAATAAAAGAAATGAAAAGTTACAGCTACCTTGCAATGTCTATTTTAGGGAGATAGGTTATGTGTCGTAGAAAATCAAACTCCATTTCTTTACTGGAAATAAAATGAGACTAATTAACTGTTGCACACCAGTGACGATTCTGGTTGGTATCCAAAGCCTATGTAAGTTTTCTGCTTTTTTTTGATTCATGGAACTTTTGGTGTTGCTGCCTCAGTGTTATGCTGAATTTTAAGAGCCTGAAAGAAACTCTAATAAACACTTTTTTTTTAAAGGGTTCAGAAAGATCGTGCACAACTGTTAAATAAAAAGCAGGATCACAGAAAGAAGTTAAATTGCTATACCTGATGCCAACAGGGGACTGTAGTCTATGTTGACTTTGAAAACCTGGGTCCTAAATTTAGACCACTGCATCTGCAGGAGATTAAGAAGTAGGCACCAAATTGAGATAATGAGTTTATGATTAAAAAAAATAAAAATCACCTTCCCTCAAGAAGGAGTGGCATGAGGGCCTCAAGGAACCCAGTGAAAGTCAAGCTGTGTGTAGCCTCTTAAGGTCTCACTAATGATCTCTACCTCTATTTGCCTCGGTGCATTACAGACAGATATGTATTTGCAATATTTTTCAGTCTGTCTGCAGTGAGCTGCTCTTTCTCCAAGACCAAGTAGAGAAAATGACTTTGCAGGCTTCCAGTTCTTATTCATTAAAGTATTTTACTTACAGAGGAAGAGGCTGCTTGATTCTTCCATAATTGCTTTATGTATAGATATGTTGACCAGTTGATAGATTATATTCACTTCATATCTCTTTCATTTGCACTTCGTTAAGTAAACCCCATGTTGTTTTAGCCATTTTTATCTTTTGGAAGGATGGTGATTTTGAAGAAAACATAGATGTTTTTGCCTCTGGTCACTTTGCAAGCCTTCCAGTGGGACTTCTGCTTCTCATTCCCGCAGAAAGTCTTGGTTGTGAAATATCTGTATGGGATACCCTTTTGGACTTCTCCTGTGGGGCAAAGGAAGACTGCATGAGTCATCTTCTAGCTTCATTCATGAAGTTCTCCAAAGAATTTCAATTTTACTACGGCTTTGCATGACTCTTCATGTGACTTCTTAATACTTTATTCCAGTAGTTTTAAGACCACACTGCATAGAACAAAAAATACTGCATCGGTTACTTTATTGATGGATGCTGTGGACCTGCTGGGAACTTGGAGAATAGAATTGATCTTTTGATTAAGTTTCCCTTTGTATCTGTCTTTAAGACCAACCTCATAAAGTAGGCAACTTCAGTACCAGTGCATGAGCTTCAAACGCATAGAATCATCTTTGTGTTACATTTTCTTTGAACTGTCATCATGTCCTTGTCTCCTTTGTGGTTTGTGTTGTTGTTTTTTGTTTTCTTTTTTCCTTCTCCTTGATTCTCTTTTCTGTCTCGGGCCTTTCATATTCTTCAACTTTGAGTTAAAATGACCTGTGTGTAGTTTGCAATGTGAATGCAGAATTTCATTTGTGTTTGGCACTTAATCAACAGGGAGCAAAGCCCAATGTCAAATTAACAGTACTTTGTTGTAGAACAGCACAGGAGAAGACAAAGTGTATTTTCTTTAAGTATGTGTGTGGATCTTCTGCGCAGATGTGCCTGAAACATATGTATATGCGCATTTGGAGGGCAGGTTGCCTTTATTTTGTTACAAATATGCCTTTTTCCTTTTTTTTTTTTTTTTTTAAGTAACGTTAAGGGCTAGAAGCATCACCCTCAGAACAAATGAAACAGTCAGTGTTTGGTGGTTGGTTTAACATCCTCTTTCCATTATGACTTGATCCTATCCTACACAAGATACCTGGTGTGGGTGTTGCCTTGTATTGAGGATAGACATGACACTAGCAGAGCTGCTGCTGTTAGCGGACTGCAGTCTGGCTGCTTTCTTTTGTCTTTAATCAGCTTTGGACCCCAGACTAAAGGCTGGAAGCATATGCCACATCCTTGTGTTCAAAATACAGCGTATGTGCACGTACACACACAAACACAGCATGAGTTTGTGTGACAATTATGCTGTTCTGATCATTACCATGGGGATACAGCAGTTTCCCACGGCTTCTCTATATGGAGCATTTGGATGCAACAGTCTGGCAGCTCACTAGCTCTGTAAAAGCAGAGTTTTTTGCCATGTCAGGTATTTTGTTACATTTCTCTGGAGGAGGGCTTTGGGTTTGGACTTGTAAAATACATGAAACTCAGCATCATCTCTGTAGTTCTCTGTGCCTACGTGTTGACTTCCCTGGAGCAGTCAGGCCCATGAGTAAGGTTTGTGTGTAAGAAAACACTTTACTGCAAACCTGCATGCTCACCATAGATGAAGGCTGAGGGAAGCTTGCTTTATATCCTAGAAACTTACACTGTAAGGAAACAAAGAAAAAACTAAGGGCAGTAGGAGACAACAGAGTGCATTCAGTTATTAAAAACCTATGGGCAGATTTTGCCTTTTAAGAAGTGGAGTTATGCAACTGAATTTCATATATGTTTTGGGAAAATATGAATGTTGATATTCATAAGATTGTTTATTTGGTGAGACAGATGTTGCTGTTCTTTCCTAATTCCTTTCTTAGAGCTCTGGTATATCACAAAGTTGAAGCATTGATTAAACAAGATATTAACCATTTAAAGGCTAAGAAGTGTTCTTTTCCTAAAAAGACAAACTATTCAGAGCCAGTAAGATACTTATAAGGACTTGTCTAGAATTAATAAGTTCAAGAAAATAATGTTGTTTTCAATTACTTTGAAGGTTGGAGGAGAAACTTTATTACTGCCTAATTTGATCTCTGGTTTAATGCATTCTGTGTATTTTTACCCTATAACTTCTATTTGAGTTACGCCATATATTTTAGACAGCTTTTAGCCTTGATTCAACAGTCACACATAATGAAGACTTCACCACATCTATTAGTAGTTTCTCCTAATGGCTAATCACTTTGCTGTTAACAGGGCGTTTTGTAACTTTACTGTGATGATTTATTCTTTTTGTCTGTTTTAAGTCTCCAGCCATTGGTTCTCATTATCTTAAAAACTTGACCTGTCAGTTGCAGGCAAGTTGCTTTATAACACTATATTGGTTAAATGATATTGAGAGGCTTTCTTTGTTTCTGCTGCTTTACACAAGTGTCGGCTTGTCCTCTAATAGCTCTCACAGCTCTTCTGTGATTCTGTTCCAGCCTTGAGACCCAGCATGGTTCCACAATAGCCCTAGGCAGGACCACAGGCTCTTCTTCTGCTCCCCAGTGTACTTGTCATGGTATCATGCCAATCCATTTACCTATAGCATCATGCTGTGGGGTTGTTGGGTTTTTTTTTCACCAAACCTTACTCAGATAACTAGTTGCCTCTGGGATTCTGATAAAAGTGTTGTGCTATTTTGGGATTCAGCCAGATGTTTTAATAGGTCATGTGAAAATACATGTTTGAAGAAGCAAAAAAATTGTGATGAGAGTCCCCTTCTCCCTAAATGTAAAATGAGGATTAGTGGAATTGGTGAAACACTCAGATTTCTGCATAAGTACTATGTTATCCCAAGGCTCTGTAACTCTCTTCCTCTCTTTTGAGCCTCCCACCACAAGTAACTTTTTTCAGATATGATTCTTTAAAAATATAATTATCTAAACACTCACCTTAGGGTAAGCTGACCCAGTGGTTCTGTGCATTTAAAACTATTAAATCTCTGCTAACACATCCATTAGAAATGAATTAAATAATGATGGGGATGAAGCTAAACCAAAGCACACAATTAATTAGATTTCATTTTCTATTGTGATGGATTCCTGGAGCTCTGTGGGCACTGACCAAAGATACATTTGCTTTTCTCATGTAGGGTAATTGGATTACTAGGTAGTATGAGTCTTTAATCTTTGCTGATAGAGTGAGATAAATGTCTGCTAAATACACTGAGCAAACAAGAGTAGCTTAAGAAAAGAAGTGACAAAAAAGGTGTCATGAATATAGAGGCTTAAGCAATATTTCTTCTGGTGATGGAGAGGAAAAAGCTGTTTTGTTGTCACTTGTCTGGTTAAACATACTGTGACAACAGGGGTAGCTGCTTCTCTGCACACTTTAATAATGTCTCCCTGTATGCACTGAGTGTTGAAATGGGGTGTTTCCTTTACATGTCTGCATAAGTGTCTTTGCTTTTCAGGGAACGGGTGTCTGAAAATACATGGAAATTTTTCTCTGTGAGGAACTCTGAAATACAGATCGGAAAAACTGAGGTGTCCGTAGTCATTTCTAGGGTTGAAAATGGACATCAGTTTTTCATCCTGTGATCAGGAGTGAAAATACAGTGTGTGCTTTGGTATTTTGGGGTTGGTGTGGGGGTGTGTTTGGGGTTTTTTTTAAGGTATTGGAACATAAAAAGAAATACGACAAAAATAAAATGACTTTACAATTCTGGTAATTCATCCTACCAATCACCACCCTAAAAAACCCAATGCCATTCATCTGTGACTAGTCATAGACCTGCATTCAAGCAAAAACAGAGCATGAAAATAGAGAAAAGATTATGGGCTGTGCTGTTTGGTGGGGGAAAATAAATAAATTGGGATTGTGCTGGTTTGAGATTGGAAGCAATTTCCTGTGGAAGACCTTTCCTCCTGACCTGTAATTTATGCCCTGCTTGAATACTGAGGCAGAACCTAATCTCTTTTGAATACCTGAGAAGCACAAGAGGAAGCATAGATGTAATTCCCAGCTGTGGGAAATACTGAGATCTGAGTACCTCTGCAGAGCTCCAGAGCCATCCTATGTAACCAGAGAGGGGGACTTTCAAAGAGACAGCATGTGGCCACCTTCTGTCCACCTTCCCTTAAAAGCCATCTGAGCTGAGTGTTTAACTCATCTGTGGTGCTTGGAAAACCTGGCACTTCAAGGAGCAGGTCTGGAGCACAAAACAAACAGCTTGAACTCCAGCAAGGGGGCAGACCACCTCCAGAAGTATCGATGTCCTGATGTCCTGTCATGGAGGCAGCTCTGGGCTGTGAGTGAGCTCAAGGGGTGGCTCACGTTCTGGGGGATCAGATCACTGCCAATTATAAATTCAACAGGGACTGTCAAATTCACTTGTTAAAGCTTGCTTACATTTGTTTTAATAGACATCCTGAATTTGCTCCATTTTAGGAAAGCCAGCAATAAAGAGCTAACACCCAGACTAGACTGTACAGACCAACTTCCCCTCTTTCTGGGTCATTTTGTGGCGGTAGGATTCTGGGAAACATGCAAATATACTCTGAACTGTTTCATAAATGCCAGAGAGGTCAATCTTCTTTCCTTGCTGTTCACAAGGAAGTGATTGATGCTTGGCACTTCTGTATAATAATAAAACATTTCCAAAGTTTATGGTCAATAAATTTGTGCAATAAAAAATGCATCCCAATGCTATTATAGTTCATACTTCCACTTCAATAACTTCACAGGCTAAGATAATGTAAGTTTTGGTCATGCTTTTTTCCTTTTCAAAGAGCAAAGACTTTGAAATTTCTTTTAAGCTAGTGCATGTTAAGGTTAGTGTCTCCTTCAACCAGTGATTTCTGCTGGAGTCAAAACTGTGATTTTAATTTGGATTTTCTATGAGTCTTTGCAAAATAGTGTGGTGTGGGACTTTAAGTGGGTGGCAAATATTCTCATGTTGGGGTTTTTTTTCTGGACACTTCTGAATACACCTGTATTTTTTTAGTGAAGTACCCCACAAAACTGGCTTTCTGATCAGGTATCTTTTCATGAAGTGTTTTGACATCTATAATCTAATCCAAAGTACAGTGCAATCACTGGTAAGTCTTCACTGCCTCTACCAATATTTGAATAAAAGCTTCAGGTAAAGAGAAGCTATAAAAGCACTCATCTTTCTTCAAGGCATAGAGTTTATAAGGTCTTTGTTTTTCTTTGTTCTTTTGTTTTGTTTTTTGCTGGCAGTCTCTCTTTTTTTTTCTGACTTCGGATTCAGACAGCAACAGTAAATGGGGCTGATAGAGGAGAGGGCTCGAGTCCTATTTCCACTGAAATGATGATGTGGGTTTGTGTTAAGAACTGTGCAGGCTCCTAATTGTTCATGTGAGGGATATAAATAGAGGTCGGAGACCAGATTAATGTGATTTTCAGTCACAGAAATCCCTAACTGTTCCAGAACCACATTTCAGCTAGCTTTAGAAATTAGCTTTAAAAGCTTTAAAGAGCCTTTGTTTTCCTTTTAAAACCTCCTGACAGTTTTTTTGATACTTTTGGATATGTTAGGCAACGTTTTGTCTTTGCTGTTTTCTGTGCAACCATGATAGTTACGCATCAATTCAGTTGCCAGAGCATAAATACAGAGGTAGTGGCATAACCTGGCTCCAGCCAACACTGCAGAACAGGGGTAGTTATTCTGTAAGTCCTGTGCCATACCTGCTAGCCTCATCTGAGGCACCTTAAGGGCTCTGCAACAGCACTATATCTGTCTGTGTGTAGGCAACCGAACTGACATGTTAATGTTTGCTCGTGCTTGCTTTTGAAAATGTCAGGAAACAAATAAACGCGGTGTAACCACCATCAACAGTCACTTGCCAAGGCGATCAGCTCCGGTGCGGGCACGTTCCGCAGCAGAGCAGGGGATCACGACGTGCAAGGGAGGGGTCCTGAGCCGGGGAAACACCAGGAGAGCGCGGAGGCCCAACAGGAGCCAGCAGCTCTCATGACAGAGAGCGGCTGACGAGGCGTGGACAGGGCCCGGAGTAACGGCGGCCACGCCCCACTCCCACAAAGGGCAGCCGGAGGGAGCGCTAGCGACCAGGACGGGCAAACAGGGCGTGGCGCGGCAGCCAGGGAGTGGCGCGGCAGCTTGCGCGGGAGGGTGCACAGGGAGGGCACCTCTTCAAAGGAGGGACATTCCACTGGCTGAGTGGAGAGGCTCAAAGGCCGCATAACCCAGCAACCGGGCACCGTTCTGTGGCCACCTGTGCACGTCAAGGGCACTCATCCTACCTGACCCTCGAGGCAGAATGGTGGGCATTCATCTGAGAGCAAAGGCTGCAGCTCCGGCTGGGGGGTCTGCGCCACCTACCCCAGCAGTGGCCAATGCCTCCACCCAGACGGAGCTGCTGAAGAGAGAGGGGCTGCAGTGCAGACCTCAGACTGCAGGAAGTGCCTAAACCTTTCTCCTGGGGCAGGGACAGGCAGCAGACCTGCCTGCAAAAGGTGTGCCCAGGTGGAGGACCTCCTGCAGCAGGTGGCTGAGCTGCAGGAGGAGGTGAGAAGGCTGCGTAACATCAGGGAGGCTGAGAAGGAGTTAGATAGCTGGTTCCAAGCGCAGTCTGCAGTGGACCCACAGCCGATGGCCGAACAGCCAAAAACTCCCCCACTGGCACACACGGAAGAGAGGGGGGCCAATAATGCAGAAGAATGGAAGCTTGCAACGACAAGGACCTGCAGGAGGCAGAGACTTCCCCCGAAGCCTGAAGTGCCCTTGCAGAACCGCTTCACCACTCTGCAGACAGAAGAGGAAAGACCCGTCACTGCAGGAGAGACGCTGGAGCTGAGTAAGGCAGCCCAATCCTCTCCCCGTATAACAACCACCACAACTAAAAAAAGGCGATGGATGATAGTAGTAGGCGACTCTCTTCTGAGAGGTACGGAGGCACCCATCTGCCAATCTGATGCACTCTCTAGAGAGGTGTGCTGCTTACTTGGGGGCTTGTATCAGGGATGTCACCAAGAGACTACCAAGCCTCGTACAGCCCACTGACTATTATCCGCTGCTGTTGTTTCACGTGGGCACCAGTGATACAGCCAGGAGCGGTCTGAGGAGTATCAAGAAGGACTACAAAGCCCTGGGAGTGGCAGTAAGGGACTCTGGAGTGCAGGCAGTTTTTTCATCAATCTCCCGGTCAAAGAGAAGGGGTCTGAAAGTGACAGACTAATCTGGTGTATCAACAAATGGTTATGGGACTGGTGCCACAGTCAGGGGTTTGGCTACTTAGACCATGGGACTCACTTTGAGAAACCTGATCTACTGGGCGCTGATGGGGTCCATCTGTCAGAGAAGGGGAAGAGCATCTTCACTCATAGGCTTGCCAAGCTGGTGAAGAGGGCTTTAAACTAAAGTTGCCAGGGGAGGGGAACCTCAATCCATTCCACTCTTACCAGTTCTATGCCAGTGCCGGCAATAGATGTCCAGAGCCTGGAGAGAGATCACAGGTCAGCTGGAGAGCACCTGAAGAGCAGCACAAAGGAATTCCAGCCAGTAAGTCAGCTTCATTGGGGGCCCAACTTAAATACCTCTATGCAAACGCACGTAGCATGAGGAATAAACAAGAGGAGTTAGAGGTGTGCGCATGCCTGCAGGGCTGCGATCTTATTGGTATCACGGAGACGCGGTGGGATGGCTTCTATGACTGGAGTGTTGGAATGGAAGGATACAGTCTCTTTAGGAAGGACAGACAGGGGAGACGAGGAGGAGGTCGCCCTCTATGTCAATGACCAGCTGGAGTGCATGGAGCTCCATCTGGGGATGGATGAGGAGCTGACCAAGAGCCTATGGGTCAGGATCAAAGGGAGGACAGGTGACATTATAGTGGGGGTCTGCTACAGGCCACCTAACCAGGAAGACTGAACGGATGAGGCCCTCTATAGACAGAAAGGAGCAGCCTCACATTCACAAGCCCTGGTCCTCATGGGGGACTTCAACCACCCCTATATCTGTTGGAGGGACAACACAGCGGGGCATAAGCAATCCAGGAGGTTCCTGGAATGTGTTGATGACAACGTCCTTCTCGAAGTAATAGAGGAGCCAATGAGCAGAGGTGCTATGCTGTACCTTATTCTCACCAACAAGGAGGGGCTGGTGGGGAACGTGAAGCTCAAGGGCAGCCTTGGCTGCAGTGACCGTGAAATGGTGGAGTTCAAGATTCTTAGGGCAGCGAGGAGGGCGCACAGCAAGCTTACTGCCCTGGGACTTCAGGAGAGCAGACTATGGCCTCTTCACGGATCTGCTTGGTAGAGTACCATGGGATACAGCCCTGGAGGGAAGAGGGTCCCAAGAAAGCTGGTTCATATTCAAGGGTCACCTCCTCCAAGCTCAGGAGCGATGCATCCCAACAAAGAGGAAGTCAGGCAAAAACGCCAGGAAGCCTGCATGGATGAACAAGGAGCTCCTGAACAAACTCAAACACAAAAAGGAAGCCTGCAGAGGGTGGAAGCAAGGACAGGTAGCCAGGAAGGAATACAGAGAAATTGTCCGAGCAGCCAGGGATCAGGTTAGGAAAGCCAAAGCCCTGATAGAATTAAATCTGGCCAGGGACGTCAAGGGTAACAAGAAAAGCTTCTATAGGTATGTCGATGATAAAAGGAAAACTAGGGAAAATGTGGGCCCTCTCTGGAAGGAAACGGGAGACCTAGTTACCCAGGATATGGAGAAGGCTGAGGTACTCAGTGACTTTTTTGCCTCAGTCTTCACTGGCAAGTGCTCCAGCTATACGGCCCAAGTCACAGAAGGTAGACAGGGACTGGGAGAATGAAGAACCACCCACAGTAGGACAAGATCAGGTTCAAGACCATCTAAGGAACCTGAAGGTGCACAAGTCCATGGGACCTGATGAGATGCATCTGTGGGTCCCGAGGGAACTGGCGGATGAAGCAGCTAAGGCACTATCCATCATATTTGAGAAGTTGTGGCAGTTTGGTGAAGTTCACGCTGACTGGAAAAGGGGAAACGTAACCTCCATTTTTAAAAAGGGAAAAAAGGAAGACCTGGGGAACTACAGGCCAGTCAGTCTCACCTCTGTGCCCAGGAAGATCATGGAACGGATCCTCCTGGAAGCTATGCTATGGCACATGGAAAATAAGGAGGTGATTGGTGACAGCCACCATGGCTTCACTAAAGGCAAATCATGCCTGACAAATTTGGTGGCCTTCTACGATGAGGTTACAGCATTGGTGGATAAGGGAAGAGCAATGGACGTCATCTACCTGGACTTGTGCAAAATATTTGACACTATCCCACATGACATCCTCATCTCTAAATTGGAGAGACATGGATTTGATGGATGGACCACTCAGTGGATAAGGAATTGGCTGGATGGTCTCACTCAAAGAGTTGCAGTCAACGGCTTGATGTCCGAGTGGAGACCAGTGACGAGTGGAGTTCCTCAGGGGTCGATATTGGGACCGGCGCTGTTTAACATCTTTGTCGGTGACATGGACAGTGGGATAGAGTGCACCCTCAGCAAGTTTGCTGATGACACCAAGCTGTGTGGTGCAGTCGACACGCTGGAGGGAAGGGATGCCATCCAGAGGGACCTTGACAGGCTTGAGAGGTGGGCCCATGCGAACCTCATGAAGTTCACCAAGGCCAAGTGCAAGGTCCTGCCCATGGGTCAGTGCAATCCCAAGCACAAATACAGGCTGGGCGATGAGTGGATTGAGAGCAGCCCTGTGGAGAAGGACTTGGGGGTGTTGGTTGATGAGAAGCTCAACATGACTTGGCAAAGTGCACTTGCAGCCCAGAAAGCCAGTCATATCCTGCGCTGCATCAAAAGAAGTGTGGCTGGCAAACTGAGGGAGGTGATTCTCCCCCTCTACTCTACTCTCGTGACACCCCACCTGGAGTACTGTGTTCAACTCTGGGGCCCCCAGTGTAATAAAGACATGGACTTGTTGGAGTGAGTCCAGAGGAGGGCCACAAAGATGATCAGGGGGCTGGAGCATCTCCCCTATGAGGACAGGCTGAGAGAGTTGAGGTTGTTTGGCCTGGAGAAGAGAAGCTCCAGGGAGACCTTATAGAGGCCTTCCAGTACTTAAAGGGGGCCTACAGGAAAGATGGGAAGGGACTCTTTATCAGGGAGTGTAATGATAGGATGAAGGGTAACAGTTTTAAACTGAAAGAGGGTAGATTTAGATTAGATATTAGGAGGAAATTCTTACTGTGAGGGTGGTGAGACACTGGAACAGGTTGCCCAGAGAAGTTGTGGATGCCCCCTCCCTGGGAGTGTTCAATGGGGCTTTGAGCAACCTGGTCTAGTGCAAGGTGTCCCTGCCCATGGCATAGGGGTTGGAACTAGATGATCTTTAAGGTCCCTTCCAACCCAAACCATTCTATGATTCTAAAAATAGTGTGGACTGAAAAAGCCCTGAATTTTCCTTCATTATTTATTAAAAAATGAACAAGTTTTTTGGTTTTTTTTCTTGATTTTACCCCTCTTTTCTCCCAAAACTTAAAATTTTGATTAAGAAAACGTTTAGAAGATGAACTAGTAGAGAACAGAAGCTACTCACTTTTTTCCACGTCCATCTTGTAAGAAACTGTTCTCTAAAAACTCATTCTGAAAGGTAGTTTCAAGGAATTCGTTTCCCATAGCAGATATCAGGGATATATACTATTCTGGGATACTTTGCCTGTTTGGGAATGCCTGTTCTCTGTTAGGTTTTGGAGGGTTTGTGGAGTGATGGTGGGGAGACACAGGAAAAAGACAGCAAAATTAGAACTGAGACAGGAGGAAGGTATCAGTGGTCAGGATCTGAGACTTTGCTTGACAAGGGATTCATCTTGCCAGGCTGAGTTTAACCTAATTATCCGGGCTCCTCCTGAGAGAGAATAACAATCTCCAGAAAACAACTTCTCCCATCATCCTAAGAAAGGTGTCTACAAAACTAGAGGCCATGTGAAACTAATCCTAACCTATCTCTTTGCCTTCCTCTCAAGCTGACTTTGTGAAATGAAAATTATGACTTAATACCTTTGCTTTCTGTTTTTGATAAAGCTTTAAACATTTCTCTTCAAACAGTCTTATCAGGAGATGACATGTGCCCTCTGCTTTGTCCTCATGCTTTCTATCTCATTTCTGCTGTCCTCGTGCATGCTGATGGCATATGATGTAGCTTTTTCTACACAAAAAATGTAGAATCACATTTCTACACCTGTCCAGTCCTGCACAATAGCTCATATCTCTGACTTCTGGATTTTTCTTCTTGGTCCATAAAAGCCACAGCAATATTTTGTGCATTTAGGCAGTCCTTCAGCCTCACTGCAGCTCTGGCACCCCAATTTATAATCTATTACCAGCTGCTGTCCCCCTTCTGAACTGCCACACAACAGCAGCCTACAGGGAAAATTGATGCCTCCAAATTCATCTATGAATGCCAGGGATTAATTTAGGCACAGAAAGGTAGTTCATAAGGAGTCCTCAGTGTTCATGTATAAAAATACTCCAGTAGATTTGCAGCTTTTGAGGAGCGAGTTTAAAAGAAGAAAACATGGCAATTGATGGCCAAAAGGAGACTGCATGTGGGAGAAAATACACGGTCACTTGTAAGCTGCAATCTGCTGAAACCCAGAGGGTTCTTTTAAGTTTGTCTTTTCTCTGATCTGTGTTTGTTTATTCCAGCAGAACATGTTTTTGTCTGGAAGATATTTTGTGCCTCGAATAAAACATACGGCTTTGCACAAAGAGCTCTCTATTTTCAACTAGTATCAACCATTTATGAACTTCATTGTGGAAACTGCACAAATAGAAATGTGAAGATTCCAGCTTTTAAGGACAGGCTTTTCTCTTTGACTGGTGAGGTCGTAGTATCTATCTCTTTTCCTTGTAAAACTTGCATATTGCCAATAAAAGAATTTGGGGCCTCTTTCTAGCAGATAACAAAGATAGAACAATTTTTACATCCCTGGACTTAAAGCTACTCATGACCTTGTTCCATGAACTGTTACTTTTAGATAAATAACTTGGGCTTAAATTAGAAGTATTTTTCTTCGTATAGGTCCTCTCTTTGCCTCATTTATTCTGTTATAGTCAAACGGAATATCGCTACAGAAACAGAACCACACTGTGTGTGACACTATAAACACACAATAAGCTACACTTTCTGTGGTGAAGAAGCAAGTAGGCCAAATAGACGAGAGGACAAAGAGGAGGAGTAAAGAAAAAATCAGTCTCTTTGTAAGTGCTGGGAACCTGAAGTTCAGAGCTCGTTCAAGGTCACTCAGGAGCTGTGCACCAGAGATGAGATTTAACCAGGCTTTCTGAATCTGAGGCCAGCATTGCAATCACTAAAATATCTCTTCATCCAGAAGTTTTCAGTCACTTGACATTTGTGTTAATGCCTGACTCTTGACTTCAGTGTTTCAGCTTTGATAAAGCCATACTGGCTTCACTTAAGATGAAAAGAGTTTAAAAAAAAAAAAAAAAAAAGCAGGGGACTGTTTGTTGTGAAGGCTCCTCCATGGTATGTGAAAAGAGCTCTGTCAACTCACTTTCACTGAATTTGTCCCAGAAATGATCTGAGTAAAACCTTACTGTAAGGATAGAGCCTCAACAGACCAATATGATCCGTGGTTGCTTGCACTGCTAGTTGACAAAAAGGAGGCATCTTGTCCTTTCAGCATGAATAGTTTAGGGAAATATTTGCCAACACAAATCAGGGGTGTTTCTATACTTTTTCCAGATTTATTTGTCTATGGTAGAAAACAGCTGGCCTTATGCCAATACCTGGCATGTGATAATTGTGGAGAATCGGTCTGGAGAGCACAGGACTTTGCAGATGTTAAGAGAAAGTGACAGACCGAGGTGGGCTCATCTAACTTGAAGGTCCGGGCTATTATTATTATTATTACTATTATTACCACCAGTAGGGCCTGAGCATTTTCAGATAATTTGGGGATTGGCTTCTATGGGTTTGATCTGTGGGATATGCCATCACCGTTTTCGGAGGGGCACTTTATTTTCATGATCTTAATGTCTTTCTGATGTGCTGCCCAGTCCTTTAGGGGAGTGAAAGGCGGTGGGGGGAAAAGCAGAAATAAGGCTGTGCCTACAAGATATACAGCTTGTGCAGAAGTATCACTGCTGGGTAAAGTTACTGGAAGAGGCCACCTTGTGGAAGCCAATAACACAACTGCCCATTTCTGCAAACCACTGGCTCATGAGCAGGCGGATTCAGAGGGATTTTTTGGTTTTGGGACTGATTATTAGCTATTATTGACTAGGCAGGGAAAAAAAAGCCCCTTTTTTGAGACTTCTGTCAGTGCAGTTTCATGGGCTGACATACAGAGTGCTTAAATTGTAGCATTTAACCTAATGGAGGCAAACAGCTTTGCAATTTCAATATTTTCAAGAATATCTCCTTCTCTCTCTTTCTCTCCCTTCCCTTTTCTTGTACCCGACTGCCAATTCCCCAATAACTACTGGGATTCTGTTTATTTATAACAGGTTTTAGAGAGGCAGCTTGTCATAATATCAGCGATGACTCTCCAGGTTTCTAATTTGTTACTTGTTTTTCTAATAGTGCTTGCCTCTGCTTCTGCTCTTTTCAAATGCTCTCATTGCTGCTAATTTTCTATTTAGATTATATTCAGAAAATTATTATTATTATTTTTAACTATATACTCAAAGTCACTTCCCTGTTTTTATAGAAAGAAGGAAAAAGCTTGGGACATGCATCTATAAGCAAAGGATAGCTGCTATGTACCAAAAATGACATTAAAAAGGAAGTCAATAACAGGTCCTGTGAACAGACAGCTCCTGCCAAGGTACATAGGTACCCAACTTAGGGGCAAAGCCAGAACACGGAGGCAGGATATGGGGTACACTGACAATCTGGGATGTAGAGTGCTTCCATGTGTTTCAGAAGGAGGTGTGTTTCATGTAGCTCTTGTTTTCCCATGGAATTTTCCTTGTGTTATCATTTTGACACATCACGTGTGTGAGTGTGACTGGTGGTCAGGGTTTGGCTTGAATAGGCCAAAGCCAGAGAAGGCAAATGGTTTACAGGACAACATTTTAACAGGTGGGTTAAAGAATGAATTGCAATGTTGCTGTTTGTTTTCTTTGTTAAAGTAGAAATGTAAAATACCCATAACCCTACAATGGGATTAATGCCAGACTGTTTTCAGAACCTAAAAAAATAGAAACATGTGGCACAAAACATGTTAGTAATGCTGGTGTATGTTTTTCTACCTGAAAGGAAAGATTAAAAAGAAAAGTCTTGTTAAAAACACATAAAACTATGCAAAACAGTTAAAATGTTTTTAAAAACGTTTGAAGTCATCAAATAGAATAGAAGATAGGGACCTGTTTTTTACTTGAGAGGAAACATGTCAAATGAACTGTGAATAAGCTTGGTGATTTTTCCATTTGGGGAGGCAGAGACAAGTTGTTTTTAAAGTACCTAAATGAGGGTTGAGTGGTTATATGACATCTAATAAATTAAAGGAGTGACAGCCTGTCTCCTGAGTGATTCCTTGCAGTCACCCCTGTTGGGATCCTAGGGGGAAAAAAAAAAATCGAGTCTTTCTCCTGCCTGGCGTAGCAGCAAAGTATTACAGCAGAACCCAGAAAAACAGACCAGTAATGTGGTAGAGCCTCCAAAAAAGAGAAATCAAACAAAAGATGCTCTCAGTCAATGAATCTGATGGGTAATGGCAAAAGATGCCTCATCATTGTGTAGAGAGGAGTAAGAGTTGTTAGTCTGAAAACATCCTATGTTAACACAGCTTGTAAATCAGTGTGCTCTCAATGAAAGGAGTGGCAGGTAAGCTAGTGTTAATGTCAGATTTATGTTAACATACATCTGAGGAAATCAATACAAGGTAACACTGTTTGCATAGGGTAAACAGATTTCTGGCATGTTTGCTGCTTTTGATTATCCAAAATCGGGTACGCAGAGCTGTGAGTTTGCACTGCACTGTGCAAACCAGAGGGTAGTTCTGCGCAGAGAAACCAACACATTTCAATAAAGCATCAGAAAGAGCTTAGAGCCAATTTTCCCTGTTGCTTGGCACAGGGGTAGGGGCTGCCCTTTACAACAGCTTGTTTCTTTCGTCTGAATCTTACTCGCTTGCACATCAACTTGTTCCTGGGGCAGTCTCTTTAACTCTGCCAGGAAAGTGTAAACTGAATTCTTTGTATGGAGAAGGGAGTGTGCGGGAAATCTTAGACACAACCAAAACAAAGGACTTACAAGAACCTGTTCTCAAGGGAAAAGGTGCATGTAAGGATGCTCAAAATGTTCCTTTCTTCGCTGTGCAGTTAGATCTGAAAGGCCATATGCAAATCTAGTCAGAAATAGTATTTCATCCTAACTGGACTGATTTTAAATGCTTTTTGAAATCCTAACCTGTTCTCTCATCAGTGGCTGAAATTTTCATCAGCTGCAAGCTACAGTGTATTTAACAAAAAGTTGGGAAATTCTGCATCTCTGCAGCTCTGATTTTTCACTCCTGTACTGTGGTACTACCTGTTTTATACCTTTAATATCCAGTTGTTGGTTTAGTGTAACTTTTTCCTAGGAGAGCTGTTAGTGTGCTTGGTCTCTGACCCCTTAATGAAACATGGATTGTTTACAGCTAATGAAGATCACAGCAGCCCATTTTAATTTGAGGCTAATTTTCCTGGGCCCAACCAAAACCTATAAACCATAAAGAGCATAAGTGGGGCCTGACTGAAGGCCTGAGGTTGTTCAGTCCTCAATTCCCTATCCTGCCCTCATGCCACTAGAAGTTATTTCTTTTCATAATGAACAGAGGATGCGACATTCCCAGCAGGACGGGGCCGTGGGGAAGCAGAGAGATTTTGCCAGCCTTCGGCTGCCACTGCTGCACCAGATGTGATGGACTGGGGCTTCGGGCTCTGAGCAATGTCTTTGTACCCCAGAGGCAGGGCACACCAAGCTTCATATACCAGTTCTCGTTTTCCAAGAGTGCAAGCTTATGTTCTCACATCCCCAGGTGTGGAGATGTCTCCAGTTTGGGAACTGCTATGTTGCATCCGATCCTTTTGACCTGTATGGGACCAGTTTCATTACAGCAAAACCTTTCTCAGTGAGAAAGATACAGAAACACTTCACCAAAGAGCATATTTCTTTCTATCCCTCTCCTACCCTGAAAGAGCAGGTTAGTTTTGTACAGTGAACTGTTAGGATGTATTTCCCCTTAGAAGGATCCATCTTCCAAATCCCGAAGGTGCACAATGTCTTTTTGTGGCGGAAAACTTCTACACAGATTCCTCTTTAGGTAAGAAAAGTAAGGGGGAAAAAAAAAAATATGGCTCTTTGCTACAACTTCACTCCAGACACAACAACATTGGTAACATTTATTTCTAGACTGTGTGATATTTGGTTTCTGCACCACAGGACGGAAGACTGATTTTCTTACTGCTTCTCCCAAACCCATCAGTATTAATAATCCAAATAATAAATCCAAAAAGGACTCCTCAACTCCCTCCCTTACAAGAATAGCCTCTGTGTGTTGTGTTTTGGTTGATATAATATTTCTGCTTTGTTTAATTCAGAAGCATTTATTTTTCCTTCCATCATTCATTTTTCTGCATTAAGTTAGTGGTTCTGTGGGGATTCAGTTGATTAATGACTAATTTCCATCCTATGCATGCTCAAGAGGAACCTGCTTTTACAGTACTTCCCTCCAAAATAATATAATCTTAAAAGAGGGGGAAGTTTAGGGAAGCAAAACTTTCATGTGAAAACGAAAACCCGGTAAACTGCAATGGAAAAATGGAACGTGTTGGAAACATTTGTATTTCAGTAGTTTCCTGGGTGTGAGAGCACTTCTCCTGAACTGGATGCATTCATGCATTCCATTTTGACTGTCCCAGCAGCTGAAGGTGTTACTGTCACCAACAGGTTGGTGTCATGACCCACTTGGAGGTTAAACCTCTACCGGCTTAACTGGCTGTCTGAATTCCTGCCAGCTTATTTCAGTTTCCTTCTTAGAGAGCTAGAAAAGGATGGGTAAACACAGAATCATGATCTTTAGTCCCCTAAGAGGGAACAGAAGCAGGGATAGCAAGTGCATTGCTCTAGGAGGTGCAACAGATTGGTGGCAGAGTCAAGAATTGGTCCCAAATCCAACTGTCTGCTTAGTTCTTCATATTCACACTTGTGGTACAGGCATTCCGCTCCTGGTCTGAGCTTCTCCAAAATAGCCCATAAATACTCCCTGAACTGCTAAATGTATCCTCTGAGACATCAAAAACCAAGAAATGAGCAATCAGCTCTCAGCGATGACTGAAGACCTCCAAAACCCCATCCGATGCTTGGAAGTGTGCAACACTTCCGAGTGCCTGTCTTTGCAGGGAGGAAGACGTGGTCTTTGTAAATGAAGTGAACCTGAAATTTTGCAGTAAAATTCAGTCAGGTCCTGGTAATGGCTGATGTGTGAGGGAGAGCCAAGCCTTCCTCTGCAGGATCACCACATTTCTTTTACTTGCAATATTTTAAGCATTTGTATATGATGTTGATGTACCCTTAATAATAACACAGAATTCAATGAAATACCACAGGCATTTTGGCAACTGTCCTTTTTCAAGGAATTAACCATTTGAATTAGTATGTCAGCAAGTGAATTGAAATGCAGGCAGATATTGCAGACACCTGATTTGAATTTCATTGTTTCCCACTGTGCTGGGTTTGTGTAGTGAGGGAGGGGCTACAGGGCTGGCTCCTGGGCGAAGCTGCTAGAAGCTTCCCTGGCTCCAACCTGGACCCGCCTCTGGCCAAGGCCGAGCCAATCAGGGATGGCGGTAGCGCCTCTGTGATAGCATATTTAAGATGGGGAAAAAAAAAAAAAAAAGGACTGCTGGGGGAGAGAGTAAGATGGAGGAGGAGGAAGAAGAAGAGCTACAGTAAAAAGAGAAGGAGAGGAAGAAGAAGATGGAAGAAGAAGAAGAGGAGCTCCAGTGAGGAGAGGAGTGGGATGTGAGAGAAACAACCATGCGCACACTGAGGTCAGTGAAGAAGGAGAGGGGGGAGGTGCTCCAGAGCGGAGATTCCCCTGCAGCCTGTGGAGGACCCCATGGTGGAGCTGGTGGCTGGGCCCGGAGAAGGCTGTGACTCTGTGGGAGAGCCCATGCTGGAGCAGTTTGTGGAGGACTGCAGTGTGCGGAAAGGACTTGAGTTAGAGAAACTCATGGAGGGCTGACCCCCATGAGAGGAACCCCACGCTGGAGCAGGGGAAGAGTGTGAGGAGTCCTCCCTCTGTGGAAGGAGCGGCAGAGACAATGTGGGATGAACTGACCGTGACCCCCATTCCCATCCCCCTGCGCCGCTGGAGGGGAGGAGGTAGAGGTGTTGGGAGCAAAGCTGCGCCCAGGAAGAAGGGAGGGGTGGGGGGAAGGTGTGTTTTTAAGATATGGTTCTATTTCTCATCATCCTACTCTGATTTGGTGGTTACCAAATTAAATTGGTTTATTTTTCCCCAAAATTGAGTCCATTTTTCCTGTGACCATAATTGGTGAGTGATCCCTCCCTGTCCTTGTCTCGACCCATGAGCTTTTTGTTATATTTTCTCCTCCCCATCCTGCCAGGGGGGAGGAGTGAGCGCTCGCTCACTATCGTGCTTTGTGGCTGGCTGGGCTTAAACCACGACACACACGTCACAAGAGCCATAGGCATCTGGCAAAGGACACCAACAAGCCAACCTTCTCCGGTTACTTCCTTATGCTTCTTCTGAGGATGCCACAATCTTTTAATAGGTATTTCAATGCAATTATAGATTCTTCTCTTTTTTTTCTTGTTGGAGATGAACCAGAGGCAGAGTTCTGTTGCTAAATCAATTAGAAAGAAAACTACAGGTGCTCTTGTAATGCTGCTTGCAGGAAGACAGATTTCCTGATAAATCAGTTCCTCTGACACGCTGTTAATGAGAAATTAAGAACTGCGTTGTACTCTGTGCCTGGGCCTGACTGACTTCAATTTCTTTCCTTTCCTTTTTGAGTGTAAAATATATTGGGGGGGAAAACAAAAGGTATACTAATTCCTAGCACAAAGCAGAATTTTATTTCTAATATGCACATTTATGTATCAGTCTAGACACAGATAAATTGTTAATATGCTGATAGAACTTTCCTTTGCCAACTTCAAGGATGCACAAAAAAAAGTTCTCTGATTACTAAAAATAAAGCATCTTGTCAAAATGTTCTGAAGTAAACTTGTCAAGTAAGATGTCAGAAATGAGTATGTAGCATCTTACCAACGAATCAGGAAGAGCTGCAACATAAGGTCAATCTACAAATATAGCATACCAATTTTGGACCATCATCTTCTCCTGTCTTAGACTTTGACCATGTGTCTGTGAGTTGCTTTGCGAATGAAGTTTTAGCCAACTGTGTTGGATGGACTGATGTATGAGCGTGCAGGTTCTGATCCTGCAAAGTATGAAATGCCTTGTAAGAGCTGTGGAGTGTCCAGTGTCGGCTGTGATGGGAAGTGAAAATGTTCAAATGCTGTGTCTCTTTGCTTATGAATGTAAAATACATGTTTTGGCATCAAAATGGTTCTGTTGTGCTGGTATTGGACCACATCAAGTGGAAAACAGTCTCAGCCTTCAAAACAAAGTCATGCACTTGCCTTGCCTGTGTTACTGGGAAGTTACCATCCATACTAGGACTGGAAAAGGAGAAGCAGGATCCCTCAGCTGTCACAGTTCATAGTCACAGTGCAAGCCTACCTTCCTCAGCCCTTAGACATAAAATGCCAGTCTGAATTGTAACAGCTGAGAAGTCAGCTGTTTTGTTGTGTCTGGTCCACAGAGGGTAACCTCCATGCACAAGATGAAGTTTGCAGCTGGAGCTGATAAGGTATTAAACTACAGCAGCAAAAATTTCTAGACTCTCTCTATCAGTGTCTCAGGGACTTTTGCTATGATTTTTTTTTTCTGGTTTTTTTTTGTATGGTTTGTTGGTTGGGTTTTGGATTTTTTTTGGTGTTGATTTTTTTTTTTTTTTTTTCCTACTGCCAAGGGCAGTGAGCAGGTTGTGCTGACCCTAGTTAGCTAGAATCTCTCTCAGCAGAAGATGGACTCTGCACTGGGCTAACTCATGATACTTACATGTCTTAATTTTCTGACAGCAGCTGAAATTTGTTAGCTGTTCATAGGCAGACTGGTCTCACAAGATCATTTTTCTTCTACAGATAATTACTTTTCCCCATGAGATTTCACAAAGGCAGTACGTACACACACAAACACACACACGCACACATATTCTATTTTTAAAAAATCCTCTATTTGCTGTTTCATTAAGCTGTGGGTAGACAATCTGCATGTCTCTAGTGATACATTCTGGCTTTGTGTTCAAAGTCTGTTGATCTCAAGTTTTACTAGATGAATTGCTTCCTGTCGGTCCTTCCTTTTTTTGGTACATCTCTTTGAAAAGATATTTTTTGTTTGACACAGAGCGGAACTGGAATCTTTTTCAGTGCGGTAGGTATCAAAGGCATGGTCCCTAACACAGCAGGGTAGGTCAGTAGTTAAAGGTCTTCATGTTTTGCTAATGTAGATTAGAAGAGCTCTGCTGAAGCCAGCAGAACTGAATCAGTTTGTATCAGATGGGGATGTGGTCAGTATATTTAAGGATGGAGTGGATGCCTTTAAAAAGTAAGATAGTTGGCTTTTCTTCTGGTGACTATTTCAGTTGGTCACACCCCATGTGCAGTTAATATTATATTCATGGTGGACTAAACCATACTCCGTTACCACTCAGATCTACATGGACCTGACTTCATGGGAATGCCAAGCTTATGAATATTAAGCATTCTTTTGTTTCTGTTTCTGAGGTAAAAGTTAGGAGCTGAATTGCTAGGTAAATAGGCTAATCTTTAAATAAGTGGCTAACCATGGCCTGCCAACACAAAGTATTGACCAGTCAACACAAGTTGGACCCCACCAGAAATTGTGTTCTTTGCTTCATGATTAACTTATGTAAGTTCAGGATAATCTGTCTGACCTTTACTAGTTAGTTATGAGGCAAAATCACAGACAAGTGCGACTCTACGTCCACATTAATTGCTGTAAGCCGCTTTTGCTCATCTGTGGGCAGTGGTTTGTGCAGTGCTAAGGAGGTTCTCGCTGTGTTCTTGGTGGCTTGAGAGAGGACGCAAAGTCTTCTCTCCATAAAAAGTGCTATCAAATATGGAAAAAGAAAATAAATGAAGAAAAATCATTCCAGGATGATATTTTAATCTGAGTGGATGTATTAATGAAAGCGCTGTGAACAAATGTCTAGATCAGCCCTTCTTGCCACTGGATGTATGAGTTGCTAAGTAAGATCAGCCTTTTTGCTCAGGCATCTGAGGTGGTATCATACCATTCCTATCTAGCTGATAATGCCCATTTTATCTTCTACCACTCTCCCTATACCCCTGAATATGTAAAATTTGCGGTATTTAAAGGCCTGGCTATCACTTCACTGAGCTCACTAGTGAAATCTCCACTGATGTCAATGATATCAGGTAAAACCCCAAATAATTCCATGTTTTACAATAAACCACCCAAGCCAAGGGCTGCTTGAAGAAGGCATTCCCTAGCACCAAAACAACAAGGTCCTACCAGTCCTCATATCCTCAGCTAAAAGCCCTTTGGCTCTTGATTCTTATAAAGTGTCTGCTCACCATGTTCACGTGCACCCAGTGATGGTGAACATGTAGTGTTTTGCAGGAAAACCTGCTTCCTTTTCCACCATGGGGCAGGTTAGATGGTGATTTCCTGTATCTTTTCTCATTTTTATCAGCTGGCATACATCCTCCCTCACCAATGAACAACTTTGTGTAATAGCAAGGCACTACTTACAATAAAGTAATTTAACTGCAAGCCATCGGAAATGGTGTGTGGTCACAAAAAGCACAATGTTATACAAAGCAAAACACCAGAGGTAAAAAAAAAATCTTATCAAAGAAAAGGCAAAGCAAAGAAAATCAGAATGTGTGTTAAAGATAAATATTATGTCACGACCTTAAAAATTCCAACTGGGATTCTGCTATTCAGAATAGTCCTTGGAAATGATTTTCAAAGGTTAGCTGCATCTGAAAAAGGAACAAAATAAAGTTTGATCACCCAGGGATTTGCAAACGTGTTTGTGGGAGCCACCAGAAGGCCCTGTACTGATGACCTGAATGGAGGAAGAAATAGTTCAGCTTTCCAACCAAGCAAGCGGGAGTGAATGTTCTGTAAACATTTGAATATCAAAGGAGGCCTTTTAAAACCAAAACCTTACTTCACAGGAAGCCACTTTAATGAACACACACCAGAAAAAATAAATTATAGGGCTGGAATACATTACTTGGTGAGATCACACCATTTTGAGGCCTGTCATTTTCCAAAGACTTTTCTGTGCAGGTCAAGGAGCAAGCTCTGATCTGAACCTCATGGTATGATTAGTAAGGCAACAGAAAGAAGCTTAGGTTCAGAAAGGACCTGAATTAATGTGTAACATTTGAGAATGCACCTGGAGCCAGCTGCTACTAGAAAAACAGTAGACACTTGGTATGCAGTAATCCTTTCAGCAGGCTTAATGAAGCTTTGTCTCACAGATAGTCCCTTCTGGCTTATAATTTCTTATTACGCTATGTCCTTGCTGAATCACTTATTGCTGATGAAACAGAACTATTACAATACCTAAAAGCTGTGTTGAAGTCTGGGCTCGGTTTTTGATGCATCTTTTCAGGTGGACAAAGATACAGAGAAGCCTTAAAAAGCCGTCTTATGGATAGGCACCTTGAGTGCAACAGTTCCAGTTTGGTGAAGGGGAAATTACATTCCCATCCGTTCTGTACCACAGTCCCATGCACCGACAACATCCATTTACCTCCAATAAATTAAATGCGAAAGCATGAGGAAAAAAACAGAGTTTATTAATTTCACCTTTTTTCTTTTCTCTTTTCTGGAATTCCTTTCAAAGTAGTAGGACTATTTTCAATCTCTTGGAGCTTCACTTTAAAAGCGAACTTCAGATACATCCATTTTTGAGCAAGCAGTGAAACACTTGTAGCCACGTCTACCCTGTGCAAAGTTTCTGTACATTTTACTGGCAGACACAAGCAAATTTTTTTTTTTCTTTTTTTATGTCAAAAGTACACATGGGTTCACTGAAGGGTTAGACAACTTCATGTCTCTTAATAGTAACCTGGTCGTTACTTCCAACTCCAGATGTCTCTGTACCGCTAATTACAGTAAATCAGGAAACTGTACTGAGGAAAAAAATTCTCTCAATATGTCCTCATTATTATATTCCTCAGTTAGCTCTAGACCCCTGCTGGAGCTGGGAGGCTGAACTCAATGGGCTCAGGTCCACCCTAGTGCAATGCTTATGTCCACCTTACATGTAAAACCTTTGCAAAAAACAATCTGGTTTTGATATAGAGAGCCTGACACAGGCAGAAACAATGTAACTAAGCAGGAAATATAGGAGCAGAATCACAAGTATGATGGGAGATAAAGATGAAAAAGAATTATGTCAGTATAGATCCACTGACGGCAATGAAAATGTGCTGATTTACACCAACTGTAGTCTTTACTAAGGTAACAGTATAAAAGTATCACTGGGAGTATAACAAATGTTTCTTTCCAGGCACAATGGATTACAGCCAGCCATGTGAGTTGCATGTGCTTACACCAGGGTTTAATTTGGCACAACAGCTATAAGCATGATGTGGCTTAGCAAATGATTTATGTTGGCTTTGTAGGCAGCTGACAGCAGAGATCTCCCTATAAAACCATATTGGCGAGGTACAGGAAGAGAAGTGAGTGGCATCCCGGATGGCATGGCCACCCGAATCTGTACAATGATATTTGTGTTGTCTCAGTCCATCTGCATGAGCAAAGGACACAGAAGAAATGCATGACCGGAGCCATAAAGATCCTCAGATCGGGGTGGACAGGTTATTTTGTCTTGTGATGATCCGTTCACCCATGGAGGGTGTTGGAAGGGATAATTCTCCAGGGGTCATCAGACAGGGATGTTGTCCCTGCATAGGCCACTGGATTTGGCAGAGAGGTCAGTGTGTTTCCAGTCTGGCTCCTCTTTTCCTGCTACTATAGTGGGAATGGGTTTGTCCTTAGGTTAGCAGCTTGAGAAGAGAAGGTGGGGAACAATCCATTGCTCTAAGAAAAACTGGTGCAAACTGGCATTGCTATGGTTTCCCCTGGGGTGTTTGGTAATGAACCACCAGAGCTGAGCTATTTGGTCATACCATCTAATTTGACATCATGTGGGGGTGTAACAACTTGGGCAAATCCAGAGAAGCAGCTCTGGCCCAGCAGAAAGTAATGAAAATGGAGTGTGCCAGAGATATTGTGAAGGGGTGAGCAAACTGCACATCCCTGAAAAATAGCAAGCATGCACAAAATACCAGTAGTTCATATTGATCACTTATCTGAAAAAGCATGTGGTAAAGATGTTCTGGGTGGCTATCATCACATGTGTTGTGACCTGACTTTTCTACATAGAATTGGCTCTGTTTGCAAGCAACAGCACTGACTTGGAAAACAGGCTGCTTTTCTTATTTTAAATTAACCAGTTATGAAAATATTTTTTTAAGACAATTATTCAGAAAGTATCATATTTCAAAGTTATTGACTCTTTCAAATAATACTTAAAAAAAAAAGCGTCTGGCATGTGGCCATGGACAGAGACAGGACTATGGTTTAGATGAACTGTGTGTTCCTGGACTAGTAACTCTCACTGTGTTGCTTTGCCTTTGAGTGTAGCAACCAGGGCAAGACTGATGACTGAACTGACCCTCAGAAGCACAGAGAAGACATAAATGTGATCTGGAGAACCAAAGCTGGAGTGTGTGCTCACATGAGCTAGGCACACAGGTAATTTAAGGCAGCTTCCTTTATGGAAAAAGCAGATATATAATGATAGGTGTGTAAATATAATTATTATTAATACAAATAGGTGGAGAAGAATATATGTTGAGAGTATTTCCAGTCATTAAGGCATGCACTGGAATAGATAGTAGTGCTGTGGTTAGCACACTGTGAACTTCCCATGTTTTATCTCTGAAATGATTTGAGATCACCCATCTGCTTCTGTTCTGCAAGCTGGCTGCTCCTTGTGAAAGAAATTGCTTTGTGTATCCCATCAGGACGTAGCTTGAAATATTAGCTTACATTTTTGGCTTTCTCTCTAGTAGACACCATATGAGTAGACACCACCAAAGGATTCATGCATGGTCTAATGTGCTGTGGCACAGGAATATGCCCAGAACAAGCTTCCATGCTGTGAATGTAAGGAAACATATTCCACAACAGGAGCAGGAGTTAGATTTCCGTGTTGTTTTTTTTTTCTTTTCCTTTTCTGATTTTTCACTTTCACCTTGTTAGCTGAGAGAACAAGGGAGTGAGAAGGGAAAATGGATGGGGGGAGACAATGTTCAGTATAAACTCCTTGCTTTTGACATGTGCTTGTCTCATTTCTGTCTCTCTTCTGTGTGTGGAGTTTGTCTAAATGTCTCAACAGTGATGTCTGCTAAAGACTTTCTCATATATGATTCTGTTCTCCCCATCTACTCTGTAAAACATGACCTTTTCCATGCCAAATGATGTCTGCCGTAGGCTGAATTGTTAAAGCTTTGGGGGGAACAAAGGTGGGGAAGTATAACTGTTATTATACATAAAGAGGAAAAAAGTGGTTGTTTTTTTTTTTTCTAGCATGAGAAACCAAAAGTCTCACCATGTTGAGGAAGGTAGCAAGACCAGCATCTTCTGCATAAATTCACTCTTGTAATTCTACAGGGTGACAGCACTGTGTCATTCCAGTCTCTCTGTTTTTAGGGAGAAAAGTACTAAAACCTAGGCCAAGTTATAATGATCTTAAAAGCACTGTTTGTACATCATTTATTTTTAAAAAATTTGGCTACAAATCCTCAGAAGATTGCAAGTACAAGGTTCAGTGTTCAGTGCTGACTAGGTCTGCAGATTTTGAGCCGGGCTTCTGTCATGCTGTGAACCTGTAGACCTTGGCCCTTCTGGGTGTTCCAGAGGATGTCGATTGGTACTGAAGCAACATGCCAAAAAGGGCAGAAGAAATTTATAGGGCAGATCAAAGGTGTTAGATCCCCAGAACAGGCTCTTATATCACATGGCAGGGCTGCATGCACACCTGATAAAAAAAGTAGCTGAAAGCAATGAGCGCAGGTGGTGTTTCTCCTAAGATTTCTTGCACTTCTGGTTATGCAGAGGTAGGTCAAAACCAAAATGCAAATGGAAAGTCACAAATTCAAGGGCAGTTACAAAGCATCTGAGGAATTATCAGGCCAAACATGTTTTTGTGGATGCAGTTTTTAATCAGTTTTCTCATGTGAAGGATTATTTTGTCATTATGAGTGTGAGACAAATGATGTGAATAAAAGATGGCAGAGAGTGGGTAAGGGAGGGGGGACAATCATGCAATAAAAGGAATTACTCCCTGAAAAGAAGCTTCCAAATCTCTCTTTAATCTTAGCCTCTCCCCTGTGTCCCCTGCTACTGCAACACCTCCCCTCCTCTGTCTCCTTTCCCTTCTCGCTGATCTCCTGTTCTGAGAAGATGAACAAGCTCAGAAGAAAGGCCAGGACTCTGCTGACACAGCTAAACGTTTTGACAGTACTCACATTATTTGCCTTAACATTCCTGGTATCACTACAGCAGATGTTCCTGTAACATTTGGTGAGGAAGCCTGTAGTTGAGGGGAAAAAAGGTTCATTCTTCCACGTTTCTGATTAAAAACAGGAACTGAAGCAAGGACTCCCCTGTCTATGCAGTCATTTTTGGCATTGGTGACTATCAACTGAGGGTTTGTGGTTTCAAATAGGGACCTCAGGGTGTTTTTAGGGTTCTATTCAAATTTTATTGTGTGGATGGGCATCTGTCAGCAGTCTGTGTGATACAAGTCAAAAACTAGAGAATGTCATAGAGGCTGAGACTGAAGGTGTGGGCATTTTACTGTGGGTGCAGCTGTGTGTCTGCTAAGGGTGTGGGAAGAGGGTATGTTTGTCTGTATGAAGTTTTGAGTTAGTGTGGCTGGACTGTAGCCAGTATCTAAATAAACAGTTTCACTGAACCTGAGACCAATGGCCTTGCCATAGGACCAGCCCTCCCAGGTCCCTTGGGATCCTGGTATGGAGTTCCCTCTGTACTGCTGCAGTGCAGGTGATGAAGCAAATTTGAAGTTAAACAAAATGAGCAAGTCCATCTAAAATGCAGATGATCAGGAGCCAGCAAAAAGCTTGAAAAACTTATATAATCCTGAGTCCTTGTTTTCTTCTTTTAAAGAAGAATAATCCCTCCCCTTTATTTTACACACAAGAAGCAAAACTGCCTAAGGTTGATTTTCATGTTTGCGCTTGCTCATTCTAATTTGGTTGTTATTCCACTCTGTTTGCTTCAGCAACTTTAATTTCATTTTAATTTTATCTGATTTTCAAGTCAATATTTTCTTGAAATCAGTGGTATTTGGAAATCTGAGGTATCTTTAAAGATCTGAGCCCAATTAATTTTTTCAGAGTGACAGGAGGGCTTTGGATTACATCAGGGAATTGAATGCAGGTCTTCCCAGTCTTAAAAGACACCCTAACTTCACTGTCCCACAAAGAAACTAATATAGCAACCAGGCTGGACAGAGAGACTCTCTTCATGATGCTTGGTTCAGCTTGTCAGCTTTTCTTCTTTCTTCCCTTACCTTATCTTCTTGTACCAGCAAGGACTAGATTCTTGTTACATCAGCAGTGTCCTACAAATATCTTCCCATCTAAGGCCATCACTAGTCTTATTAGAACAGAGTGTTTAATTTCGGTTTGCTAGTAGGGATAGGCATTGTCTGATGCTTGCTTTTCTGCTGTACTTTTCATCTTATCAACCTTATTTATATTCATTCTCTTTCCCACTTAATCAATCTCCTGTCCTACTCTGCTAATGGTGTGTTCGTTAGTTGTAAAGACTTTAAAAATAAATTTAAAAAAAAATACTTAAAAAAAAAGGAGAGTGAGAAAGAGGCACAGGGTTGATAATATTCCTCAGTTATCTCAGACTCAGTTTCACCACCAAATGTAATGCAGAGTGCAAATACCCTTCACTTTGATTTGTGATATAACAGCTCTTGGAACTGCTTGGTGGGAGAGGTGCTGCACATATGTTTAATTAAGGCCCTAAATTGCAAACACTCTCAACAAACAAGACAGACTCAGGAGGCAAATGAGGGTCTAAAGATGTGAATAAAACCAGATGGTACCATGCACTAGGTCAGTAGACAGGAAAGACTACAATGAAACCTGCTAACTACCAAACCAGCTGACTGGCAGTCAATGTATGGCCCTGTCTTGCCCGAGTCACACGACGGTGGCCATCCTCGGCCCCATTTGAAAAACCCATCATGGAACAAGTTGGAATTAAATAAGTACCATAACTCTTGTCCCATATCTCCTGCACTAGAAGAGAAAAGTATGTTTATACAAAAGCAGTTTTTACTGTTCTTACACTTTTCCACTCTCAGCTAAAGATATTAATGTTATTCTCACTGTATTTATTTATAAAGAAAATTTATTCTGGTTGGGGGGTGACATTTATGCTGATTTTACCACAGCCTTTTCACTGCCTGTGTCTTTTATTATAGCTGTATTTCTTTCGTTGCCTGATGTTCATTCCCTCTTAGAAGTAAAATATTTTACCAAGCTGACCATCTGATGAAACATTTTTTCTGCTATGTTCAGAATATATTTACGAAGTAGCATTGGAGGAGTGAAGGCATATAACATTTTCAGACAGTGTACCACAGTATAAGGGTGATAGAGGTTTATGGGAGATATAAGAGAAAGGAGGGAATCACTTCCTTAGGGTGATTAAACAGATTTTATTTACGGCACAAACTGGACACATGCAAATTGTGTATCCATTAAACACAACGCGGCTTTAGATTTCAGGCAGGTGGAGATGAATGCTTTGGTATTAATTTTCACCTAGCAGATAAATGTTAGATCAAGTTAAGATTTAGGATAGATCAAGTATTCTTAAGTTAAAAAAAAAAAGGGGGGCATGAAAAGCAGGGATGTTGCAATTATCTCTAGAGAAACCATTGCAAGTACAATAAAATGAAAATGCAAAGCCAAATTTCCAAGACAAGTAAACCATGTAAGAGAAGGTAGCGCAAAGCTGAACCATACAGGCTATTTAAGCTCTGCCATCTAGTTTTCCTTCATAGTTCTTTCACACCATTACAGGAACTGGTGAGAACTGGGAGAAGTTAGGTTCTTTGCCTGTGTCTTGTCTCTTCCTTCATCCTCAATCTTGTTTCCCAGCAAAGTGCTCCCCACTGCTGCCACTCCGTGCAGGAGACGGGGAACAACTGGGATTCACCTTTCCCATGGGGGAGGCATCGAGTGATGTGTGCAGTGCAGCCTAGGAAGGAGGCACACACACCAAAGGGTCTGACGGAGGTCCCAGGAGATGCAGAGAGGCTGAGATCACTGAGTCTGGCACAGAAACTGCTAATTAGAGTAAGGGGGAGAAATGCATAAAAGCCAGCCTGGACCAGACCCAGTGATCAGTGAACTGTCATGGTGCCAGTTGCTCTCCCAGGCATATTGTGAAACTGCTTTTTGCCCACTTCAAACTAAATACAGAAAACCCAGCATGAGATTGTGACTTTAGGGTGAATTTCCTTGTGTGATGGTAGAACAGGGACTAACAAAACCTGTTCTCTGGTGGGTCTCAGAGCTGCCCCCAACTCACGGCATTTCTTATGCAACATCCCGTTGTCATTACCCCGAGATGCTGCTCTCCATAAGGTTCGGATCCTGTGAGTGATACCAGCAGGATCTTGCCCGTGCTTGTGCATACGTAAATCAGGTGCCTTTCTTGAGAGTTAGACCCGTGCTTCTGAGACCAAATAGGTAAACATGAAGCAGGCTGGCTTTTATATCTTTTACTCAACACCACGTGCTTTTCACATATTCCCCCTCACTTCCTCCCAATCTTTTTCACAGGAACAAAAAATATGCTAAAGTGTAGGAGATAAAAATCTCACCGGCTTTACAGGTTTCAATTAAACACATCTATTAATGTTATCCTCATGTGCTTATTTATAAACAGAATTTATTCTTTTCTGCAAGTCATTCGTGCAGCTGCTGCTGCTATGAAAGTGCTTTCCTTGACTGCATATTTATTATCAGCATATTTCTTTAGCTACTTTCCATTCGTCCTACCTTAGAAATAAAATATTTCATTGAAATGTCCATCTGATAAAATATTCCCCTTTAGACATATATTTACTCAAAGAGTATTTGAAAAGTAAATTTGTATAATATTTAAGGCAGAAAGTGGTGCCAGCAGCAATAAATTAGTGGCAGGCTAACCTGCAGGTTTGTAGGCATTCTCTTCCTGCAATAATATACAGTATGTCATTGTTAATAGCGATATACATACTCCTATAGATCCCAATTCAAGAAAGATTTATGCATATGATTTGAACAGAGTCAAGTGCTCCAGTTATCCAAACTGGAAGGGGCTTTAAGTATATGTTTGAACTGCAGAGTGAAGCTTCCCTGGGAAGCTTGGGGACTCATAAGGCTGTGTCCTTTATGAGTTCCCAAACTGAAAGAGCAGAAGAGCTTCAGTTAAATACAGAAGCGAGTATTTATTATACATGAGCATGGTGTTCATTGCAAATTTAAGCATGGCTTTTAATTTAGGACAAACTGCATTTTGCATTCAGAGTTCAAGTGTATCCCAAACCCCTCAGTAGAATTTCCCATTGACCCATGGGGTTTCTACTAGGGGCCGAATGTGGTTAGCTGCCAATGCCTACTTTTCAGCTAATGGTGCTGCCAGTGAGTTATCCTTCCCTTTGGCTGTATTACAAAGCCTGAAGCCTGGTTTGTTCCCCGCTCACTGCTCAAGTATGAAAGAGCCAACACACACCTGTAGCTGAGGCTAGAGGAATTGCCAGCAGTTCACTTTACACAGCTCTGCAGTGCACAGATTCCTGCCCTAATCCATCCATCCACTCTGAAGCTTCTTTCTGTAGCCTCAGCTGTGTGTTCACCTGGTACAAACTGGTGTGGCTACTTGGCTTAAGTGGTGCAAGTTCTGCTCCCTGAAATGCCATAATGAGACTTCAGTGTGACTGAACTAAAAATTCATGAACACTCAAATGTTCTGAATGCGATACACATTATGAAATATACGGGCCAGAAAACAATGCAAGGATTTACCTCACTATGCATGAGCCCATTTCCACTATCTCCTGCTTAATGCATTACATTTGCTGACCAAGGAAGCCTGAAAACACAAGGGGATTGAGTGCAGAGAAGAGCCCCTATCGCCGTGCTGCTTGCTCTCAGGGTTGCTGTTGTGGGTATTTTGGCAACTAGGGACTATATGTGTATTACAACAGACGAGGGACTCTTCTGTGTCTGACTAGCATTTGTAAAAGGCCTTGCAAGAGGTAAGCTGTATGTATTATTTTAGCCCCTTACTTGACTCGTTACACAGTAAATAAAAGCTCTAGAAGCTGAGGGAGGAAAATACAGATGGATTTGAAGGTAAATAACTCACATGCACTGCTCTTTTCTAAAATCCTTGTTACACTGGCAGAATATGGAAGGAGGCTTTTCTCTTTATACAGAAATCCTTTTCTACAGTGATTCCCTGCCCCCCCCCCCCCCCCCCTGTGATCTGAGTTAGGCTTTCTTGGAGTGTGCTAAGAAGGAACAGAGAGGTTTTGCCTCTCAAAGAAGCCAGATGCCACCTATTAGCTCTCTAAGGCTCTGTTGTTCTTACCAGAGGCAGCAGCTGCCAGTCCCTTTATGTTTGGAAACTGCTGCCTTTCATGGACATTTCACTTGGGGTCCCATGGATCTCACCTCCTTTGCTCCTTGCTGTGGCTGACCAGTGGAATTTCTCTCTCTGCATACAATTAAAGAATGGTGCGATGTCACTCCTTAGCAAGAGTTAATGGGGCTGAGGGACAGGGAATTTAAATATCCTATTTGTGTGGTACTGCTCAGTGTGGACGTGGTAGCTCAGGTCTGCATGAGCTCAGAGATCCTGCTTTCCCCAATCACTTCTCTTTTCTCCATAGTAACCTCAATGTATGCTTCTAAAGCTAAATGATACCGGAATGCTTAACATTATCTCTGGTTTTTTTCTTTACACTGGTTATCCCAACTCTTGTCTCATATAATCTCAGCGAATGAGGAGCTGGTGGGTTAGATCTGCATGTCAGTGGAGCTCCCTTCCTGGGGGTATGGCCTGTTCACCTGTCTGTGCCCGTTAAGTGTGTAATCCTCTGTTTCTGACAAATTAATCCCTTACGTGGGCAAGCACTAACTGCGACATTACAAGCAGAGGATTATGCTTGCATGCAGCGAAGAGGTAGCAGAGGAACATGCACTTTAAACACTCCTTGAAGTTCCTGTGTCTTGTGTATCTTAGTAATAAAGATCTATGGAAGGGTGAAAAATGAGAATTTCTAAGATTAATAAGTTAGTACTTACAAGGTGCTTTTTGAAGGCCCCATGAAGTCATCTTGTTGCCGTGCGAAGCCATCAAGTAAATGAATATTTCTTCTTTGAAAATCTGGTTAGGAATGTCTCATTGAAACAGATCTTGAACTTTGAAGGAAGTTTTAGATAAAAAGCACAGGTTTGAGGCTGGAATGAGAAAGTGGATGTAAAATTTATTGGTTTTTTTCAGTGTCTGTTTTCCAGTGGTCAGCCAGACTGACCTGGACATTCCGTCTACTGCCGGGGTACCTGCTTCCCTGTCACTGGGCTCAGGTGGCATATGACCTGGTGTCGATGGGGACATTGGCCAGATTCAGAGTACTTCCTCACATTTTCACTCCTTTTCATCACTTTGCCTTTCAATTGTGCCTGTCAACATGCATCTAGCATTAAACTCAGCTGAACTGTGGCTCGCCGCAGGGTTAAGGCCATGGTTTGTGACACAGGCACAGGTGAGAAGCCTCAGATGTCCGCTCTAGTTTGCTCTGTTGAAGGGAGCTAAAGCATGTCTCCAGCCAGTCTTTCTTCTCCTCCTTCTCTCCCCTGGGCTTTCTGAACACAAGAAGCTTAGCAGGATTTGCTGCAAGATGCTTGCTACTCCCATTACCATTTCTGTAGTTCTCATTAATTCCACAAAAGCCCTGTTTCGTCTTGCAGCCACTGGCAGCAGTTCATGGAGGGTGGAAGCAGGAGTCCCCTGAAGTGAAACTTACTGTCTTAGAAAGAAGTTTTATAGCAGTGGAGTGTTCAGGCCACAAATATCTTTAGCTATGTCATTTATGTATATTGGTGCACTACTTGTGCACTTGATACTGTGGTACCCAGAGTTCAGAGTGTAATGTGGAGCAGCATGACGCAGATACTACTAATTTTTCACCTTTGGCCTTTTCTTTCTAGCTCTCTTGTTAAAACCCAACTGAATTATCCCAGACTGAAAAAACACATTGATTTAGTACCTATCCAATAATGTATACTGAAAAAAAAGGGGATTTTACTCCGTTTTGTAGTAATCACTACAAAACACTACAAAACACGCATATCCTATTTTTTCCCTATTGCCATGCCAATCAGCATTTGTCTTTTATATGGTAGGATGAAAGAAAGACTAAATGTTGACTAGGCATAGGCAGCATCTAATTGGTAAAAATATTCATCCTTGGATATAGCTGGACACACTAGAGGGTGAGGATGGGATACTTAAACTGAGGGAGAGAATTCCTGCTGGTGATCCCAATGATGCAGACCACAGTGCGGTGTCTCTAATGACTGATGTAGGCAGCAAGTATAGTGGAAAACCATTTCCAATTCAACTGTCTGTCTGTACTCCTTTCTAAAATTTTCTAAAACATCCATTATTTGGGATGGCATATTTCTACAAAATTTTGGAAAAATTCCTGTACTATACTTTAAGATGCATTTTAATTAATATCTGCTTTTGAAATGAAACCCTTTGTCTTCAAGCAGCGAAAGAGAGAAAAAGAAGCAGCACAGATCGTAAATATTTTTACAATGCTATGGTGCATTAATATATTCAGGTTTTTTCTAATAGAGATTTTGATTATTAAAAATACAAATTGTCTGATTAATTATAAATTATAATTTGATTTATAAGATGGTGTTACATATTAAATAATGCCAGATGGTGCCATGAGGGCATTAGCTTCCCGTAATAGATTCTGGATGACAAGGGAATTAAAAGGGGACAGAGTCCGGGAACCAAATTAAACAAGCAGTGAAAATTCTGCCAGAATAAAAATAGTTCCCAAAGCATTTCTCTCTCTCTCTCCCTTTTTTTTTTTAAGTTAAACATTAAAAAACCGCCCCAAAACCTACTTATTTTTTGTTATGCTTTCAGCATTTATGATTACAGCAGGACTTCAAGGGCAATACAGCATGGATTACATTTTCAATAACTTCATGTGCCTTATAAGCTTCCTTCAATATGTTTGCATTGGTTAGTAAAAAAATCTATTGTTATGTACCACCATTTGAAAAATGTTTCTGGATGTTAGAGCAGCCAGGTTTGTTACTTGTACTACTCCTAGGTAAGACAGATCCCTTTCCCCACCTTAGCACTAGTGGCTGAGGTACATCTTTGCCCTGAAGCACAGTTTCTCTTCCTATGCAGAATTAAACAAGGCGCTACATTGGCTTTACTTATAAATATGAGTTACAAGGACCAAAACATATACACAGAATGGCCCAAGTACTGCTAAAGTGAATGAAACAACTTCCTGCCTCAAAGCTGTGAGGGGGAAAAAGAATAAAGTATGCAAATACATAGATTAAAACTCCAGTTACATAGACACTGTTAGCACTAAATTATAGGGGGTTTAAAAATAATTTTCAATGTTGATTTTTTAATAGAAATTGCCTGTGTTAAACTCATGTAAGGAAGGGGATTTTACTTCAGCACTGACCTGAATATTTCTCTTCTCCTGGCCCTCAGTTCTGACTTCATGTCAGTTCAGTGTATTTAAACATCTACCACTGCCTATGCTTTTCTTTGCCATGGTTATTTCTTGCATCTTAAAGGGATATTCTGGAGTCAACTAAAATATGCATCTTATAATTACAAGCTTTACTCTGAGTGGTATTCATTAAGAGGTTGCTTGTTCTTTGTCCAGTGATCTATTACCATTATGTGAGCAATGTGTACTGATGTAGTAATATCCTCCAGAGCATCCTATTTGCAGCTGCCCCACCAAGTATATGCTCATACGCTTCTAGTTTTAAGTTTGGTGTCCTTATTTGATGTCATTTGTTGAACATCTACGGAGACTTTCCTTTTCCATCTTGTTGCACATGGATTCTTCTGTACCAGGAATGCAGGGAGGGTGTATAAGAGACTGAAAGTTCTGTAAAATAATCCTTGTTATGATCTACAATAAGCATTTGAGGAGCCTGAGAAAGTCTTTAGGCTTAGCAAGTGTCTCTTTCCTCTGGGAGCTGTGCTTCTTTCTATTTGCATCTTTTTTTTTTGTGAAGAGAACAGTGAAATAGTAAGGCTATCTTTCTTGAACTCAACCTCATGTATTTTATTTTGAAGTGTCTGATTCAAGAGCAGCAATTTTTTTTCTTGTACACTTGATGTTCTTGTTTTGATATATCATCTTTCTGTTGAACAATGACTGATGACTTCAGGCTCTACCTAATATGCAATGTTTATAAATGAATCAGAAAAGCAACGTTGCACGTATTTACATGAGAAGATAACCTAATGAAGTTGAACCAATTTTATCTCTGAAATTCCCTATTTAAAGTGTACTGGTCTTCAATGTAAAATGATGTAAAAATTGCTGAGCCTGGACTTTTTGTCTTAAACTTGGAATTTCCACTGTAGGTGATTCCAGTATTTCCAAATTTCTTTTGGTACTGAATAAGACAAAAAGTTATATTATCATATAATTTATGAAGGAAGGGAGGAAATTTTATTTTATTTTATTTTATTTAGAAAGTACCTTAGTAAGCTGTCTCTTCCTGATGAAGTTAAAACATTTTATTTCAGTGTTTCATTTTGACTTTTATATTATGGTATAGTTTTAATGTAATAAGCAGTCCATTTAAAGATGAAATGAAGAATTTCAGTCATTAAGAAAATTCCAGTAATTCTGGTACAAATATAGAAAAAATTGATTGCCATTTCAGTTTCAATATTGCCCTATTTCAGAAGTATTTACTGATGAAAATCACTTTTTTTTTTTCATTCGTTTCTAAGAAGTGTGTGTTTGCAGGTTCTTAAGTGGTGGTTTTCATTTAGTATCCAAAATTCATAGGACTTGTGTATTTCTACTCAGGCTCTGTGTGCCAAAGACAGTAGCAAGAACTGTCTGAATCTCTTGAATTTCACACAACACAGTTTTTAGCAACTTTAAAAAAAAAAATTACTTCTGATACTGCTAAGCTTCAGGTAAAGGCAACTAATTTAAACTTTGCCACAGTTAGAAGGTGTCTCCTGGAACTGTCCAACCTCAAACTGTGATCTTGTCACATCTGATAAGAATCTGATAAGATCTTATTTGATCCAGTCTGGAGACACAAGTTGCTCTCAGGAGACCTCAGAAGCATGTGCGTATGTACTTATATATACCTTTTAATACGTATAATTCAGGTAATCGGTACTTTAGAACAATCCTCTCACCAAAAAACCTACCATGTTTCAACAGCAAAGAATGATGGTGTCTATCATGCAATAGAAAGTTTAACCTAGAATTTCCTTTCCTCTTGGAGCTTCATCTCTGTGATTTCTTCGTGAACTACTCTTTTTCCTTCTGCAACTTTCTGCCTCTAATTTCATGAGGTGTAGGGTCTCTGTGACTTATTTTCAAATGTCTACATATTTAAAGGACTCTGAGTCACCTGAAAAAAAAGAATATAAGCAGGAAAATACAACAAAGTTGGTGAGCCATCATTTGATATTCTGATCCTGACCTACATTACCGAACACATGTTCCTGCCCAATTGAAGCTGGACTGCTTGAGACACAGTAGGAAATAGGTTAACGTCTGCAGTGCAGTTCAAAGGGACTTGAGTCTTTGATTTGATCCTCCTGGGTGCATGGTTATGTCTCTGGAGAAGAGGCAGCCCATATAGCACAGGCTGACATAGGTCAGCAAGATAAAATGGACTGGAAAAGACCTCTGCCTGGTATATTGCCTGTGCATTTCCAGTTGCTCTTCTAAGGCTATTGCAGAGGCAGGGGCTAAGAACAGGGAAATAAAAAGGACAGGAAGTATAAGAAGGATTCAATGCAAAAGGAGACTGAAAGCACTGGAGAAGTGAAGCTAAAAAGAAAAACAGAGGGACAATGATAGATTTCTGAAGGAAGGTTACCCAGCTGCCCATGTTTCCATTTTCTTGTATTACCTAATCAAGGAATAATTAAGCTCTCCAGAAACATTAAAACAAACTAAAGGAAATGTGTGTCTTCTGTTTTGTTTTATTACATTAAGCATTATATAACAATGTTATGGAATGCTACCCTGGGGGCAGGGAGGGAAGGAAGCTTTTATCTGATTCATTTGAACCAGTTTCATTGTACATAAATCTCTGTTAAAATGATCAAATCTTTAGTTTTCACGGCTAATCTGTTAGTCAGCTCAGGTTAGGAAGATTGTTTTGTTTACTCCATAGAGGTACCTTTTACAGAAGTGTCTATGAAGTACTCGAGTCTGGCTACCAAATGAGGAAGACTACTGATCCCATCTGCAGCTGCCGTTCATATATCACAAATTATAATGTCCACAAGGATTTCTCGACACACAGCCCCAATTACTTTCAAGACCTCTTCCTGAAAGTGTTCTTTAGGAAAGGACAATTTAAAAGAAGTTCCTCTATCAAAAACAAAAAAAGGGAAAAACTGTGGAAATTAATTTGACTTCTCATACTTAGCATAAATTAATTGTGGTTTAAAATATTAAACAGTTACACTGAAAACAACCTAACATTATTATTCTTACTCTGGTCTTTTTTGTTCATGTATATTTTTGACACAGTCAGTCATCACATGTATGAAATCAGGAGCATGTTTCATATTACCAGTTCTTTAAACAACAAGCAAATCTATTGGTGTTTGCTTCCAAAGGCATGCATTTGAGAGGCAGGTAAGCTGCAAGCTAGTAAGAAGTTGGGAGAACACAGAATTTAGTCTGACGTAAAGTTTAATTGCCTGTTTTTTCCCTACATGCTTATCAACCGTAGAGGTGAAGCACCTCTGATTAGGTTTGCTCAGGTGCATAACTCTATTAAGAGTATTGTTCTTACACAAAGATTGATCTAGACTGCAGCTTTAAAAACAGAAATTTAACAAAACACAAAAGATTGTTGAAATAAATGTGCAATTAATTTAACTTGTATTTCTAACCCACACAATACCAGGCATAATTTTTTTAACCTCCCCTGCTTTCCCTCTCTATTCATTGCACATTTAAATTCATTATGGAAAAAAATTAGGAAAAAAAATTCCTGATAGTTATTTTTATGATCAAATACCTTTTCCAATTAGTCTTGGCACCTCACTATAATCACGATGAATGTTATTAATTCAGCAGTCTACATCCTATTAAGGGTTTCATCATAGCAGTGTGTTCAGGAACTTAATGGCTTTCGCATATTAATGCTACAGCCTGTGGTCTTCTGTCCATTAGTACTGTGTAATATCATGCATTTGCGTTCATACATGTATATACAAACATATAAACATATGATGACATATAAATCTCGATCAGATAAATGCAAGGCTATGAAACAGTATTTTGAATTTACTTAAGCAATTATTTTAAGTAAGATTATTGTGCGTTCAAAATGTTCTCTACACAACAAAAGATGTAATGCCATTATAAATTAGTATGATACCAGTGCAACAACAGAGAAGACAACAGTAGTGGTGGTTGCTAGGCATGGTGCACAGGCATTGGTGATCTTTGAGGTCATGGTAAAAGTACACCTTACATGTATGATATTACCATGAGGATTTATTAAATAAAAGAGTGATTTAAAAACACGGACAAGGTGCTTTGTGAGAAATTTTGAAAGTTGAGAATGATTTGTGGGGCAAAAATTTTGGTAACTACTGCATTATGACAACCAGTCTGACAGTCTACCTTGCTTTCTGTTGACAGCAAAATAATTAAGAAAATATTTGAGCTATCCAGCCTTCAGAGGAGTTAGAATTTTGGCATAAACTGCATTTTTTTCCTTCTTATTATAGAAGACTTAATCTAAGATTAGTTTCTGTGCTCTGAATTTCTAAGAGTGCAAGAGTAAGGAAGGACCTTTTTTATCATTTAGTCTCACTCCCACCTCCGTATAATACCAACAGTAGTCCTTATTTCACTTTCCTCCAGTAAACCTATAGCTTCTGTTCAATCTTTTTGGAAGACAATCTAGACGTGTTTTTGAAAATTTAAATGATGGTCAGTCAATTGATCACAATTTAAATTGTCCCATTAATAACCACCAGTATTTAAAAGTCTGTATCTTAGAATTTTCTCCTTTTTTTCCTCCCTACTATCCTGCATTTTTTTAATTTAGTCAAACTTTCTTCTGTCTTCGGATTTTAAATATCTGGAACATCTCCTGCAAACCTCTGCTCCACCAAAGCTCTTGAATGTTCCTGGCACTTTGGCACTCCCCAAGAGCACTCCTTTTTGCACATCTTGCTAAGGATCCAGCAGCACATACCAAAATCTTGACCTGGACTTGACATTTCTTCTAAATTATTCAGGGTGTCCAGCTTGTGTGACCCTGAAGCCTTCGCAGAGGCAGATACATCCATATTACTCCCTTTTGTGCTGTTCTCTAAAAAAAAAAAAGCAAGCAGTATGCCCTGATAATGCTACTGCTGCGAGTCACCTAGTCTTGGGACGGCCTTTGACTTGGAGGGAATGGTCCTCTTGCTTCAAACCTGAGCTCTTCCCCGTCTTCCAAAAGGAACAGTACACAAGATCTCTTTAGATATTATGCCCTCATCAGAAAGCACATTTAGAGCTGAGCAATGAAATAGTGCTTGTGTCACTAATTAAAATTCAGTGGTGAGGTTGTTTAATTACTCCCTCCACTGAAAATTCTTACTTTACTTTTCACATTTATTCTGGTAATAATGTGTTGAAGAGCTCATCAGCCTCTGAAGGAAGGCAACAATTTTTCTTGTGTACATAATCATTAAACTGACAAACAAGCACAGCACTGCACAGTTATCAATATTAGCACTGCAGCCCCATCACTATTAAAACTCTTTGCAGCAGGGGATTAAAGTGCATAAAGGGGGGAAAAATGGTGGGAAACAACTAAGTTTGAGATCCTACCCTTTTGCTCTCCTAGCAGCCATCTCAAATCAATTCACACTGAAATTCCTCCTTCCTGTACAAAAGCAAGATAATTGACTGCATTTGACTCTGTAAAAAATTAATGGCCTTATTTGCTTTTTCTTTGTGGGTTAGGCTAAAATGCTTTTCTTCCTTTTTCGTTCATTTTTTTTCATTCATGGTCGTAAGATCTTAAAGCTGATGGATAAATATAACTGCCTGCTGCAGACTGCTTTCAAATCCAGTCACCAGCTCTGCCAGTGAAATAAGTGGGGTGGAGGGGAGGATTCCCAAATTGCCTTGTTGAATCTTGACTTGCATGAAATAACTTGTTTGCAACTTCTCAGTCATCTTCTCTGACTTCAGAGAATCAGAGTGCAGAGGAGAGACCACCCAATTTCACAAGAATAGTCTTGCCAGCCACAGACTGCCTCTGTGAGCTATATAAGTAGGCCTGTATAATCAGGTGAAGTTTTCAGGAGTATATAGCCTTGCTGTATCAGGGAGAAGCAGAACTGCAGCATCTGGAAATAAAAAATACCTGCAGCCATGTCGATTGTTGGTGAATGCAATGTCTCATGGCAGGTCTAGGGAGCAGGAGTAGGATAACGTACATTTTGAAAGCCTGGTTTGGTAGTTTTGAAGCAAACAAGTGGAAGTCAATAATAAGGTAAAAATTGCATTTCATAGCAACGTTATAACATGAAGTAAAAGGGGAAAATACTCTGTTTCTTCACTAACTGTGCTGGGGATCAGAAAGGCTTGCTAAACTGCCTTTACAAAAAATAGTGTATCTTGGAGTTGAAGATCAATTATCACGATTAATGCCAAGGGAAATCCAGGTTCTGTTTCTCATTTTGGTCATGGCATGTTTAGCTCCAGCTTTCAGTTTTCATTCTGAAAAGCATGAATTAACACCAAGGGAGTTTTTTGGTGCTCTCTGTAACATCCTTTCGGGTCTGCTTCCCCAAAAGGCAGTTAGAGTTTTAGCTCTGACTTTGTAAGGCCAGGGTAGCAACAGCACAAACACGACTGCAGTTCAGAAAAAAAAAACCTTCTCCCATTATTAACCAAGCAGCTTCACTATATTCCAGACTGTAGTCATCAGTTCATACTTATGTGCCTCAAAATGAGGAGAGGGCAGTCCCTAACATGGCTATTTTACACTAGTGTATTCAATTTTGCATATGAGGTTGCAATCTGGGAAGATGTTTGAAGTACCATCTGCTACAGGCAGCTATATCCTATCCCATTATTCAGCAGATGAGGGTGGTATGGTTGGGCGCTCTCTTGGGAGAGATTGTGTCCCTGATGGATAATGCACCATTATTGTCAGCTTAACTAAAAAAAAACAATGTCAGGAGATCTCGTTACTACTGCAGTGGTCTGCAAAGGGACTGAAAAGAAATCATGTATCAAAATTTACATATGAGGGATGCATCATGGGGACAATCTCCCTGCATTTTTTTCACTCTCTCTCGGAGGGAGGCTGACTGACAACTCCCACAATTTATGGCCACCAGGATAACTTGCTAGGAAACAGAAGACCCAAAAGATCCCCTGGGTTGTCATGTCCGTTCCCCCAGGACACCAGGCAATAATGCACCCCATGTGGGACTGAAGGGATGTGTGGTGTGATGCTGCCTCCAGCTCTTCCTTGCATCTTCTAGTGTGGTGCTCTGGGTCCAGAGATAGCTAGGCACTACAAAGAGGTATGGCAGCACTGCCAAGCTGGGTGGTTTACTACCACTAAAAATCACTTTGAATAAAGAAGGAAACGATAGCAAATTTAGCTGCTCAAGAAAATAGCAGCATGATAAATAATGTATGGAAATGGGATGTTTCTTTAAGAGATGAAGGAAGGAATGCTGAAGCTTTTATTGAGCAGTTAATGCCCTCTCTACTTATTATCTTTGGAGTTTTCAAACCTTTTGGCAGTCAGACATGTTCAAATGGAAGCATTTAATCTCTTCTACCCTGGAAGAGAGGGACCAGAAATTTGATTTGACCTGAAGTTCCAGGATGTTAGTTTCATTTTGCAGAGTTTGATGTTTTCTGTTGTTTTGTTTTCTTGATATCATTTTACTATGGGTCCACAAACAGGGAGGTAAAATTCAAGACATGTACCTAGAGTGTGATGCACACCTTCCACAGGCATTTTTGCATTGGAAAGACAAGTATTTCCTGTGGTGTAAAAATTACTCCATATCCAAATTTGCTGGTGATAAGGCAGGTGAAGCAAAGTTCATCACTTCTAGGAATCACATCCTGGGCTTGTATTTTGAACTTGAGACATTTGTTTACTGTGATGACCTTGGGCTGTTATTTATTCAACTTTATTTTCCAATCCTTTGAGGCACGTAAAAGAATGATTAAGAGGTAGAAAACCCACATGGCTTGTATATTTTTGGCAGCATTGCCAAAACTTTTGATGCATCTTACAGATGAATGTGCAGTTTTTGTCCAGAGTCTGTTCTGTATCCAAATTTCCCCATTGTACCATGAAATTTGGAGGCAAACTGTTCAAAAACTGTGCTAAACCTGTTGATTTGGATCAAATCTCTGAAAAGCTTAGAGTAAATTATATGGTCTTTATTTTGTATGCATAACTAGAAAAAACACTTGTAATGGATTGTGGGAGGATTAGATTTCAGGTAATGGAAGATACGCTTTGTTTTGGTACCTCCAATTACTCTTCATTACATTGAAGCCTGTCAGATCCACTATTGGATGAAAGTTCTGAGAGGGGGGGTGTGGTAGCTTCACCATTTTGAATTGTTTAAAAAACCCTCATTCTTCAAGCAAAAGTCATTGGGTCTAATGAGGTAATAAAGCAACATATTATGGGTGCAGAAGACCAGGCTTAACTGATCACTCTCATCTCTCTTTGTCTCTTACTCTGAGTTACAAAGGTAACATTAAATGGAGTTGAGGAAAGCAGCATACTTGAAGGCATGACTTCAGATGAGTGCTTGGATAACCCATGCCCAGCAGAACACACAATTCAGATTTATGTTTTCATCTAGGGAGATGATTCATCTGAAAATCAATATTGTGCTGGATATGTCATATAGCAATTATATAGTGCTTTATGTTTTCAAATCAAGAGATGACTGTTTGCTATTCTTAACCTTTGCAAAAATTTTTGGGGGTAAATCAAATAAAAGGTATTTTCCCCAAATTATATGCTGGCACAGCAAGCTAAACAAGCATAGGAATCATTCAATGAATGTCACAGTGTAGTTGGCTATGTCTGAAATGCTTCTATTTAGAAATTATATAGCAGCTCCTGTCCCCAAACCTGGCTGGGGTTAAAGAGCTTTCAGAGGTTCCAAACTCTAATTTGTTGTGCTGGGTAACCAAGGATCTCGAGAATGATTATACTCCGTGGGATTCGCTACAGTGTAATCTTCTTGCTAAAAAATGTTTTCTCTTTTTATGTCTCTCACTAAGTGCTGCTCGGAATGCAATAAGGTTTTGTATTTTCTTGCTCTTTATCTTAAAAAAAAAGAAAAAAAAGAACAACAGCACCCCCCCTCCACACACATACAAACAAAAAAACCCAAAATAACTCTGTGCTGAAAGCTAGCCTATTTACACTGATAAGGTACAGCTGATTTATAAGGATGTGATTATCTTTCTTATTTTCCACCTACAGGTGTCAATGATTGCGTGCAATGCTGCTTCTGACTGGAAAGAGCCCACCCTCTGAAAGTATATTGAGATATTTAATTTAGAAGGATGGTGCTGTAATCAGTTACCTCTCAAAATGAAATAAATGGAAGTGACATTGTACCTGCACTCTGATATCTGTCTAATGAAAAAAATATTTATGGCTGTATTTCCAGAATTACACCATTCGTAAAAGCTCCATTTGGGAAATCATTTGTTGAAAGGATACTGAAAATTCAGGGTGTAAAGGGACAAGAAAATCACAGCTTATATGTGAAAAATAATGTGGCTCGTTGTCTATTTTTATTTTTTTTGTAACAGTAGAGTATTATTACCTTTTCTGTGTCATTTTTGGACTAAGAAATATGTCACTACAAAATATTTAGCTATTGAGTTAGTTCTGAGAAAAGCCCTGTGATTGAAGAGGGGGAAGGAATTATCAGCTCAGCTGGTGAAATCCTAAGTGTCCTAATCAGCAGTCCCTGAAGGTGGAGATGTGATGCATCCTCTCCCATGTCAACTTCTTTCCTTCAGTATTGGACATATCATCAGCACTCATAAAGAGAAGATGAGAGAAATTTCCTCAGTAGAGTATAGCTTGCATCACAAGTCCAGGAAAGAAAGGTATAGCTCAGAGAAGTCCACATGCTGATTAGGAAAATATTCTGCTTTATCAGTAAGGGGTTACTGAAAAATTTATGCCTAGAAAAGATCTGAGGGCTTCAGTGTAATAAACAGCTGTAGCAGTAATATGTAAAGACCTCTTCTAAGTTAGTTAAGTGCTAAGCCTCCTAATGTTGCAAGCAAAATCTATAGGACCTGAGCTATATACTTGTCCAAATTTTAGAGCACAGCAGAAATATTCCTAAAAACAACTGCTTGAGGTGATTTTTTTCTTGAGAACATGTGAGACAAAATGCTGTGTATCTATTTTTAATGGGAAGTAATGAGCTTTTCAACTGATGAAACTTGAACAGTGACTTCTGTGCTTCTCCAGCAGAGCTGGTAACCACAAACAATCTCTATCTGAATGCAGATCTCAAAACTGCCAAGTATGCCAAGCAAGGGGCAGCACTAATAAAGGCAGATTTCCATGGGTTTGGTTATGGTATCCAACTTCTCCAGTCCCTAATAAACCTTGAGCTCTAATTAAATATTTTTCAGCACATTTGCAACACCCCTTTTCCTCTCTCCTGTGGATTTGCTGCCATCTAATAATGTTTGAATTCATAGTGCAGTTTTCTGGCTTTCGGAGTTGTTTTTTTTAATTTTTGTTTTTTTCTTGTGAGATTATTACAGAGTTCTTTTTCCTGTAGCTGGTTACTGTTTATTTTCATGTGAGAACTTAATATCGTTCAGTCTAATCTCCTGCTGTCAAATCTGATTGATAGTTGCCAAAGAGCTAAAAAAATTATTAAAGAAGCACAGTCACATGCACAGACAGTATTGGTAACATCTCCTGAAGAAACAGGGCTGAATAATTGGTTCTGGTTACTGGATCCCTTGACCACCAGGTGCCTGAGAGTGGTTTAGCTGTTAGAGCAGCGTGTCAGAACAGAGACTGAGGGATGGGGTTGGGGTCAAATCACCAGCGTGTGAAATTAATTTTCTCCTTTTGTTTCCTTTCAGAAAAAGAAAATAGTGGGGTTAGGATGCAGGATGGGGATGTTCAAAACTGTTCACAATAGCTTTGGAGTTCAAAATGAGGAAAATACAATTTAAAAATTATTGAAAGTGTTCCCATTTCTTCTCTCAGTCCTTCCATATCACACTCCTTTCCTGTAAAAAGAAAAAAAAAATCTCTACAGTATTCTTTTTGTGTGTGTGTGGTTTTTTTAACCTGCTTTCTCTTGTGATTGTAGTTTATTGACTTGAAGTTTATACAGGTTCCCAGGCACCAAATGTTTTACTGGGTCACCAGCTGGGTCTGCAGTTTTATAAGCTGTCTTGTTGCCAGGCTGTTCTCTGTAGATACAACACTGTCAGGTGTGAGGTTATAAGGATGAAATAGAAAAAAGAAATAAATAGTAGAGGAGTAAAGAAAGGGAGAAGGCATAGGGGAATGGGGCAGGTGGTTATGTGGAAGAGGATGCTGGCCTTCATGGAGGGCATTTGTACAATGCCCTGCACAGTGAGGTTTCCCTGAACCCCAACAAGGTACCAATATAGGGCTACGAGTTCAGCTGGATGGCGCTGATAATGAAATCAATTAGTTTTTTATCCTTTGCTTCTGTGCCAAAGGTACAACTGGCATTTCTTTTGTCACCCTCCTGTAAGATTGAAAACTCTTATTGCAGTTCCTTCCTTCTATCTGTTTATCTGGTGGATAACTTTCCTCCGTGTATTATCAGCCTGTGACATTATTTCTTGAGCTGAATCTCTTTGTATTCTCTTTTGCTCTTCTTCACAATCTTTTTACAGTCCTTTGTTATTTCTGTCTTGAATGGTGTTTGCAGCTTCTCCTAAATTTAAATTGTCTGTGAATTTAAATAACATTAAGGTTGTTCCTTATTCTGGAATCTTAATTATTACATTAAACAATCCAGATAGACCCTTTCCATTTTCTGCATTATATTATTTTAAAGCACAGTGGTAATTAGTTAATGAACCCTTTAATTTTTCCATTCTTAGACCAGATCTGAAAATTAACATCAGTACAGAGCACTACACATTAGCTTGGCTCAGCCTCTGCTTAGTTAGAGAGGACAAAATGCAAGCACTGAATCACTGGAGGCGGCTGAATCTATGTGAAGGGATTACTTAAAGAAAATAACCTGCCTGATACAGTCAGAGACCACACTCTATCTCACCACAGATAAAAGAAGAAGGTATTACTTCATATTTTCTTTAGTGGGGATTTTACCAGGTTTAGTCACAAATTAGACTCCTACAAAGCAGGGAGGATGATTGGCAAGACTTTATTCTATTTGTTTTCTCATTTTTCCTTTGAAACTCCTTTTGATTTCACCAATATAAAGAACAGGCAGCCACATCAAATTAAAGGTTTGGAATGAGAGGATCAAACAAATCTTATCAGGCTGCAGGACAGAAGAGAAATTATTTGAAAAGTCAAGATGTTCATGTCATCTTCTCTCCTGTTCTTCCCCAAAACAATGGTAAAGGGTTTGCTAAAGTCACTGGAAGAATACGGAGGTCTGCTCTAGCAGACAAGTAGGAGTTCAGGTTTTTAAGAGCCTTAGCCTCACAGCAGTCTTGTGCCACTGAGAAAGTGAGGCACAAAGAGTTGAAGTGATTTGGCTGTGGTTACAACAGGTAGAAGACTCCTCACCACTGGTTCTCTGCATCCCCTTTTTTCATGAACTAATCCCATACAAGGTTGTGGAGGTCAAATATATCCCATTTTCTTCATAGAAAAGGAAATACACCAAGCTTTTTCTGAACCAGGTGGCTTTGTTTATAGGTGTGTGACAACTTTGTTCCTCCTAGCTTGAGCTGAGAGGAAGTCTTTTCCAAGATTTCATACTTAATTCTTGAAAAAAGACTAGAGGTTATACTGTTGATCTGTTTAGAAGCATCTGGTATTATCTATTTTTAAAGAAAAAACTTAGGTTGCCCATTCACTTCTACCTATAAAGAGAATATATTTGCACTCGGACAGTCTTTTATGTTTGTATTTTAACATAAATATTACAAAAATGTAATGTGGAGACTGACAAATGTTATAGTTTTTCTATGATGTATTTTGATCTTCTGTCTATAACTTCAAAGCATTCACTCGTTGAATTATTTGTGAAGAAAGAAATGTATGGTAACAGCACATAATCGGTTTGCATAACTCCCTCATGGTCTGTTGTAGTGCTGCACAGGATGTGTTGTGTATGAAATATTGCTTTGTCACACTGGCAAGGAGATCTGAAATGGACTGGATCTGTCTGAGAAGGGCATTTCATTCTGTGGCCTGTGCAAGAATAGCCTCTTTAGCTTTGTCCAAAATGATTTTAAAAAATCCTGGGGGAATGTTGACAATGACTTTTAAAAATGATGCTATCTATGAAGCTTGGCTTTCTAGTTACATTTTATGAAATAAGAGAGACCAATTTGGGAAAATTACCCAGACACTTTGGTGCCTTTTTCCAGATGAAATGTGGATGGTTTTGTTTTTATTGAAAATCCCATAAAATCTTGTCAAATTTCTCTTTAGAAATCAACAAGAGACAACAAATGACATTACTGGTCATGGAGAATGACACTGGAATGACTCAGTTTTCTCAGTGTTCAAGTCCCAGGCACATCTTGTCTCTGCTTTCTAGCTTGGTGTTTTCTCCAATAGCTTCTGGTGAGCACCCAGTTGATTGCACACCGAGACTCTCATGGCAATAAGCAACCAAACCCTTATGGACACACCAGAAGTATTTTCCCTTTGGTGTCATATCCCTTTTCCTTTTCCTTCTTTTTTTTCCTTTTTTTTTTTTCTTACAGCAGCTGAGATAACTTTGACAATCCAAAGCTGAATCTGTTTATTGCCAAAAGATGTCCAAGTAGAATACTTTACCTGAAATAAGATCAATTATGTTAAAAGGTCTATTGCTCACTAGGGGATCTCAGAGTCCCAAGGTACAATGAAATTTGTTGATTGAACTTCACAGTGTTTCCCCTCAATGTACCTTTTTTTTTTTCTTTTCTTGTTTTGCTTGCTTAATTGCTTCCTGTGTATTTCTGCACTGTGGGAGAGTTAGAGAGTGATTCTGAAACAGGAGGATGTCATATTTATTCTGTAGGCATTAAGAGTTCTAATTACTCCCTGACGATTCTCATTCACAAAGCATTTTATTTATGATGCTTTTTCTTAAATGATTAAACATTTATTGGTTAAATGTTTACTAAATGTAAGGGCATCACATCCTTGATGCTGGTTCCCAGTAGGAAAATAAGAAAATAGTAGGTAGCTGTTACAGGGAAGTCTTTCCCAATAGACAGTAGCTATTTATCAGAAAGATACAGGCTGCCCTGTTTTTAAAAATATATATGTAATTATACCACATATTTTTTTAATATGTGGTTCCATCTAAACGGTTTTGGTTTTATTGTTGTTGTTTATCATTTTTCCTGTTTCACAGCTGTTCTGTCTGTTCTTCATCACATAAATAAAACCTTTTGAGGTTTGACTTTGTAAAAATATATCTCAAGTAGCTCGTTAGAGTCACTGGTTTGTTTCCAAATTGGCAACACCATTTTTTTAAAGTTCTCCCCTTCAGCCTGCTGGAGATCAAATGAAGTGTGTGCAAAGAAAACACTGAGTGGCTGCCCTAGACATGTGGGTCTCGTAAATGTTACCTCTGCATTTTCAATTTGTTTTGGGACCCTTCCTTGCCTGCTGTTTTTTCTCCCTCCTTCCCTCATTTCATATTGACTCTTGGGACTCCCTTCTAATTTGTTCTTCTCTTAATTGACACTGTTTCCCTTATCTGATCCCTTAACAGCTCTGCTTTCTCACCAGCTCCTCCTTCTCCTTTTCACACACAGGCTGCATGTTGAGATTGCCAGTCTTGTCCAGCATTTTCAGCTAATTATTTCCTATTTGCAAACTGCCATCAGTGGGAGGGGTGACACTGGCGTCTCATGCAAAATTCGTGAAAGATGGTGGCACCTGCACATCAGCTCCCATCTTCTGTTCAAAGTGTGGTTGCCACGAGCCTTAAATGACACTGTGTGTGTGCGTGTGTGCCCATATGAGAAATGCACTGGGAAGAGCTGGTGGAAAAGCATGCTAGAGGTTGGCATTGTTAGTGGGGAAATGGGTGCTGACTACTCAGGCAAGCCCTCATTCCAGCTCTCAAGTTGTCTGCTGAATCTGTCCCTTCACACTTTGCAGGTTTGTCATATTCTGAATTTTTGGTAACTTGTTCTGTGCTCTCGATGTGAAACACATGCACATCCTAAAATAATGTTACTTTAATCTTGATGGAAATAAGGAAGAAATGATGGATCCTGCTGTCATCATTATATCTTCTTTCAGGAAACCAATAGCTTTTAAGAAAAAAAATTAATACAGAGGCAGCAAGGTAAATTACTCTTGGTAGTGCATAAACTATATGAGCTAAAATAACCACGATCATCATGGATATTTTATTGTTCCAATAGAACATGCCAAAACAAGAGGGACAAAACACTTAAGGTGTATCTGTGTAATGAGGACAGAGTGAAGCATCGGGCCCCACACGAACTTGGGACTTGAGGTCATGTAGGTGCTGTATTGAGGCCAAGCAAAAAAATCCTTTGAAAAGTGCTATCCTTCTTGGCGTGGTGTAGACAGGCACTCAGAAGAGCTGCAGCAACAATGATGTATGTCAGTGGAGGAATAAAATGAAGTACTGTGGGCAAGCAGTACAGCTTCACGATGGCATTGAAGGCTGAAGGGATCACTACTGGCCTAGGGAGACGGGGGAGGCTCAGAGAGCCGTGGCTGGCTGGGGAACTAGCTTTACTCCTTGCAGCAGTGACTAGGCAAACCCCATTATTGTAATAATTTCTCAGTCTTCCAGCCATTGACCAGGTCTTGAGAGCTGAACATCACCAAGAAATGCATTTTTCAGTGCTGAGTGATTGGTAAGTTTGGAAAACCTTAAATGTGCAACTCTGTATGTCAGGAGCAGGCTGTGTGTGGGGCTGCAGATAAAAAGACATGACGGAATTGATTTCTTCAAAGCATTTTTATTTCCTGGGCCTACTGTACTGCATAACATGTAAATTCAGAACAACTCCACCAAATCCAGAGATAGATGGCATTTACTCTACTGCAAGCGAGATCAAAGTGGGGCTGGAAGATGTATGCATTTTAGTGCCTGTAACATTATGTATTATGCACGCAACCCGACGATTCCTGAGCTCAGTTCCTGCTGTTAAGTGCCTTCCTCACAACCTGCAAAGGCAGATTCTTTAATTAACCTTTAAATGATAATTATTTCACTGGCAGTGCACCATGCTAGAATCAAAGTAACTCAGTTCATACTGTATTACACTAGTCTCCTGAAGATATGTTAGATTACCTGGAGTAACTTAGTGAAGCTGAAGGTTGCTTTACCTACTTGTTTGTGCTGTATCCTAGCAGATCTGTGGGCAGATAGGATAGGGATGGGGGCACATATGAGGCAGGGCAGATGATTTACTTTCCTGAGAAACTTGCTGAGTGGAAAAGACAGACAATGCGGTCAGGAGTCATTGGGGAAGCACCACAAAAATGTACCGGGAAGTGCAAAGGAAAAGCGTGGCCAACTGCTGCGACTTTGGAAATGACCTAAAAGGACATTACTGTGACAAGCATTGCTGTGCCGATAGGGAAAGACTTGCTATGATACTTGAGAGACATACATCCAGATAGTATTAAATGAGTGGTATCACTTGCTGTCACTTTCATGAACTGAACATGGAGTAGTTTGGTTGCATAGGTGGCTAGTTGACATGCTTGGCTTCTTGGAGCTGCAGAGAGCAATAGGGCAAGTCCTCTCAAAACAAGGGAGCTAAACTGATTTCCCAGGTATTTAACATGTTTAATTTCTAGACCATTCCCTCACTCCTCACTGAATTTTATGCAGTGAGTCCATGTTATATCCTGAAAGTTCAGTACCATCACCTGAACCAAACACATGAAGACATGCTAAGTAAGCAAGGAGGTAGAGGCGGATTTTTGCCTCCTTCAGGCCTCTCATAGTGCTGTATCTGTAAAAGCTATGGTAGAAGTGACTCCCCCAGCCTGGGACAGAGATGCCAGTGAGGTGAATGTATGTGTCTATGTTGTGGTTTAACCCCAGCCAGCAACTGAGCACCACACAGCCTCTCCCCCATCCCCCCTCCCAGTGGGATGGGGAGGAGGATCGGGAAAAAAAAAGTAAAGCTCATGGGTTGCGATAAGAGCAGTTTAATAACTAAAGTAAAATAAAATACAATACTGACAATAATAATAAAAAAATATAATAATAATAATTGTAATGAAAAGGAATATAACAAAAAAAAAAAAAAGGAGAAATAAAACCCAAGAAAAGACAAGTGATGCACAATGCAATTGCTCACCACCCGCTGACTGATGCCTGAGCAGCGATCCACCCCTCCTGGACAACTCCCTCCTGTTTATATACTGGGCATGATGTTCTATGGTATGGAATATCCCTTTGGCTAGTTCAGGTCAGCTGTCCTGGCCATGCTCCCTCCCAGCTTCTTGCACACCTGCTTGCTGGCAGAGCATGGGAAACTGAAAAGTCCTTAACTTAGGATAAGCGCTACTTAGCAGCAACTAAAACATCAGTGTGTTATCAACATTATTCTCACACTAAATCCAAAACACAGCACTGTACCAGCTACTAAGAAGAAAATTAGTTCTATCCCAGATGAAACCAGGACAGTCTAAATGTGTTGATTATTCACTGCAGATACATCATTTTAGGGAAGGCAATGATGTCAGGGTGAGCAGCTTCCTTTTTCCCCCACATACTTACTTGTTTCCTCCAAGTCTACAGGAAGCAACTACCATGGGATAAAGGAAGAAAAATGGTGGATAAACCACCTTCTGCTTTCAGGACATTTTCCAGATCTGACTGGAAATGTCCTTGAGAGTGATGGTACTGCCTTTTGTTATTTAAGTTCAAACTGTCCCAAGAAGCTGGATGCTGCCACCTTCTCCACCTTTTTGATTCTCTCAGCAGCATGTGTTTGTGGAGGTATGCTTTACCCTTCACTATAGCCACACTGTGGTTTTGCACACAAGTCACTGGTTCCCATTTATTCCCACGTGCTCATCAGCAAGTCTCTCATCTGAATGACTGGAATATATTGCTGTCTCCAGGCTAGTAAAGTAAGAATAAATGGATGCGACCACATTCCTTATCTCCAGACTGCAGAAACTTTTCTCAATCCATGAGATAGACTGGGCAGAAGCTGAATGCATAACAAGATCATTTGGGGTCATGGTACAATGATTAGATTCCTACAGCCTGTGTTACTGTAGATTAGTACTCTGGCTCCCTGGAGGAAAAACAAATTTGAAATTCTACACTACAGCCAGATGCCAGGTGGGCCATCATAAACTGTGTGAACCTGAGAAAAACACGCATCCTTTTAAGGTACTGAGATCTTTTCCCAGTTTCCCAGCAAACCCTAATCTCAATCCTAAAGGGAAAGCTCAGTTCAGTTTGCAATGCTGTACTGCAAATGGGACATCTCTGGCTACTTGCAGGGATTGCAACTGTGGTAAGCTTCAGGAAGTGGTGCTTTTTCTTGAAAGAGGGAGAGAGGTCAGAAATGCACAAAAGCTCTAACTCAGTGACAGAAATATTTCAAAAGCTTTGTGGTAAGGCCCAGACAAGACTGGAAAGGGATTGCCTTTGTGTCATGGAATCAGTTATATGTTATCCTCCAAATACACGTGTGAGGGACCACGATGTACTGCCTAGAAACAAATGAGTGCAGGACATGAGATAGTCCAGGGAAATTATCTTCATTCAGCACTGGCAAAGGGAAGTTTTTCAGTTTTTGGATGTCTGGCTGTAGTTTCATAGCTTTCTGATTACACAGTAAAATGCATTCTGCAGGTCAAAGCTAATGTTCATTTCTAGTCTGTATATTTGCTCCTGGGAGAGGGGTTTATCAGTGTTCTTCTACCACATAGCTTTTGCAGCATGGTAGCTGCTTTGAATATGGTTTGGCTTATAGAGAAAACAGCCTTAATCCTGATTTACAGGCAGCCCCTTAGAGTGCTTGAGAACAAGTGGTTTTGTCCAAAGTCTTGGCATCATGTAACGAGAGAAGTTCAGATTTCTCTAGACACACTGCATGCCTTCCATGGAGAATACAGTTGTGGGAAGCTGAATTTCTAATGCAAGCATCAAGCAGGGAAGTATAATTAAGCCCCATATCATAAGAAGAACAAAATCATTCTCCTAACAGGGCACAAACCCAAACAACCCCCTGTTCCTTCGTTTTTATGTGGCAAAAGAAAGAGAAACATTTCATCCTGCCAAAAAACCAAAAGCAACAACAAAAAAGGTGTTAGCAAATGTGATCTTATTCCAGCAATGCCCAACCTAAGAGAACAATTTGTGCTTCTGCCAGTAGATACTGCAATTGGATACTATTTTGTAGCAGCAGAATTGTTGTAACTGCTGTGGAGGCACAGCATGCTGCTAAAAACCTGGCAACTTTTATGAAAGCCGTCTATATTACTGTAGGCTTTCTATAAACAGTGGCAATAAAAAGCTAAACTGTTTTAGGAATAAGATGCAGATATTAGAGATGAGTTTTCTGCAACAGTAATGCCTTTTGGCAAGTGTGCTGGCATTTAAAGAAAAAATAAAAATAAAATTAAAAAAAAGTATCTCTTAGAGATAGAGACTATCTCACTGCAGCCTCAACAGCTAGCATAACCCCTTCCTCAAGACAGAGCATCGGCTGCAGAAATTACACGGAATTGGCTTTCTTACTAATCTTGCATAAGAATGTGGGCAGAGCACTCCTCCCAAGTAGCAAAGACATCTTTTTTTATGGATGAATATTCAGAGGGGAAGGAGCAAGTTTCTTGGCTGCCCTCTGATGCATGGCTCCACTAGGCAGAGCACAGCTTTCCAGATATTTGTCGGCCCATTTGAACTCATATATTAGGAGTTTAAGACTGGTTTGTCCATTTGTTTTTGTTTTATTTTTCTGGAGCTGTCACACGCTAGGGTTTTCCTTTGGGTTCCAGTGGATTTCCAATGGAGACCTTGGAAGCCAGACTACTCATTTATGGGCCTCACTGTAACAGGCCACATCTGATGTTAAGGATATCTATTTGAAAGCTTTGAACTACATTTTGTTAGTTTTCATTCTAGGCATAATTTCTATTGGTTTCTAGAGTTAGAGAGATTTTCTTTCAGAGTCAGGTTCAAAACAAACTGTCTCCAGAAAATCCCTGAGCTGAAAATGGCTGGAGGCTAAGAAATGTGCTCGGTCTAGTTTTATATTCTTCACTAGGCGTCTCCTTTCGGTCACCACCGGAGACCAGTTACTAGGTCTGAACTATTTAAGCTGTTCCCTTATTCTTGTTTTCTTGTGTACTGGTGATGCCTTCCAGCCAAACAGCTGCTGGGCAAAAAGAATGGGAACATTATGGGAACTATCTTGCTATTTTTAAGCTCCAGAATCCTTTCATACAAGAACAGCTGTGTACTGGAAAATCAGTCATGTAGACAGTACTATACCTGGCAAGAATGATCCCTCTATCCCAGAAGTCCTCCTTGTTAAAGGAGGTATGTATAAGTCTGCTTTACACTTTCCTGTGTGATTTAAAATATTAATACAATCCCACACATGCCCAACAGCAGAGAATTTAGAAAATTTGAGATATTGTAAATTTATGGGAGACTTATAGTCATTTACGCTTAATCGTGGGCTAATGGAGAAGTGTGGGAACTGCATGTGAAGTGTATGGACATTTTCCCAGCAGAAAGCTGTTGCAAATACATTGGGCACCTGCTCCCCAGCAGAGCAGTATGGCCGGGGTTCACAGAAGTGTGTCTAAGATTAGATTGTAGTTCATTGTCTGCAGCACTAAAATCATGCCTACCTAAGCTGTGTTCAGTGCCTACTATTTATCCTACCTGGAGCAAGATAACAAGAGGCTATGATATCTGTGCCTACTCTCTTGATCTTAAGTGATTGTTTCTCCCACTTTGTAGGAGGCTGTGAATATAAATATGGTTAAATATAGTTTTCCCCCTATTTCCTTATTGTTCCACAGAAGCTTGAATGCTATATCTGCTGCATTTAGTATTAGCTATCTTGCAGAGCTGGGTACAATGTATAACACTTTCTTTTGAAAATGAGACTTTTTTTTCCCTTCTATTTGTAGACTGCTGGTGAACAGATCGCCGTTTTCTCAAAGTTATTCAGTATGAGAATAATTAGGGACATTGAAGCATGAAGTTTGGGGGAAGAATGGAAAAGGAAGGATGATTCGCTGGCTGTATATAGCTTCTTTAGGGATGATGTTTACTGAGCACTGAGATTCAACATTCAAGCTGTTTGCATTGGATTCTCTGACTCTAAGGCTTTGTTTCTCCTGCTTGAATGGTAAGCAATCACGAATCAGCATAGTAGAGCTTTTTTAAAAAATAATTGCTCTCTACATTAAACCTGAAATATTCACTTACAATTGAATTTTTGAGTAAAAGTTTAAGCCCATACATGAATTTGTGAGAACTGGGTGATGTGACTTCTAGAGGTTTATGAATATATCTTAAGAAACTTATTTAAATGTTTGCTGAAAAATGTGCAGAACATATTTTTTCTGGGCTGATCCCCAGTTTATTCATTAAATAAATGTTTCTGTAATTTTCAGTTGCTGAGGAAACAAATCCAAAAACTAATCAGGAGTCAGTCTGCTATTAGTAGTATCAGTAATTAGATTTGTCAAATCTGTTTGAGAAGAGGTATGGGGCTGAGAGAGGCAGCCTGTGCCGCCTCCATAACCCTCACCTCCTTTCCCAAGTGAGGACTTAAACTCAGAGCTCCAGCATATGCCCACGGGCTTCTTTTGAAAACTGCTTTCAAAACTAACTAACTGGGGGAGGCTGGGGCAGAGTGTGAGACTGAGCCCTCAGCATATAGGGATGTGCTGCCATTTGGACTGCCTTAGGATACCTCAGTGCCTGTGGGCAGCGAGCCGAGGGGAAAGAGGACCTGCAGGGTACCAGAACCTCTCTAAAGGAGCAGCTGGATGTCACTCAGCATATCCTACATCTCTGGAACGACATTAAACATATTTTTATAGAATTACAGCATTGCTGAGGTTGGAAGGCACCTCTGGAGATTATCTAGTCCAACCCCCCTGCTAAAAGTAGGGACAACAAGGGCAGGTTGTCCACAGACGTGTCCAGTTGTTTTTCATCTTCTCCAGGGATGGAGACTCCACAACCTCTCTTTGCAACCTGTTCCAGTCCTTGGTCACCCTCACAGTAAAAAAGTTTTTCTATTGTATTTTGAGGTATTTGGATGCCAGGGCAGCCTGGAATATAAATCCTGTTATGTCTAACTTGAGTACTGTGGTCACTAGCCATGCTTCACTGACACGTCCAGGTCTTCCTTTGCCTGTGAACAGTCATAAGAGTGGGAAGTGCAGGCAGCTCTGTGCAGGGCTGGGAGCAATGTGCCAATGACAACCGAGATCTCAAATCAGTGTCCCTGTAGTTGCTGAAATCAGAGTATTATATTAAATTCCTGGTGGTCAGATTCGTATGATGGCTAAGATGATGTGACTTTAATTTACCTGATGCTCAGATTTCCTTGTGTCCCACCAGGGCATGGTATGGTTCCCAGTATATACTGTTACATTTAGAAATAGATGCCACCTATCCCATGTTACACACTGTTTCGGGGGGCAGGGAATCGTACCTGTCGCTTTCCTGCCTCCACAAGGAGGGCGGGAGCTGGGAAATCTCACCCAACCTTTATCCAAGGGAAAGAACATCAGCATCTTATACATAATTTCTAAAATTTGCTAGTGGCATAAACATGCATGAGGAATTCACAAGGCAGGTAGGAATTAGTTATGCTATAGGTAGACACCCTAGGGAAGAACACATTGATGGGGCCTTTTGCAAGGAAACAGAAAAAAAGCAAATAGCTTTCATGTTCAGTGCAGCAGCCCAAGGATGTAGCTGCATGAACTGGTTAATCTGAGGTAAACCGGGGTGTGAATGTAGAGCAAGTAATCCTGCAGTCACTGCCTGAGTGCTCGCTGTTCCCGGCAGTAAATGCAAAGATGCTCATTCTGTTTCTCACTGTGTGCAGAGCGGGCTTACGGCCAGCTAATGTGCTATACATCCACACCCAGGGTTGCCTCCAGTATTCACAGCCTGCATGATACATAAATAAATCAGTATGTCCATCTGACAAGCTTGTTTCAGGCTAGGAAACCTCTCAATAGAAAATCCGTATTTTGCCGAGGAAGTAGGAAAGGTCTTAGGCTTTTTAATAGCATCAGAAGTGACCTGCTGGGTTGGACCAAGCGTCTGTCCTGCCTGGGGCTGTCACTGAAGGGGTCAGGGAAACTGTGTGAGCCTGAGTGCTGTCTGCAGGCGGTTCTCCTCATGCTTCCCCTGCATCTGCAGTCACTGGATTAGCAATGTGAGAAGGCACATCCTTGCCTATTCCCTTCGGTATCTGTGGGGACCTGTTGACCATGATTTATTTTATCTGTTTTGAAGCTGCTGCTGCTTTCTGACTCCAGTCTCCTGTGGCAGCAAATTTTGTGGAGTTTTTTAATTTATTTTTTATTTTTTGTTTATACACAGTGTAGCTTTGGCCTCCCCTGAAGATCAACACTCTAGCCAATACCCACCTGATGTAATACCCCTTGGTACCTTTTCCAGCAAAGGAAGCCAGCCACCAGCTCCCTTCCACTCATTCTCTGGCTTTCTTTCATCTTTCCACAACAAGAGCAGCAACAAAACCACGGTTCACACAATGGCAGGTTAAGGAGGGTTGCAGCATCTCCTTCTGCTCCAAGATGGAGCTGCATGCCTGCTTAATGGAAGTAATTAAAAGCAGCACTGTCGCTGTGCTCTGAGAGTCATCTTCTTTTATCTTATGACCACTGGATACTCAGGAACTTACTGGTTGTCACAGCTAGAACAAAGCTACGGAAAAAAAAGTCTATACACATTCATTATTTGAGTCAAAATCTTACCATCTCTATACTAATTGCTATATATATAATTGTATATACCTAGTATATGGCTCTGCGTGACATAAGCTCAGCATAGGACAAAATATGATTCCATGATTCTAAACCCTTTAGGAAAGGGACCGTACATCTTTCTCTTTCTTCTACAGACAAAATGTGCCTTAAGTAATTAAGGACTTAAATGATGCAGCAGCCTGCTACAATCAATGGGAACTTCACCTTCTATTAACATCACATCAATCAAGTTTCATTAGCATGAGCAATCACAGAAAGAGAATTTCAAAGCCATGCATGTAGTGGTGGAAACAGGATTTTAAGCTAGCGCCCCATCAAAGAGACTGTGGAAACAGTGCCATGCGATTCCTCTGACCCTTTGAACAAAATGGTAGCTCAGATAGCTCATAATAATCCATAGGCTTAATATCTGAAGCAAAGAAATCAATGTAGAATTCTGAATAATGAATATGTTTGAGGAACTCTACCGTCCCCAGAGATGAGCAAAAATAAAAGGTAAAATTTATCAGACACACTATTGGGAATTCACTGAATTCTGTTCTGTGGGAAGTGATGTGGGCAGATATCTTGCCACTGCAGATCCACATAGCAACTTTCGTAGAAATAATTTAAACCTTCCAATTCCATTGCTATCATAAGAACTTTGCCATTTTGTACCAGCTGGAGTTGGTGAAATTTTGCTGCTTGCTAGTGCAAGCACTTGATCAGTCCCTTTGTAATTTTTACCGCAGCCACAAGCATCTTGGGTTCTTCAGAACAGGAATAAAAGGATTCTGACTTGCAGTTAAAACTAGATGATTATTTTTTCTTCCCTTGAGAAGAGCAGAGGAAAATGAGAATTTGGTTTCTGTTGACATTTCCCTGATTTTTTTTCATCATTTTTCTTTACAGAAATCTTAGGAAACAAAAAGTGTTCAATGAAAGTGGGTCTCTGTTAAAAAAAAAAGTTCTATAGAAGCAAAAAGATTCAAAAGACTATTTGTCCTCAAACAACCTGATTCTCGGATGTAGTCCATCCCCCTGAGAAAATTTCATTTTATTTGGCTGCGAGGGAAAGCAGGCTCTGGAACTCCCTTGTTGGCTCTTTCCACTTGGGATGTCGCTAATATGGTTCCCGTGAGATTTGCTGACCAGTTCTGCAGATATCTGAAATGTAGATTTGTTCTGAAAAAAGCAGATGTAGAGAATAAATTATGCTGTTCTGGTGTACCTCTTCTTTCTTTGCCCAGAGAAAGCTGCCTTTGAAAAGGCTGAAAATGGTGGGTGTTTTGTGTCGGCTGGCACCGAACAGTGTGATTCGTGACTTGAGGTTGTTAGGATGCTTCTCTGCAATCTCTTGGCCTGGGAGCCAGCTTGGAAACAGGGCTGGCAATCACAGAATATCTCTGTCCCATTTTTGCTCTCCACGTGGCTGGTACTCTTTCTTCCTGCTCTAGAGAAATCTCACTGCCCATATGTAAAACACGTAATTGATTTCTTTGACTTCATTTATTTACATTCTGACAAATCCTTTTTAATCAGACTATTTACTAAATTTGTTTTCTCCAGAAATAGTATGGCATTAACTTGTGACAAATGACATTTCAGCTTGTGACATCTCTCACTTAAATTAGTTTCAAGTGATTCTGAGTAAATTTGTGATTACATTAAGCATGGGTTTTAAAAGAATATTTTGCCATTCAGTATTTCACACAGTAATGAGGTGGAATTCCTTCCCATCTTACCTTCCTTTGGCAGTGTGCAATGAGCTCAGTGACTTCAAGGGCTAAACCATTAAGGTTTTGTAAAGAAGAGCTAGAAGATTTGAATCTCAGAGCATTAAGGAAAACAGATGATAGAAGCACGTCACAATAAATCCAGGTTCTTAAGGACCTGTTAAGGGGAGTGGGTGGGAAGTTCCTTAGTAATCTTGGTATATCTGACAGGTATCAAAGAGTAGTGTGCATCAGTGTATCACTCAAGTGCACTCCTGCTTTGAAGTCTTAATCTGTGGGGTTTTATGCATTAAGTTGTTTCATCTGTATGCTAGTAAATAATGTTTAAAAAGCATAAAAATTCAGCAGTTTAAGAGGCAAACGTTAAAAAAGAGAGAGAAATTGGTTAAGTAGGGGGTTTCCAAATGAAAATATTCGCTTTCAAAAGACTGAAGAGAGTAAGACGTCGACACATCTCCATTTCTCACCAGGTAGGCAGAAAGACAGACCCAAGAGAAGGCCACCATCTCTGATTTAGGTGTTGCTTATGACCCTTGTGTGGCCCCTGCCTGAGCCAGGACTAATCCTTGCCCTGAGGTCCAGAGAGGAGATTTTTTTGCCCTGCTCTTGGCAGTGGACATTGGTCTCTTCCCACCACGTGCAGAAACCCTGGTGGAGGGCCAGCCCCTGCGACTTCTTTCCATGAACAGTGTGGACAAGACCCCTGCAAAAACACTTGTGACAAAAAGTTGAGGCCAGCGCTTGACGTATGGTTTGTGCTGGGTGCCTCCCAGATAGAAAGATTGCCTGAGTGCGTTGTGACGGCAATGGGTTGGCAGCTTCCCCCGGCCCTCCAGGATGGGCTTGGTGGGCAATTTGAACGCGTTATTTTGTATCGGAAACTTGCATGCACTCCTACCACCGGCAGAAAGCTCTCAAACTGCCTACTATGTGAACAGGGAGCTTCATTTAGTGCAGTCACATGGAAATGACAGGTCTTTCCCATGCCCCTGGTACTGCAGCTATTCTACTGATTAAAAACTCAGCTAAGCTAAATATTATTCAAGATATTGATATTCTATTAAACTAGGTTTTAGCTGTGTGCTACTACATATATTGAGGCTTCTTAAAAAAAAAATTGTATTAAGGAGCAGCTGTAGTGTCTACCCCAAAATGTTGTAAAAGTTCTCAGATCCCAAGAGATTACGAGAAAACAGAGGAATCTGAGGGTACTTTTAATAGGAATAAAAGCCTAGTTTGATTTTTATGGATTTTTTAATAATTTCAAAGTATTCATTTTGCACTTAAGTCAGATTTTCTGTCTTTTCTGCAAAATCACAAAGAATAAAATGTACTTAAAAACAGTTAAAAAGCAAGAAATAGAAAATAAAGGCAGAAGTCTCAACTGTTTCAATGTTGTTGGACTTAAAACATCAAATATTTTGAAGTATGAGTTTTGAAAGCCAGAAATGCTATGCTGGTCTCTTTATTTGGAAAACAGAAATCCCATTGAATGATAGATATCTCACATCTTATGAAAAAAAAAAAAATAGCACTCATTCAAGAAAGAAATAATGAATATCAATTAACCATTATTATTCCATTTGCACGTGATTATTACTTTGTTTTTATTGAATAATTCTGTTTAACCTGAAAGAGCCTTAAAAATTAGTCACTATGTCAAATAACCACGTATAAGTACCAGGGAAAAATTAGGCTGTGGCAAAAAATACATGCTTTTGTTGTACTATGACTTCTGATTTCAGTTACCAGAAACCCTTGTTGCAGCCTTAATCTTTTGTTCTGATGAACTCATCTCTATATTTCTTTTAATGGTATAACGAAAAGGCGTATAATTTTAGACTTCAAAACTCTTTCTATACATTTCATTTTAGTTTGGTTTGCTTCTGTCTTTGTTTCTAAGTCACTGCCCTTGACAAGTAGTCAGTCTTCAATACAAGCTTTATGATTTATAGCTCACACAACTGGATCAAAAAAGCTTGTGAGGTTCAGGTTGTTATATCTGTTTTCTCCAGGACTACAGGATATAAATAAACATAGAAAATTTAGGCTGAATATGGTAATAAAAAGTAAGATATCTTGACTTCTGTATTTAGCTACTAAAAGGGGAAAAAGAACATTTAATATGTATGGAAATTTCAACTCTAAACTGGAAACTTTATTTATCGATCCCCTGATAGGCTTCTTAAGACTATTACAAGTGTGAACAAACAGAAATAATACTGAACTCAAATGCTATTCTGAAACTCATTTCAGGGGTGAGATCACTGATAAAAATGAAAATACTCTGGGTAGAAGGAGAACTTTACATATTGGAAGAATCTATAGCCTCCATTAGCTTTAAGGCTTGATCCGCTCTCCTCTTTGTTTTCCACATGAAACAGTTTTACGTGAAACAGTGGTTCTGCTGCTTTCTTGGGATTCATTTGTTACAGAAAGGCTGGATTCTGCCCTATTCCCCATGCTGGGTAGCTGTGTAACTGCTGCGTAGTGCCCTGATGGTAAATAGGATGGTACTGGTGAGTGATGAGGGATAATTTTATGACTGGAATGGTATATGTTTGCATGCATTTGTTTTAAGCAAAATAAATAAGCTGATTAGAAAAAGTCAATATAAAAGGATAATATCTGAGACACATCTACTGTTATTTCTTTGGGAAATATGTCCTATGGCCATAAGTACCATATTTCTGACACATCTTCTAAATACAGTTAGACCTAGAGAGTGATAACTATACAGCTGTTCCTCTCACATATAAACAAAGTTCAAATTAATTTCCATAGAGAGAGTTATAGAAGAGCCGAGAAATAAAAATGCACCAAAATTGTTAGAATTTTTTGGCAGTGAGAACAGATTAAAGAAATCTGAAATTTCAGTAACATTTTTTTAAATATGTATTTTTCATAGAGGAGTCCCAAGAAAAATTCTACTCTGAAAGAAAAAATTGAGATTTGTTTCTAGCTTGCTCCCTGCTAGCATGTCAGCTATAACTTTTGACCTCTTCAACTGTAGACCTCCCTAGCCTAGAAAATGTTGGCTGGATCCAGCAAACTGCTCTTTGGGGAGGCAATGAAGCTCACGTGCTGGCAAGAAAGTTAGCATAGGAAGGCAGCTGAACGAATGGCAGGAAGCTAGCCAAGCAGTCAATCAGCTTTTTGTAATTCTCATCTAAACTTCTGACAAACCTGATAGGTCTTGGCTGGCCATTCCCAGTCAGTGGAAACTATTCCATGTTCATGAAAATTTTCAATCCCTTGCAATGACTTTTAGATGACTCATGTTACAGTAGGAACCTTCAGGAAAGGGAGTGTTGGAAGGGGAAAAGTAAAGAAGAGGAGGGTATATTCCTGCATTAGCTGAATTTTCTATGCCATTTGCCTCCTAAATCACTGCTACTTTTTGTTGTAAATTTTCTCATCTCAAAGTGTTTGGAGGGTGTCTATGTGGTGGGAAATACGACTCTTCATAAACCAGGGAGAACTTTTACTTGTTGGTTGGATTCTGCTTTCTTCAAGGTGTCCAAATTGCAGATGAGCAGAGTTGTTTCCATTAAAAGTCTTTTAATCGTATGAGACTCAAAAAATGTTAGAAATAACAGATAAAGAAACAAAGGAGTCTGTGAGTGAAATACTAAAGAGTAAAAATACTGATCAAAAAGCTATGATTAAACATTTTTCTCACAAAATGTCTCTGTGGACAGAGTAGCTTTTTTACAGAAAGTGTTTCTCCAACACATTTAGATTTCAGTGTTTTCAGATCTCTTTGTTTTTAATAAAAATTATTTTTAAGAACTGACAGAAGTGGTAATCAGAGATTTTAAAACAAAATATTATTTGCCATTAGTAAAAGTGTTTTCAAGTTCATGACTTTTTAAACTGAAGAGCTATCAAGAAGAAACACCTTTAGATAATTCATTACATTTCATAGAATCATAGAATGGTTTGGGTTGGAAGGGACCTTAAAGATCATCTAGTTCCAACCCCTCTGCCATGGGCAAGGACACCTTGCACTACACCAGGCTGCTCAAAGCCCCATCCAACCTGGCCTTGAACACTCCCAGGGAGGGGGCATCCACAACCTCTCAGGGCAACCTGTCTCACCACCCTCACAGTGAAGAACTTCTTCCTTACATCTAGTCTAAATCTACCTTCTTTCAGTTTAAAGCCATTACCCCTTGTCCTATCACTACATGCCCTTGCAAAGAGTCCCTCTCCAGCTTTCTTGTAGGCCCCTTTTAGGTACTGGAAGGCTGCGATAAGGCCTCCCCAAAGCCTTCTCTTCTCCAGGCTGAACAACCCCAACTCTCTCAGCCTGTCTTCATAGGAAAGGTATTCCAGCCCTCTGATCATCTTCGTGGCCCTCCTCTGGACTCGCTCCAACAGGTCCATGTCCTTCTTATGTTGGGGGCCCAGAGTTGAACACAGTACTCCAGGTGGGAGCTCACAAGAGTAGAGCAGAGGGGGAGAATCACCTCCCTCAACTGCTGGTCATGCTTCTTTTGATGCAGCGCAGGATATGACTGGCTTTCTGGGCTGCAAATACACATTGCCAAGTCATGTTGAGCTTCTTGTCAACCAACACCCCCAAGTCCTTCTCCACAGGGCTGCTCTCAATCCACTCATTGCCCAGCCTGTATTTGTGCTTGGGATTGCCCCGACCCATGGGCAGAACCTTGCACTTGGCCTTGGTGAACTTCATGAGGTTCGCACGGGCCCACCTCTCAAGCCTGTTGAGGTCCCTCTGGATGGCATCCCTTCCCTCCAGCGTGTCGACTGCACCACACAGCTTAGTGTTGTCAGCAAACTTGCTGAGGGTGCGCTCAATCTTACTGTCCATGTTGCCAACAAAGATGTTAAACAGTGCCGGTCCCAATACCAACCCCTAAGGAATGCCACTCGTCACTGGTCTCCACTTGGACATCAAGCCATTTAGAGAGATTTCTATCTCTCTAAAAGAGGTTGAATTCACATTATTGATTTACTTTAAAAAGAAAACAAAAACAAAAAAGAAGCTCTTACATTCTCTCTAAACCTTTTACTTTTTAAACTTTCTAACTTCAAGGCTTTATTGTATAGCAGATTTATATCTGACATTTGGAGTAAATTTCAAGAGAGCTCAGAAGAACCTGAGCTCTGCAAGTCTGTGGTACCCTTTAAAGTCTAACAGCTGAGTCACTCTAGTCCAGATCTGCACTAAATAAAGCAGAGCTGGGTAATTTGATGTTCTTGGACTTCAGATTTGTGGGCTGTTATATCCAATCAGTATAATCATTACAGTGATATGCATAAAAAAATGCTGTTGCTTATTCTACAACACCATCTCTGCCACACTAACATAATAACAAATGTGGGGCTCCAATGATGTGGTGCAATTTGAATTACTTAATATGGTATGAATATACATAAACAAATACACTAAACTTTTTCCTACCTGAAAGAGATTACATTAAAATAGCAGTGTGCCAACCCATGCAAACCGTAAACCCACCAAGCAAGACACCAGCGTGTTTTATCAGTCCTGCCTCTTCCTATGAACCATGCAATATTTTGCGCCCCTTCCAAAATCCTCCACAGCCTTCATCTATTTATCCAGTGAGATCTCTCTGACTGGCCACGTGCACTCTTATCCAGAGTCTGTTCTCACATTTGACTGCAGTCAACATTTAACACAGGAACCAGAGAGACACCTCTATAGCAGCAAATCTATCCCATTATTGTTTTTATTTAAAGCTCTCCCTTATCCATTCCCACCTCTCATGCAGTTAGTGTTGGACTTATCCCAGTGCATCTGATGCTTTTTCTTTGGTATGACAATAGTCTCATAGTTTTTCATAGTTACCAAGCCAGTGTAGTTGGGACTGCGGGTATATAAGATTCCAGGTACGCAGTTGTTTTTTAATTCTTTTTCATTCAGCTGATTTGTGACTCTGCAGAATGAAAAGAATGATGCCTTGTTTGTCGACTTGTTTGTGCTTTAGAGAGAAAAAATGCTACAAGAGAATGAGGTTTGTTTGTGACTATCATCCTGGCCTCTCTCCCATTATTTTGACTGCATCATTCTTTGGAGAAATTGTTTCTGTTTATATATCTGTGTAACTATCCATCCATCTGCAAAACTAGCATTTAGGCAGAGGAAATATCGAACAAAAAGGTGTTTGGTTTTCTTATTTTGATTTTTCGTTTTGATTTTTTTGTTCAGCATCTCACCAGCTTTCCAAGAAAAAGATTATAGATCTCTGAGTTTGCTTGTTTGAGAGCAAAGGTGATCATTTTTCCACACTGCTATAATTCAGCTGAAAAGAATATTCCTGTATAGTAAGAACAACAATGTGCGTGCAATTTAGGGGGCAGCACAATAAAATATGGCAGAGCAAAGTGGAAGAACATCCCAATGACCTCATGCCAAACACTGTGTTACTGCATACCTCAGTTTCCCTAGCTACCCAAATGTAGTGTGTTGGTTTTCCCTTTTTGCAAATACCACTAATACCAAGGCTTAAAAACTTATAAATCTATGGTTTGGAAATCACTATGACAGAGCTGCATATTTTCTTGGACTTGAACCTTTCAAAAGCTGAATAATTGGTTCTTCTTGGTTACAAATTGTAGAAATAGAAAGAATGCTACTTTTTCATATTTTTAAATCATTCGTTTCGGCTCAGAAAACTTCTCTCCTGTTCACACTTGACCATCACATTATCTACCCTTCACCTGCAGATTTTTCTTTTTGTTCCTGTGGTAGTTGCAATACCCAGTGTACATGTGCATCTTTGATCACTGTTCAGCTGATATCTCAGTAAGCAGCAGAGAGGTAAGAAGCTTCCCTGTGCAGCAGATTGATCTTTTGTTGATTTGTTGGTTATTACATTGGCATGGTTTACAAAAGCACAAAAAGTTTTTAAAGATGACACAAATCAATTATTCCTTTTACAAACAGTGTAATGGGAGTGACTAGCTGTGACTTAAAAAAAACCCCAAAACCGATGCTAGAGGTGAAATAAGAAAGACTTGCTTTTAGCCTATCGTGATCATCTGTGGCTGGAAGCCTGTGTGTCTAATGGCAGAATATATGAGCAACAGGATGCTCATTCCAGCTGCTATTTGAGGTCGCATTTTCTTCTATCAAGACAAGTCAAACACAGATTACCAGCTGTCTGACACTCCCTTCACAAAGAATTGAATCCCCCAGTAATTACTTTTACTGTGACTTCTATGAGCCCCTTGTCAGGCCCAAAATTTGGATTAGAGTCACATTTATAAGAGCTAAAGAGCTTACCTGATATGTAGGACTTATGCTGGATGTGTTCATGGGGATTAACGGTGAAATGAAAATCCAGGTCCCACAGAAACAAGTAGAAAAACCGCCACTAATGTCATTAGAAGTTGGATTGGACTGTTAAAAAATTTCCTAAGTAAAAATAGGACATTTCTAGTCATGCCTACAAGGAAAAATATCTCTGGAAGTTTTCTCCCTGAAAAATGGTGATGATTTGGAGCTTTTGTTTTTCCTCTTTTCACACCCTGTATCTGATTTGTAGTTATCATGCACAGCCAGATATGAACCAGTTTTGAATATATGTGTTCCATATCACTATGTTATTTAGAAAGATACATTACTCTGTATTTATATTTAGGTCAAAGAGTTTTCTTACCATTTTGCAGTGAATGTAATACATAAAAGGATAATGTAGATGTGATAAATAGTGCAGTTTGAGGTGATTACAATGGGAAGAGGGGTTTGTATAAATGGCCAATATATTTCAAAAAGTCTTCATCTTTTGAAAGTGCAAAGATGACTAATGCCTTCACTTAGAATGAAAGAACTCTAGAAATAGAAAAGTTTCATTAGTACTTCTTCCCTAATCACTCACAACAACCATCAGCTGCCTACTGGGTGAGTGGGTGGAGGAAGTATTCTGAAAGCCCCTCAAAATCAATTAAAAGATTTTAATAAATTCAGTGGATGTTGAATCATCTGGAGTGAGCACTGAAGGGGGAATGGCAAATTTTCTGCAAAACTTAAACTTGCTTAGGAAAGTCCTAAAACAGGCATTACTCTCCAAAAGTGCTCAGATCTCTTTCACATTCAAATTTGCCTTGTTCCCACCTCGAAACTCTTAGAAGCAAAGCATTTAATACCTCGGTACAACAGTAATAGGGATAATACTTTTTTTCCTTATGCAAGCCATTCATCTGTAACTAGGTGTGCAGTGAGGACAAGAATGTCCAAAATGAGGAAAGATGAAAGAAATTTGAGATTTTCAGTTCAGAGAAAGAAAACGCATAGGAAGTTGCTGTGGTGTTCCTCAAATATGAAATAGGTCACTGAAAAGGCACAGAGAATAAACTGATTTCTAAGGATAGGTTGGGAAGCCATGGACTTGTACTGAATCAAGGTACATGCAGGTTAGACACTCAGAAAAGATTTCTAGTAGTGGGAATCAGGAAGCAGCAAGGGATTGCAAGGGACACCCAGGATCCAAAAAAGTTAGACAAGCATCTGTCAGAGGAGAGTTGCGTAGAGCCAGTCCTTCTCTTATGTTACCTCTCTTATCCTCAAAATGAAACTAGTTATATCCGTTGACTTGCAACATAGTGTTCTTTTGAGCATTAATTACCTACCACCTATCATCTCCTATACTCAGTGCCATGACTGCCTGTGTATTGCAGGTGATCCGAATCTTCGTTAACTCAAAGTAATCTTTACTTGTTTTCCTTTTTTTTTTTTAATCTGTGCACAAATCCCAAATCCTTTTTACTAAGTATTCACCCTGCAAATTTGGAAAACTAGTAATTTTGTAAAAGTAGTTTCGTGATCCTTGTCTTGCTGAGCTTACTAGCTTGTTGGTTCTGGATTTGGTCGTACTGCTGTTCAGTGCAGGCAGTTGACCTTATTTTTATAACTTTATTCCCAAAACAATTTTTCTTTTAAAATTCTAAAGTAATTTCCATTTAATTTCATACACATTATTGTCTTTGGCTACTAAGCACCAGACAAAGTAAGATTAATCCTCTTTAAGGAGAAAAAAAAAAAAAAAACCAGGAAAAAATGTGCTTTTGAAGCTATTATCAGCCAACATGCATATTTTTCCCAAACTCTTGCATTATGCAAGCTCAAAAAATATTATAGTATCTAATGTTTCCTAACATGAATGGGCTGTGTTTAATGCATTAAATTATCAGAGTAACAAGATAGCAAAATTAATTTTTTTCTTCAGTAACTTACATACTGCTAGGTATTTTAAATCTATCACGCATATGATTTATTCTGAATTCATGTTTTTAGTGCTTTATGCAGACAATAATTGTCTCAGATCCTCCAAAGCACAAATTCAAAACCAATAGTAAGTTAGGATCTTTATTGACCTGAAATTATACCCTAATTGACAAGCCAGTTAAGCATGTGTTTAAATCCATCTTTTTACAGCAAATCATTTCATCTTAACTTTTGGCAAAAATTCAAAGTTAAACATAAATGTAGGTAATGAGTCTTCAAGCATATTATTTAGTGCTTCTGTAAGTAGGTTAATTAAGCCCTGGTAATGAACAAGACCATCCTGATAGTAAATATTTAATTTCAAATCAACCATTCCTATGGTTTGAACATTTTTTTTTTCTTTTTGTTGTTTCCTTTTGCATGTGTACATTTGATGACAGTATTAGAACCTAGGCATGGAAAAAAATTCACATCTTATACTTCCTCTTTTGATTGGGATTTTTTTTTTTCCTCCTAGACGGTAATTCCCAGAGGATTCACAGGCTCTCAGCTGAGATCAGCATGTGATGCTGCCTTGAAAATGAGGGCTCTGGTCTCAGAGTAGAGTCCCCAGCACTGGCTCTCTGCTGAGTGAAGTCTCAGAAACTGTGATTGGAAATATGATTATATTTACAGATCTGCTACTAGGTCTTAATTCAGTACAGGGGTAAAAGAGCTTACTAAACACAATGTGAATGGGAGCAAGTATTTGTCATAAAAAAAAAAATGAAAAAGGAATACCAAAGGGACAAAGATGAAGAAGCAGCCATTTTTCCGTTTCAATTTATTAATGTTACAACTCTTCAGAGGGCAGTATACGTATCACCAAGCACTGGTTCAGAAATGTAATACTGATTGCTAGGAAACAAACTCTCCATGTGGGTGTGATCTGATATCTAACCGATGTGTTTGTAGTTTCAAAGTTTGACAGGGTCTAGCTCACGAAAAAGATTTTGGTGCATGCTTCACTTTTGTTGAGGAGGGATGAGACTTTGCGGGGGCGGGGGGGGGGGGCAGTTCCAGTAATACTGCAAAGGTTCAGAAATGACCTATAAAAACATTTCTATGTACAGCAGATCTGATATGAGCGGGAGAATCAGGACAGTGCAGCTGTTTTGGGGTTTTAGACTTGGAAGAGATTAGGATATGATTTGGATAAGGTCAACAAATACTGACAAAGTGACAAAGCAAAAAGATCTCTGAAAGTAGACTGCTGTTTTGTATCAGAAAACAGTACTTGATGGAAGGAAGTTGAAGACTATTTTAAACCAAGGACAGGATGCCCAGGTAGTACCCGAGTACCCTGTGCTCAGACACAGGGTAGTTTAACTGTTGGAGTAATTCATCTAAGGATATGTTGAATTCTCCATCTCTGGAAATCAAAGACTGGAAACCTTTTGAAAACTAGGTAAAATCTGAATCGTAGCCTTGACGTAGAAATGCAGACAATAGTTGTCTCAGATCCTCCAAAGCACAAGTTCAAAATCAATAGTAAGTAAACTAGTCAAAGTTATTTAGCCTGTGCTATGGAGGGTGCTGGAGAAAATGATCAGCTGACACAGTCTTTAAAAATGGTTAATCTGAATTGCTACTTTACATCATGGTTTGGCTTTATTAACATATAAACTATCAGACTATCATCAGGAATTATTTTATATTAGCCTTTTTTATGGTACAGTTTCTCCTTTTTTCCCCCCCATAACATCATGTTCTGGTCATGTTAATTTTTGCTTTATAATCATGAAGAAATAAGAAATGTATTTTTAATTCATTTGTTTTATTTAAGTAAAAGCATCTGCTCATAGTTCATGGGAGTTAGGTCTCTAAACAAGAATGTTCTGATTCCTGATATGACAGTTCAGAGGCTGAAATCTGATTTACACCTACTAGGAATCCAGCCCAGTGGTAACATGCTCTCACCTGGCAACTCAACAGCTGAGAACCACCATAGACAAATGAGCCAAAATATGGTCAGGTAGGTCATTTCCCTTGAGAAGCAGTGCACTGAAACTTCATACTTTCTTCACTCTACATATTTTTTCATAATAAGATATTACTTGTACTCTTTTGACAGACACCTCCAAAATTGCTGTTTGTGTTAAGTATAATAAATTCTATCCAACTCATAGTGCTCTAGCACCTGTCACTAGGTCACTAAAAAAATCCTTAGGAGAGCATTTTGTATGTGAGAGAAGTTGGGATCTATCACAGACCAAGCAACCAAATGAAAATAAAATGTGTGACTTAAGCAAAGTGTTAACATGAGGATTTCAAAATACCATAGTTATCTCCTTTATTGATTCCAGGCATGGGAAACAGACATACTGACCTTGCAGGATGATCCTTTCAACTCTAGTGGAAGCTAAATTCCAGTGTAAAATACATCCTAATTTTAGAAATGAATTTTAAAATCCATCTTCTTAGGAACAACACTGCTGTGACTGACCTTGAAATATTTGCCTCTTTATAAACTTACTCTGAAACATCCTGCCACTTCTTTTTTTTCCAGTCCCTGGAGCTGAGATATATCATCGTTAGTTTTCAGCATTATTATTTGTTCTGCAGAGTGAACTTACCGTGTAATTATATCTACCAGTACCAGTAACTACCACCAGCTATAACCCAAACAGGACTACTGGGTAAGATAGCCCTTTGCAGAAGCCTCCTTCAGTTATTCTTGTGTTAAATCACACTGTGTCACTTCCAAAAATACCCCACAACGAATTGCGTGCTGCATCCTAAGGGAAAGGGAACTCAAAATCACAATGGTTTCTAGATAAAACAGAAATGATGGCACTATCATCTTTCCTTCAGAATCTTTCCAGGCTCCTGTGATCCTTGCAAAGATGTGACACATTGGTATGGTCTCTAGCAAGTGCTGATAACACCTTGCTTACGGTATAAAGATGCCACTGGGAAATATCAGAGATAAGCAGCAGTTAAACTCAGGCTGCTTATTTAAGGGTCACATGTGTTAGGTGCATAATCCACTGACATTTGGGCATAAGCCTTGCCTGCGATTACTGCATGAATGAGTAGTACATAAAAGGTAGGATTCCCAGGTTTGTCTATATTACCAACCAGTGCAGTGCAAAAAAAAAAAAGAAAAGATTCACGGTTGGATTTGATACAATCCATTACAGCTCTCGAATCGCATGTCTGCATTGCGTGTGTGCCAGCAAAGAGGCTCATGCAGGTTGCCAATCCTGGCCGCACACCCTGTGTCTCTGCCTGGCAGGTGATGGTGCGCCCACCTCACAACTGGGGCTCTCTTAATGGCAACCTGGCACATGGCTTCGGCCAACGGGGAAACTGCTTGAGCACATGCGGTGCCCTTGAGCCAGTACCCTGTGCTTTCTGGTATAAATGTGAGGCAAATTTACACCTGGAAAGGACCACTTGAGAACATCAAAATGCTAACACAGATACTCCAGCATACTCTAGCTGCTAGTCGTACTCATTCACTATCTCATACCAGCACTGGATTTTGGTAACATAAAGCATTCAGCAAGTAAAATGCTCATGTGAGAAGAACTGTTCTCCATGAATTTTTCTAGAGCTTCTTGAGCACTGGTGACACTGGAAGGCTCAGTGCATTTAGCATCTGAGTGCCATATAAAGCATTAAAGAGATACTGAGCAAAACAATTACTATCCACAGTCACACACCAGCACATGTACTGACAGCATACATTCCCTGTGGCAAGGACCTTGTGTACCTTTAAATTTTCTACCACACCAGATGCACACACGGTTCTTGATAATATTTAAATAACAACACAAGCAGTAGTTCTGCTTTGATTTTATATAAGGCACGCTTATTCCACCAGATATTTTCAGGGATGAGAAACTTATAAGAACTCTTGCTGTTCTGTGTGATAGCAGCAGGGTTTTGTTTGGTTATGTGTGCACGAATAGCCTGAGGAGTTCACAAATGTGTTTGATTTGCATTGAGTGAAGAACCTTAGAAACCGCTGTGATGAGCAATGAGAAGCACAAGTTAATACAGCAAGCAATCAGTTGGTGTGTAGCTCTCTTTCATTAATACAAAGACAACTTGTCTTTGAAAACTAGATGGTTTTATTTAGTTCTCATATGATGCCAAATCCATGAGCTGAGATCAGAGACAGACTGGAGACAAGAACATTTTGTTGATTGCAACCAAGAGCTGCCAGGTACACAGAATCCATCACTCATTCCAGGAAGGATTTTAACCATGGGGTTTTTGCAGCCAGCCCCACCTCCTGGTGCTCTGAAGACATCTTCTGCATACAGTCTGAGTTGCTTGATTTATATACAAACATCTGGAGAGCCTACACACTTCGCTTTGTCATTTCAGGACAAGGCATGGACAATCAGTTCTCCCAGTGGGAAATTAAAGATAACTCTAGCCTAGCCTCCAGAGTATTTATTCACGAGTATTTATTGACTGTCCTCTTTGGCCTTTCTGAGTCTGATGAATGATTAAATAGGGACCTCTATCACGTCCTTGGAAATGCTGATTGAAAATGGTGGATCAGCGATTATATTGAACATGGATAAAAAGTAGTCATATATCACTGGGGATTAATCTCTTTTGCAGGAAGGAGAGCATATTGATCAGAATCAGAATGCTTAAAGTTAGGTACACCTTAAATGACAGTATTGGCACCTAGACATGCATCAATAAGGCTATTTTAATGTGTCATATTATTCTGCCCAAATTATTTCATTGGCTTTTCTATCATCCTTCTAAAAACCTATCGATCTCTTATTTTCAGTTATTGTTGTTTTATGCCAGGATGTTCTTTGTTGCATTTGCAATGATGTTGTGGTTTTCTGATGCTGTTGAAATTTTACTGAGATTGTTATTTGTTAAGTTACAATCCCTAGGTGTAAATGTGTAGTGAATCTAATGGACTTCTTGCTTTCAGTCTCTGTGTCTCTAGGTCTCTGGTGCAGTTGTCAAAGTAGCCTTACTTGGAAGTTCCAGAATTATTCCTAAATTACAAAAAAATGCTAAAAAAAGAGTCAAAGACACTTCTTTCTAGTTTTAGAGCAATGAGAGAGGAAAAAAAAGTAATTTCATACTATTTTCTACATTCTTCTTTCCTTTTTTTGATCATTAACTTGCTTTCAAAGGTGAAGTCTTCACATTTTCTTTCTTATCACTCTGTGCTCTGGTTAACATCAAGAAAATGGTGAGAAAACATTGTTGTGCATAAGTTTCAAACAGCCATCAATGTTAACTAAGTGTAAATGCAGAGGGGCTATTTCTGTAGCTCATCACCTGCAACAGAAGACAAAGCAACTATAAACTATTGAAAAGGACATCACTCAATTTTGTACTGTGCATGTTCCCTTTCTTCAGAGTAAAAGGGCATACAAAAGTTATCAAAATTTCAGTCTCTGGAAAATGTCTCCAAGACTTCACACAGGAGCTGGAAAAGTGCTGAAACTTTCTGCTTTTACTGTATTAGCAGTATCTTCCGGCCACCAAAGGTCATTCATGGTAGAAACAGGGGCTGGATGAATAGACGTTTCATTGTTGTTCAATAGTTTATCTATTTATAGGCATATTTATAGACTTGACATAGGTAATAGATCCAGTTGGCATGGAATATACCATTCATTTTGTAACAAAAGCTAGCTTTTTTTTTTTCATGTTGGTTGGATGAAGAAGAACAGAACTGTTTTCTCATTTGGCTTGTTTCATTTGAAAGTCCCTTTGTAGATCAGTCTTCAAAGTAGTCATGTCCAGATCATTAAACGTACCCTGCAAATACCATTGTTAATACAATAGCCTGCTTGATTCCACAAAAAAAATCTTTTGCACATAGGCTACACTCCTCATTTTGTATACAAATATGTGAAGGGACTACATATTACTGACATTGCAGGAAAAGCTTGAAGAATGACTACTCTGGATTTGAAGAATCAAAAAACCTCAAGACTCACATTTTTAGGGTGAAAGGATGAGAAGGGTGGTTCACAGTTCACCATTCAGTACTCAGAGAACTAGGATCTTATGGGTTGTTTTTTTGTCACTGGGAAATTTGCAGCTAGTTGTAGCTATAAACTGCTGTTTATTAGGCTGATAGCACAACTGGCTTGCTAATTCTGCATCAGTTCAGACAGTAATCTGCACTGTGGCAGAATGGCAAGGAGCTGATATGACATGTATGATGTTATATCTTTCAGCAAACTAGAACTCTTTGGATGTGAATTAAGTTTCAGTGTCACTTACAATCTGTTCCAGAGCTGCTTTCTTTGAAGAAAAAAAAAAGGGTATTCACCCTTCTACCGTCTATGCCATGCAGCTGAATTCACATAGAATACTTCAGGTCATTTAAAAAAAGCATCTTGGCAATCAGGAACATATGCTCCTTAAATAGTCCATCAAAGTCAGAATGCTAATATAACTTGCTGTCTGCTGCTGCTGTTGTTTTTCCTGAAAATCACCCTTTCATGCAGACTCTGACAATTCTGATGAAATCAGAAGTACAGATCCTGTATCAAGTTCCATTTTAAGCCATGTTTCTTTAATCTGTAAAACAAGTCATAACATACTCTGAAGTACTGTCTTTTAAATTAAACATTTGCCAAGATGCTATACTAAGGTACTCCATGATGGTAAATGGATGAAATGAAATTCTCTAGGATTGCCTTTATAATAGGATAAATGGACTTGCATGTCATCACAAAGACCTTAATTTATTACATTTTGTATTGGATTCAGTCATAAACCATCAATTATTTACACTGTAGGTTATTTTTCCTTTGTTCTTTCTTGTTATCAGTGCCTCAACTCATTGAATATTTGTTGCTCACAATTTGTGACACTGTTGCAAATTTCTGGCCTTTTGCAAATATCCACATTGAATCAGCAGTTTCTGCTACGTGCTTTCAGGCTAGATCCTTCTCAGCACAGAAGTGGTATGGCAGTGTTTCTTTTTGTCTGTTGCACATCCTAAAGACTTCCCCCAATACAGCTGCACTCATTCCCCTAATCCAGCTATGCTTTCAGGTATTGTTACCTTTTCTCTTTGGATTTCTTTTATAAAGGCAGAAATTTTCTGTGGTCACCAGTGACTTCAAAGGGTCTGACACAGAGAAATTTTTATTGTCTCATTGCTTGTCTCCTAGTAGTTTGCACAGCAAGTTGTGCTTTGCCATTTATAATATCCAGAAAGCAGCTACCTTTTCCTTACCACTGTCATCATTATCTGTTGTCTACTAATTATAATCTCTTACCTTTTGTAATGGTTCCAAGCAAACAAGGCCATAAGCTAATAAGGGGCAGTCACTTTGCACGCTCATTGTTATTCATCTACACAGATTGCCGCAGGCTGTATGGTAGGACCTGCCTCCACAGCCAGATCTGGTCTCAGTCCGTCCTCACTGTGTGCTTCCTCTGGATGTGTCAGCAGCGGTGTGCCTGAACTATATGGCTTTGGCTCTCACTTGTTAGTGCATCCCTATGCTGACATAGCCCTACGGCTGCCAGTCCGATGGCAAAATGCCTGGGAAAGCAAAAAAAGAAGGACCATTATATTCAGCACCTTGATCTCCTTTGACCAGCCTTGTCTGGTGAATGCTCTGTACTCCTCAGCTGCAGTCTGACTTGTGTCACCAGCTGTCCTTCTCCTCAAAATATTATCAGTGTGGGAATACTACACAAGTGTAGCTATCACTGCTCTGTACAACTACATCAGGGTTTGCAGTCTATATATGCTCCTGCTTAGGCAGGTTCTGAAAGCTTCAGAGAAGTCTTACCAGAAGGTGTGGACCATGGACACTGGACTGTTTGCTATATACCTGGGCCACTGGCTTGGCAAAGAAGTCAAGAGCAGATTAGGATAATTCGTGTGATCTGGATGCAATTGAACTTGAGGGAAAGAATCCTATTGCATTAACCTTTGGATCAGCTCTCTGCCTAAGCCCAGCTGAAGAAATAATCACCAAAGCTTTTCTCTTGGCAAAATGTACTGAGGATCACTTGTTATGTTGCTATCCTCCGTAGATTTTGTTCAATAGGAACAAAATGCAGGCCGTTGAACTTGCCTTAGGGGAGAAGTCTGGGGATAGACTTCAGCCGTTTAGTCAGGAAGCGGATGGAAAGACCCATATTATCTGGTTAGTTCAGAGTGTGTGATAGTTTCTATCACATTAAGAGGTAGAATAAATATCACAGATTTTAAGGCTCAAAGAAGTTGTTTTGATCCCACTATCTAACCCTTCTTATAATTCAGGTGATATAGTCATCCATGTGTTTATCATGACAACTATTTCTTAAGCTGCACAGATGTGGATTTGGGATAAGAGGAGTGTAACTCATTCTCACCTTCATAACTGTATTATCAAAACGTCAGATGTGGCTGTCTTCCTCTGTTACATGAGGACTTCACTTACTAATGAAGGTTTTCTCTGCCTGTGGCTACCCAGTCCTGTGTTTCTCTTTATGTTCTTGTATATCTTTTCCATTTCTACAAATGGGGAGAAATCAAAATGCACAGTGACTGTATAAAATTTGCATACTATTCATACTGTAATTTCTCCAAAGGTGACATATTGTCAGCATGTGTAAGTTATTTATTTGCAAAAGGTGTGAGATGAGTTCCAGAGGAGTCTGCATTGCTAGGAAATAACTCCCTCTTCGAACACACACCAGCTGCTTCCCTTTTTCGCCAGGGTGTTTGCATCATGTCGCCACCTGACATCATTTGCCCTGGAGGCTCCAGGAAGGAATAGAAAGGTTGCCATGTTAATTAGAGGAGAGCGATAAAACCTGATGTTTTATTTATTTTCTTGAAGAGGGATTTGTGTGTCTTATCCTGTTTTATGGTAATATTTTTATGATGAATTTTTTGAAGTTTAGTTCAGAATCAGTTCCCCTGAGGAACAAGTGCTACAGCAAATTACAGAGGCCTCCAGTGCTTGAGATTTCTCATTAAAATTAACTCACCATTGACTGCAGCTAACAAACAGACATCACATCCTCAAGGACCCTAACTTAGCTCCTGATGATGACATAGGTAGAATTAGACATATACACTGTTTAAGCATTTATCTTTAATGACTGAGATGGAGGTCCATACTGTGATTAAAACCACTAGTTTAGGAACACTGCAAATACCTGGAGGTTGCAGCAAGTTATGCCAGGAAGGGAAGAGAGTTATCTAGGCCCATCTCACAGAGGTTCAAGATCTGAACGCCTTCATGGATCTTGGCCCATGGTGGTTCTTTTGCCTGGGAAGCATCAACACTTGGGCAAAATGGACTTTGGAGTAATCGGCTGTTGACAGAACTCATGGAGTATGTTGTTGCATTAACTACAAGGACTTCTCACATTCGAATGGGGTCAGGATAAGTCTGGGCGTAAGAGTGCCCCATGGCAATTAAATGAACACAGCTCTCCTCTTGGAACCGAGCTGGACTTGCACCCGTGGGTCCTAGAAAGCCAAGGAGTAAGGCAGATAAGAATAGTTGTGTTTTCTTTGGTCTCAGATTTGTTGTAGTTCAAGTTTAGGCTTCAGAGGGATAGACTAAGCTGTGACACATAATGAAACCTCTGTTGAAAATCAAAGTTTTTGTTCCTTTCTTGTGATCCAGAGGAATTAAGTGGTTAAAGACCAAAAGGCAAAGACCTGACTTTTATAGACATTTTGCTTTAAAGATCTATTTTGCGCAAATAACTTGACTGAACCAATCCACACTGCAGCCTTGGTATTTATATTATAATAGACCCTAAAAACTCCAACCATGCATGGGGTGTCATTTTTCTAGATACCGTGTATAATTCAATAAGAAGAGATAATTTCCAGAAGCATTTATAACCCAAAAGAAAGCTTAGGTGGGGGAAAAAAAAAAAGCCCAATAAGAGAAAGACCATTTAGTACATACTAACTTTAAGCACAGATTAAAATCAATTGCCATTCAGCAAACCACTTAAGCATTTGTCCCACTGAATTTAGCTCATCATCTACTTGGGGCAAAGACAATGTTTTACACTTGGGTAAACAGTTTACCTTAGCAGGATTCTGTTTCTTGATTGTGGCTACTTGAAGCAATTGCAATATGAATGACAACAATAATACTACTGAGTCTCATTAATTAGGATCACATACTGCCAAAAATACCTCTGAAAAACACCTTCCCTATTCCAGATTTTGTACAATTTATTGTGGTTTCTACTGAAAAACTTCTGGGTTTACCTTTGAGCTCTTTGCCCTGGCTGTGATTTTAATAAGAGGCTGTTTTTATGCTAATAGCATATTATTTACAATTTTTCAGTGTTTGTCTTATGCTGATTACATTAGCAGCTTGCCTTCTGTACTTGCAGTCTTACTGCTAATAATATTACAGATCATATAATGAAGTTAATAATGAAAGCAACTGTGTCACTTTCATTGTCTATACCTCCAGTGTACACAGATGAATAGAGGCTGCTGTGATAATTTTGGAAGGACTCAACAAGCCACCATGTGTGCGAGGCTTAACCCATCAGGTATGGGAGCTTTTTGCCATGGTCTAGCACTCTTCTCCAAGTCCATTGCTTGCTGAGAAAAAAAGGATTTTCACACTGTTTCCTAAGAGTCCATCTTTAGATTCTATTAAACCTATTATTTGGATAGAAGAAAACTAGTCAGTCCAAAGAAAATGGTACAAAGACACAGTTTTTGCTCTAATTGTCACAGATTTGAACAATATATTCTTGCCAAAAATTTAAATGCATCACTTTACAAAGCTGTTTATGCAGCATGTGAATTATTTGGGATAAGTTTCATTATGGTGATTAATATGCATGACACTGCATCACAATATGAAACCTATCAAGCCTGGATTGTTTGTTTTATTGTTGTTGTTGTTTTTTTTATGGTACACAATTTAAGAGCAAAACTACCCCCTCTCCATAAGATCTCAGTGTCTTCATAGGCTCAATCTCAGTTCATATTTCCGAGATGTGATCATGTTTTTGAAATGTTAATTTATATTCATAATACCTTTGTTACATACACTTCATAAGAGCAGTTGGGTTTATAATATACATGGAAACTAATTTTCTCATAGTTAGGCTTTTGAGCTTTGTACCAGATAGATACTATAGAGTTTCCTTGAAAGACCTTCAATTAACACTGGCTCAGGACACGCACCCACAGAGCTGTGACTCGGGTTTGCATCTGAACAGCCCTTACTTCAAATGAAAGGCAAATTGAATTGGAACTGCCTGGGTTTGCTTCTTTTTTCTCAAAGCCTTGTAGTGCTGGGAATTTTGCCAAAACTTTGCCCCTAATGCATATTTGCACCCTTTTGAGAAACTAGGAGGAATCCAGAGTATGATATAAAGCATAAAAGCTAGAGAGTTTCTGATTGGTTTAGGTTTCATTTTAAATGTTCCTATAAGTTTTGATGAAAAGCATCTCAATAGCACTATACTATGAAAAACTCCCTGTCAGTCTAACTTCCATAGATCTAACCTAGTTAGACTTCTATGAAGCTTGTCATATTTTACTATAAGAGAAATGATTAATTAAGATGAAAAAGAACAGAATTAGTAGAAGGCCCGTAAGGTGCATAAGAAACTGAAATACAACAAAGGAAAATATTAAGCTGAAGGGAGCTTTGTAGCTGAGATTCTCAAACCTCCATCTTGTTTTATGCTGTCTATCATGCTAGTCATTATGACTAGCATGATAAACAATGGTTTTGAAACATGCTAATATTTCAAAGGTAGAAAGGATGCCAATAAAGAAGGATCCAGGTACTATACAGAATTTACTGAGTGACCTTGAGGTCCTGGAGTAATGGAAACAGAAGGTCATGCATGCCAGAACTAATACAGAACATTGGGCACTGTCAATATTTAGCACTAGGAGGGAAGGAAAATAGCTTGGGTGTTTTGGTCAATCACGGTATGACTATATAACACCTATGTAAAAAAGCAAATATTACTTTACCGTGTCTCAGGCAAAGTGCTTGCAACAGAAATAGCAAGGTATTAACAACCCTATGTAAAGCCTGTATCGTTCTTATTTTTATTCCCTGTACATTTTTCTGCTCACCTATGTTAGAGAATGAGTTCAGACTGAAACAGGTGCAGAGAACAATCAAGGAACCGGAGACATCATATAGGAGAATGAAAGATTTTTTTCTTTTTTAACCTTATAAACTCAAGGCTATGACTGCTCTCTCCAAATTCCTCGGGAGAGAGAACCTGCAGGATGGGTATGAGATAAAGGGCAAAGCGGACAAGGAAAGAAGTATGTATAAATGAATTTAGGTTGGAAATCAGAGAAAAAACACCTCATTTTCAGAGCTATAATAGGGTATCCTATACTGAATGATGAGAAACCTGCCTATGTAAGCACAGATAAGCACACAGCTACATTAATGGAAGGAATCATATGAGGTGGCAACTGTTGACAGGACTTTGATAGCCTGTGATGGACCTGATGACTCAGCTGAATCCTGTCCAGCCTTACACATGCCTCTCTCCCTAGCTGAGTGTCATGTTGTGAATATGACTTGCTCTTGTGAACTTTCGTATTAGCAATCTATCCTACCATCAAAATGAGATGTGAAAAGGGATATTTCTACTACAGACTGATGCCTTGTAAAATTTTGTGCTTCAGAAGTAAACAGAAGAGATTGTTCTTGATGGGGAAAACTATAAGTTCCAGAGAAATCATAGGCATGTTTTTGTTTCTTTTGGTTTTGATTTTACCTTAGAAAAACCAGTCAAGTGAGTAGAGTTTTCTTAAAAAGAGAATAAACACCTAATTCTGATTTAGGCCAAAAGAAATTGAGGTTACTCAATACATGCATAGAAACAAGACAGCTGACACTGCCTTGTCTATAAATGATGCCCCAGGTTTCAGGACTGCTCCATAAGTCCCCAGGTGTCCAAATGGGGAAGATCACACTGCACAGCAGCAGGTATAAGAAGAAGTGGTGATTTGTGTTTCTTTTCTTCAATAGCACAGTTACACTCTGGCACACGTCCACCGATGTACAAGAAAGGTGAACTGTCAGGGTGTTGTGACTCAGTAGAAGTATCTAGTGTCAAATCTTGTAAGACTAAATAACACAGAATGTATTAGAGGCTAATAAACAGCCATTAACCACCCAGAATTCAGATTTACCAATTACCACACTGTTCTAGGCCATGGACCTGCTCGCTGTGGCTGACAACATCGCATTAATGAATCTCAAGTCTTAACCTCCTTGAATTCATGAATAACAATTTGACTTCGTGTAACTTGATTACTATGAAATGGAAACTTCAGTTGAGTCTAAACATTGGTTATGAGGTTGAGATGAGAGAAAGACAACCCTACTCCATCACTGGTAATTTAAACTCATATAAAACCGAGCACCTGTCACAGTGATAAATGGGTTTACTTGTTATCTCGCTGTCGGTATCATTTCCCAGTCAGATTCCTATCAAACACCCAGACAACACTGTGGAAACCAAGGTACAATTGTCTTCATTTTATTTCTCTTCCAGAGAAATGGGTAAAGGTCACAAGATGCTTATAAATGTGATTGATTTCATTTTCTTTGAGTCATTCCCAGAACACAGATTAATTTACTTGTATATGCAAACATAAGGTTTTTATAGTCATCACAGAAGAGAGAGCTGCTCATTGTTTACTGACTCCAAGCTTAAGCCACAACCACCTCAAATCAAGAGGTGTCCCAATGGGTTACATCTTTCAAGGTCCATTTCACTGTGTATGGTTAAGAGAAATCAATTTTTTAATCTGTTTTACTTTAGATCAGTGCTTCAAAATTTTGAGGGTGTCCTCAGCCTGAGGAATGAGGCTGAAAGTATAACATGAACAAGCTCCTTCCTTACAACTCCAGTGTATCTTGCTTCCAGTCGTGTCATATTTTTTTCTAGACTAGAATTTTTTTTTAGTTCTTTTTTAGTTTAAATCTTTTGGTTTCAGGCCCTGCTGTGTATCAGAAGCAAAAAAGATGTAGGAAGATCAAGAAAGAAGGAAAGAAAAAAACCCCAATATTTAAAAACATTAAACTTGGAAGAATTGTCTGTCCTGCATTAAACAAGACGTCTGAATAGACAATCACCTTGGCCATTTCTGAATGTAGAAGCTATGCACAAACTGTCACTTGGTATCAGTATGAATGAAGAGAACTGTCTCATACTGAGCTATCTGACAGGTTTAGGATTAGCTCTATAATACTGCGAAGGATTTTTATTCTTTTACAGCTTCTGTGCCATACATCCAACATGACCATAGTGAACTTTCATTCTCTCTTGCTGGACTGTGGTCTTAAAATATAAATTTGAATGCTCATTAATTTTATTAGCAGTCACACAGAATAGCTTGTGAACATGGAGTGAACCCTCCAGAGATTAGAATAATACTGCTGCTTTCTTTTAAGATGTAGCTGAAGAAGGAGGTGGTAATGGTGATTTTCTCTCTTTAATAGAAAACTTGAAATAAACAGAAGACTCAGATTCTTTCAGTCTCTACCTGTTGCTTTTCCATATTTCCTCTCTCCCTAGAGTGATACAAGTAGTAGACTATAGGTTGGCCTTTCCCTTTTGAAGCTGTCTCCATGTAGAGGAAAACATTTATATTACTTGATCATGCAACAGGAGGTGAGAGAGAGAGAAGGATTTTGCCTGACAATTAACAGGTCTCTCCTTTTGTGAGAAAGGATGTCTGCTTTTAGAAGGTGCTTTAACAATTGGTTCTGTATTTTAGCTGGTGGTAAAAGAAATAACAATCCTGGAGAAGGGAGTAGAAGGACCCTTTTTAAAAGGGGCAACAGGGTGGTTCGTACATTGATCATAAAGTAATCCAATAATGAGGTCCTCAGGACAGCCTCCTATGGAAGGGCAGAGCCCAAGGCTGGTGAATCGCAGCCAAGCCTCAGTGCTCTCTGCCATTGCCTTCCAGCAACAGACACAGCATTTCTGCTGTAGTCTGTGCAAGCAGGAGGCAAATGCAGCACCAAAAAGTCAGAAGTGGAGATGGGGAAGTGATGAGATAATAACACAATAATTGTCAAAATGTTTCACTGTAGCATTTCTCTGAGATGTGAAGTTGAGTCATGTCAGACATAGCAGAGAATTGAAGCCATTTCTTGAGTGAACTCTCATCTGCCAAGTCTCTGTGTATCCAGGGCAAGTACGTGATACTTCCTCCTCCAGTTAAGTTTGGAAAGCAAGGAATGAGGTGTGCTAAGCTCTTTGAAAAAAAGATCGGGTAAGCCAACATTTCAGGAGCATGTTTCAGGCTTCAGTCTGACACGAAGGGGGATGAAAGATGGCTTTTTCTTCCCTCATATTGCCTACTGATTAGGTCCAAGATGTTCCTCTTCAACATGCTCTCTGCTTTCGATCCCGCCTGAGCATCTGAATTTTCCTTCAGTTCTGTGCAAGGGTTCAAATCCAGGTTCCTACTAGTTAGCTATTATAGCACTTCTCATTAGGTCATTAGTGAAATCCTTTACTTTATTAAGACCTGTGTGATATATGTCGTTGCGTAAGTCAACACAAATAATAAAATCCTTATGCTTCTTATCTGTTTCCTCAGGTTACCCTTTTTCTTGTATCAATGTCCAGGCAAGACAGTCCATTATAACCATGACTCTTTGAGATGCAAAAATGGAACTTAGCTGGAAATGTGTGAAGTTTTGCTTTTATTTAAGTTGAATGTCATCCTTTCTTTGAAGAAGACAAAGAAGACAAGGAAGGAAAGTACAATTTATCCACTGTATTGACATTTGGGTTTGGAAAGTACAAAAATACATGAGCTGCACATACTATTAATATTAATAATGTTAAAAAAAATCCTCTCACAAGGGCTTTGTGTTAATCTTACATGATTCAGCTGCTGGCTGCATAATGAAGATCTTACATATTTAATAAGCAAATTGAAGTAGGCCCAAATGATTGAACAACATAGCACTGTAAAAAGAAATGGGGGGGCGGGGAATCCTTGTCAGATGAGTTGGCTTAAAACAACCTGATCTACTGACATTTTTATGTCTCCTATCAAATGTCATTGTGAATTGAAAGTAGAATGTCTGAAAAAAGAAGCAGCAAGTTTCTAGATAACCTGATGAATGTAAGTCCATTGTTTCCATGAAATCATATTAAAAAGGTCATCGCTCTAAGTATGAAAATACCATGGCAGTTGCTCTATTGCTCTTTCAATTTGGAAAAAGCACTTGAATGTCATCAAAGAGACAGCTGATATTCTATAATTAAAAGTAGATTTTGATTTACAATGGGGAAGATGATAAGAATGGATCCTTGCATACTGCCGATGTAGACATGCAGCTTATTCGGGAATAAAAGAAACTCCCTGAAGGATGAAGGGAAATATGATTAAATTAAAATGTCTGGGGTATGAAATTGTGTATGTATGTGAAAGGAACTAAAAATTTCCCCCTTCTTGTGGTGCTCTACAAGTAACTCCTTTGGGTAAAGCCTTTGCCATAGCAACAGATAAAACCTTTATGAGGTGCAAAGTTTTGCTAAGAAAATGAAGGTTTTCTATTCCAGTTGAGTTGATGTCTTGAAATGAAATTAAGTCTGGCATGAGTATTTTGTGAATTATCATCAGTTTAAAGATGCATTTTTTAAGACTATAACAACAAAGACTCTGGAGTGCTTTTAGGGAGTAAGATGCACATGAATGCTGCATCTTCCTGCTGGAGATGAAAAGCAGAAATCAGAACCTAAATGAACAGTGACTTCATTTACCCTTTACTCTGCCCGCTGTCCTGTCGTCTGTTCTTTCTCTTCCATGTCTCATCATTTTTGTTATCTGCATTGCTATCTTCCCTTTTAGCCTCCCCATGATGTCTTGTATGTTCTACATTTTTCACAAATAGTTAGATGGAAGCATTGGGATAGATCTTGGCCTTAGGGTGTAACTTTTCTTCCTACTTCTGCTGGCTCAGTTCTTTGCTTTGCATTACATCCCTTCCTACCTCTCACTGTATTCTCTGTTTCTTCTATGAAAATCAGAGATCCAGGCCTTCTCTCATCCCTTGTCCTTGATTTTATTTTTCAGTCACCAACAGCTCTCCATGGCACCTGCTCCTTCAATAGGCTTTTGCTTCCATTCATGGTGAGGCTCTCAATGACTTTTTTGGAGGATTTCAGCTCTTCCATATTCTCAATGGTGCCTCTGTGGATAGACTAAAACTGAAATTTTCTCATTCTGTGCATTCTTATGAAGGCTCCTAAAAGCAGAGCTACAAAGGTCTTTGTTATGTCATTGTCCTCTTCACTGAAGGGCCCCAGCTCTTCAAAAGATACAGGCAACTATCTCAGAGGATTAGGGTGAGTCATAAGAGGATCCTCTGATTGTCTAACAGTCCTGTGTGAGTTTCTTGGCATTTGTACTCTTGGAATTTAAACTGTGTCAGTTATACCTGCAGATGGAACTTTTCCTCAAACTACGTCAAAAAACACTTTCTGTTTTCATCTTGCCTTTTTGACTTTACCATCAGGAACATCAGTTTGTGAATGGAAATGCTCTGTGCTGCAAATCGCTGAACACTTAAACAATCGCCTCCTCCCCTTTCCAGGTTTCGTACCCTGGGCTGCGTAGTTATTTCTCCTCTTTTACTCCTTTTTTATTCCTCCTTGTATGAGGGATCTGTCCTGACATTGTGGAACTGGGACTGCAAGATTAGAATGACAATGTGTGAAATGGAAACCTCTGTCTATCACTTTGCAATCAGCACTCTGCAATGCTCTTTCCTGGCTGCTATCAAATCTCTGAGTTACGCTTTTATCAGCTGGTTTGCTTTTATTTTTATTTTTTCATCAACTCGGTCCTTGAGTGCTTTTTGAAAGCTGGCAGGTCAGCTGATCTGTCTCTCCCTTGTCTCTGTCTTGAACACAAATGCTCAAGGTCTCAGAAGTGTGGGACTAAAGAAGGCATTGAAATGGGGCTCAGAAGTCCAGGTCGTGCCTTTGCGCTGTGTTGGCAGTGGGTTGTGTTCTGTACCAAGGAGCCTTCCCATTCACTGTCTGTGGGAACAAATGAACTCTGGGGAAAGCAAGGCAAAATGTGGCACCAGTTGGGGATCATCTCATCACCCCACTCCTCACCATTGCCTTGTGACCGAGGCCGAAAATGCAGCGCTATCCTGTCCTTAAACTGGTTTGTGGGAGGTTTAGACTGACATGCAAATGGAGTCATAACACAGGAAGGAGAGCTCACCTAAAAAGTAAAATAAAATCACAAAAATAAAAAAGGAAGTTCTCAAAAAAAATTTTCAGCCATTCCAACTCAAGACATTTCTTCCTTGCAGGTGCCAAAATATTCTATACTTTACACTCTCTTTTCTGAAAAATTTGAGGTCTGTGATTAAACTTACCTTTCAGAGTAATTTTGGTATTAAAGTAACTATTCTACTGCCTCTGGCACTTCATTCAAGGAGAGGAAGTAGAAAAGAAAGTGAAAACAAAATCAATTAAACAAGGAAAAATCAGTCTTTTCTTTAGAAAGCCAATTTTTTTATTAATCGTCACATGAATTATTTTCCTCTGGCTGGCGTGTAACAGTGGGGAAGGTAAGGATGTTGATTCCTGGCTCTTTTTATCCTTCCAGTTCAGTGCAGACAAATGCAATTAGTTAGTTACCCTGCTTACACGCACAAGGCCACCTTCCACTTTTGGAAGTGTACATTGCTTTTGTCTGACGTGTTCGACTGCATTTGAATTTATATTGTTATATTTATTAATAATTGGCCTTTGAATTAGTAATTGATTCTTTTTCCAAGCAATTACTGTGGTTCCCAAGCACTCTGTATGCATTACACCACCTCTGAACTATGAAGGCTATGAAACTGCCTTTTGCGCTCAGTGCAGGTTTGAATGAACTGAAATTCGTTCACATCCCAGTGAAGGAAATTCTAGAGTTCAGTCTTCTCAAACAATGTCCAACATACCATTTTTTGGTATGGGCAGTCTGATTTACCCTTTGGAGCAATCAGTGGAGTGACTCCTGTTGACTAGACAGGCAAAGAGCTGAGGCCAGCAGCTGTCTGGGGATGAGACAGGAGGATGCTGCACCCTCTGCTCTGCTGAGTGCAACACCAGACAAGACAAAAAGACAGGAGGGTGAGTCTTCATTGCACTCCTGTCTCTTCAGTCTTCTCCTCAGGAAGCCACTCCTGGGTGAGGACTGCATTTAACAAGTTAGTGATTTTCACATGGCTTAAACTAGAAACTGAATGTTTAGTTCAGTAGTTACTTGCACTTTACAAAACCAGTCACAAGTTTGGTCCCTGCTGCAGATGGATAAATACCCAGGCCCTTTTCCTTGCCTTTCCATTCAGAAATGAATGAAGGAGGGAGGAAATAAAGTTCACTATAGATAAAATTACAGATACTTTAAATTTCCTGAATGTGCCATTTATAAAGCTGCCTGATAAAAGGTATATGCACCATAGTGATTTTCTCTCAACCTCTCCTTCCTAGTCTACATGGAGGACTGAGGACCCCCTATGTGTGTTCCCTCTGCAGTAGAAGATTTGATTTATCATCTCCTTTATGCAGGTGCATGGGGACCCGACTTCCCTCTTTCCATTTCTCTCTGAAGGTCAGAGCTCTGAAAAAGGGCCTTGTCTTCCCCCTTCCTGCAGGCAATTCCTGGAAACGGAGCGAGGTAAGCAAAATACAGCATCCGCAGGTGTGCATTCAGTGAAAATGTCAAGGCTATTCAAAAGATTGTTCTCTATAGCAATTAGTGCCCATGCATGTCAAACAAAGACTCCACCACTTAATCTTCAGCCTTTCTTAGCATCGCACCGTATGTTCAGTCTTTGATGGCTTAGGAAACAAGGCTCCCATCACAAAAACATGGGCCAAAATGTGTTCAAGTGAGGCATCTCACAAAATCCAAGGTCTGCTAGGAAATCCAGCTCACCAGTGAACAACAAGGATGACGAACTGTGAAAGTTCAGGCTCCAAACTGCTGCAGCTGCTATTTTCAAAGTCCTCAAGGTGATTTACAAGCCACTTAGGCAAGTGGAAACAACTCTCTATCCTTTTCAAAGATGGTAAACTGAGTCACAGAGAGGTGAAGCGAGCACACTCTAGCGCAAGACCAGCCACGCCTGGGCTCCTGAAAGCTGACCTGGGTCTCCACTGGGCTTGGATCCTCCAATCCTAAGGAAAGCCAAATGGTGACAAGACCTCTTGTTCATGGTCAGGCAAAAGTCCTGTGGAAGCACCAGGATCTGAAGCCAGGTCTCTTCAGTCTCAGGGCACTGCTTTTATTTTTATTTCTCCTTCTACATACATCCTCCAAGACTTTATTAAGCATGCTGCTATCTATCTACTGTTGTAACTAATAGCTGAAGCGCTTTCATTACAGTTCGTCTTTAACCATACCAGTTAGGTAGTGTTTATGTAGTGGTCACCGCAGCATCTTTATAGCACTGTTTGGTGCTTAGCAAGCTCTGAGCAGAGCTCAGCCCTGACCGAGATGTTCAGAAATGTTCAGCAAAAGGCAAGATTTCCCACAGCACTTGCCCTCCTGTGCAGCATGTCTGACATCACTTATGAAATATCTTCAGTTTACTCAGTTATCCAAAGGTACAGTATATCTCTTTGAGTAATGCCTGTGAGTTCATCCCTTTTTTTTATGCTATTGAAGTATAGCTAACTATAAGGCTCCAAATTTTGGCATTTGTGTCTCAGCAGGAGCAGAACTGTAAGTGCCTGTGTTTATGTATTTATTTAATTTTCTCTAAGCAACGGTTTCTTATGAGTGATGATTTAATACTTCTGTTCCAGATGAAGTCTTTGTGAGCATCAGATAATGAAGACTTCAGCAGAAAACAACCCAGGGTGTCTCACCTTTGTTTCAGGTATCTCAGTTTGTGTCTCACCCTAAGGATTGCTAATCCCAGTGGTCAGGCTAAAGTGAAAATTTAATTGCTCGTCTGCCTCTGCGCGGTCAGACTTTTGAGTTTTTTGGTTTTGTTTTTGTTCGGTTTTGGTCCACATTTTTCAATATTGTTCAGGAAAGTGCAGAAGAAAAGACAGAGTTAATTTAGTCTCTCAGATGAAAAAGCCCTCAGCACTGACAAAACCTGCTATGCTTGTGCCAGGTCTCTAACAGCTTGAAAATCAAATTAGGCACAGAATTATTACAGACACTGTTTGCTGTCAACAACCTCGGAAAAAAAAAAAAAAACCAAAACCAACAGAAAAAGCCTTCTCCAGAAATCTCCGTAAGAGCCGTGCTTCCAAATCCATTTGCAGCTTCTCACTCCAGCTCTGGTGTTCCCTTTTGCCAAGTGGCTAGATCTGAAACAAGGGCTGCTAAACAATGTTTTAAAAAGTCATTTGAAAGGGAGCAGAGAGATTACATGCCAACTCAAAAGCATGACAGCAAGAAATATCTGAATTTGCTTTGGCGGTGATGAGGAAACCTCCCCAGATTCACTCTAGGTTGAGCTCACTGGGGTGGAGGAAGGGGATTTATACTCAATATTTGTCAGACTTTGCCAGTGCAGTGACTTGTGCTAGTCAGTAGAGCCCTGCTGGCATTTTCTCACAGGGAAGCTGAATGCCAATGCATTGAAGCTACCTTGGTTATGGCCACCTTCCTTGAATGTAAGAAAAGATGCAGTGGATCAGATTAAAAAAGAAAAAAAAATTCCTTCTAGCCCAGTCTCTAACTGTGGTCACGAGCAAATGTCTAGAGCAGATTAAGAATGGCGCAAGCATATATGACACTTTCCCCAGTGCACTCCGAAATGCCATGTCAATAATAATCATCAATGGATTCTCTGTTATGAACTTAATCACGCTACTATTGACTGCATGTGAACTATTAACATCTACAACATCCTTTAGCTACATTCTCTACAAGTCTCCTACACCCTATGGGGCAAATGACCCCTTTTTTTCTGTTAGTTTTGAACTTGGCAACTAGTAGCTTCACATAGCATACCCTAATTCTTGTACTCGTGAAGAAATGAACTGTCAGTTCCCATCCATACTCTCCACGGTCCTCCTGTTTCCAAGATCTTTCCTCATCCACAGGATTTTCTATACATTTGCTAAGCATTGCTGCTCTTCTCTGAATCTATCCCAGTTTCAATACGTCCTTGGAAATACACAGCAGGAAGGGATACCTTGCTGCACGTCCCATGTTTCTAGGTCTACAGCATTGTCTGCTTTTCTACAGCCCATGGTCTCTTCAGCAGCGTAGCAGCTCACAGCATAGGTGCCGCAGAGCTTGTCCTGCCTTTTTTGGGAGATGAAGGGGGCCACGAACTCTTAGCTGGCCTGGTAATTCTTTCCTTGGTGTCCCCTAACCAGCTTTGGAGGTAAAGTCAGTTGTCACTGTCAATGAAGGGACGTTGGGTTAGAAATCTGAGCCACCTGGCACCTCCTATACATGTGGTTTGATGTACTTGTTTTTGTTGGTCTGTCCATGTCCAGTCTTGCCTTGAAGAGGCATCACCACAAATGGAAACTACCTATGGGGAAAAAGTCTCACATGCATTACAGTTTGCATGGGCTTTATCATTTCAGTTGTGCCTGAACCATGAGCAGAGGCTTTTGCAGCATGTTGCTGCTGCTGCAGTTGTGCAGTCATCACCATTAAAGCCTGAGGCTAGTAGGCAGCAGCAGGTGAGCTTGCAATTTCAATTTTAAAGACTTTTTCTTTTTTCCCCTCCCCAATATGCCTAAGCTGACTTGTCACGTTGAGCTGCTTTTTTTTCGCTTCCAAGTTGTAAATGTAATCTTGCCAATGTATGGTTACTACTTCCCAGCAGGCATGTAATGCAGGCATTGTGAATCAACTCAGATCTTGGATTTTTGTCTTGTTTTGGGAGAAAGTGAAAGAGACAACACCAAAAAAAGAGCAAATCTAGGAACACTAAGTTAAAATCAAGGAAGAACCTAGGAGAAATATTTGTAAAACCTCACCTTGCCTTCTTAAGTTACTGGGCAAGGTTTCCATGAGCTACTTCTAACTAATCAGAGAGGATGTAAAGAAATGGAACTTCCAAGTATGGATAAATTTTATAATTTTATGTTGTCACTCCCTCTCAACATTTTGCCTCTTTTCATTGTGTCATGTTGAAAGGAAAGTGTTTGTTTACTTTTTTCAGCACAGTGGGCAGCTTGTTTTTGCGATAGCACTTAATGCCTTGCAGGAAATCTTGTTGAGGGTTTTCAAATGCCTCTTGTTCTCAGACACCAAAAAATAGTTAGAAGTGGAGGAAAAACAGTTAGAAATGAGCTGAAGGTGAGGAAAATGTTTCTAAGGAGAAAGTTGATAAAACTATAGAGGAATATTGAATTTTATGCTGTGGGTCATTTAAAATTGGACAGTACAATATATCCATCAGAATGTGAACTTGTATTGGACTTGAGGGGTAGATTAAACACTCTGGTTGGCTTTGGGGATGAGGTTTTCAAAAGCAGTCAATCTGCTTTTTCTATTTAAGTGGTAATAGTGTTCAGTCAGCATTCAGCACATTTTGAATATCCCAGGATTTGTCTCTGGTTTTATAAGCTGAATCTTTGGTTCTTTATTAAAAGAGAATACCCTGCAACTCAAAGACAAATTTTCCTGAAATTCGATGTGTTTGCAGGCTCCAGGCTGCAAATATGCAGTTTTATTTTGTAGTATTTGAAAACCTATCAAGGAATCTCATGTTTTTGCAGTGTCTTGGATCACTGCTGAACCTCTTTTAGGGTCAATTGTCTCACTCCCTCAAGGGTCCTCATGTGATTGATTTTGGAGTAAGATTATCCTAATAAATCCATCAGTGCTACTGTTGTGGATCCCTGCCTTTTAGCTCCGTCTGACAGTGAAAGGGTAGAAAAGAGTCTACATTCAAGACACCCCAATTTGATCAGCCTTGGCAAGAGGAAACAAAACTTTACAAAGACTCACTTGATTTTCTTTGAAGAACAGATGGGAACCATCAGCACGTGCTGTATCCAGGTGTCATCATGTGCAATGCAGGTCTGAAGGCAAACACACATCACAGTGTTTCTTAATCCTGGCAAGCTCTGCAGCATGCAATTGTTCTGCTTGAGGTAAACATGCAGCATGAGCCAGCTGTAGCAGCCATAATTTTGAAGAAAACTTTGCTGGGGTAGCAGGCTGGACTAGAGACCTCCAGAGGTCCCTTCCAGCCCAAGTTTCCCTATGACTATGATTCTGGAAGTGAGAGTCCCTTCAACCATGTCCTCAGCTCCTGTAATGATTCACTGAAATTATTGTAGATCTGTAGTTTTAAAACCACAGAAGGACTGCTCTGGGTACTGACTTCTGAAACTACTAAGGATAGGGCACTCTCAAGACATTTTAATGTTTGAGGCACAGTTTTTCTATTCTGGCATGTCTTCTAGGCTTCTTCCAGTCCCAGGAGGCTTTACCTCCCCACACGTGGATCCCAGTATTTCCATGTTTCTACATGCTTTTCTTTTGAATGGAAGCACTGAAAGATTCCCTACATTTTTTCCCCTCAGATGCCCTCCTTGTTGTCACAGCTCTGACTAAAAAAAAGCATCAGAGTACAGTTTGATGGAGCTGAAATAAGATATATATGGTTCCTTAGATAGTTGGCAGGTCACTGAGAAACAGCAAAAAAAGTAATCAATCAACTGGGAATAGTTGAAGCACATAACTTACCTGCAGCCCCATAGATAACACCTTTCACCTTTTAAACTATATATTAACAAGGGTTAAATTAAACTGACAAACATTCATCCATGTGCTGCATTTTTTCTTTACCTTGCTACCACATTCCCTAAACTGATTATTTGTTTCTTTCTAGGTTGCCTTTGGAGAGGGGAGAAGTCTGAAGACTGAAAAGACTAGTGAGATAGTAATCATTGGTTCACATTGTTTCCCTTCCAGCAACTTGCTGTAAGCAAGAACAACAGGGAAAAAAAAAAATACAAGACAGAGAAAGAAACAGAGCCTGAGGAGAGAACATTCATATTGTCATTTAGATGAACTATGCAGCTATCTCTCTTGACACACCTATCCCACAAACATGTTTCTTCTCAACCTGGTATTCATTTTCTGTCCTTCTTCATTACATTAGTGATTCTTTTTTCGCCTTCTACTCTGCCTACAGTCTGAACCACTTGCTTATTTTTTGGCTATATTAGCCAGGTTGTTTGTATTGCTGTCCCACGGGTGACCTAGCAGCTCAAACTAATAACACATATTTCTTTGTCAACATGTTACTATCCAAGCTTGTTGAAGACATTTTATATGTTCAAATTGCAGTGATGTATTTTGGGGATAATAACACAGAAGTGGAATTAATGCTTTTTGGACCTTTCTTTTCTTGCAAGATTGGACTGGCCCAGATAAATGATTTTCTCACCTAGCTTATTTTGGGTTTTTTTTTGTTTCAAAACCCCTGAATTTAATAATGTTGGTTTTTTTCCAGACCTCTTCATAGAATTTTTATGTTTGTTTCACTTGGTTTGGTCTTATACAGCAGGATCCCCAAGTTCTGGCTCTAACTAAAAATAGAATAAATTGAGACATTCCGATATCATGAAGGTGTGATTGGTTTCATTTACACTGCAAAGTGCCTGGGGATGAGACTTACGTATTTGTAGACTATCTATCACAATGAGGTTTCTTGACTAGGATGAGGAATCTGGTCTGTGTTTGAGATTCCTGACACATGATTGAGGCAATGTTCATGGTAAAGATCAATTAGTTTCAGAAAGAATGTAGAATTATTTTTTTATCTCCCTCATTTACCTTATCATTAAACTTGTAGGAACATTGTACCTTCAAGTCTGTGACAAATTTGGTTGAAAACGGCCAGTACAGTCAAGGTGGATGGGCACATAAATGTCAGATGATCACAGGAACTTTCTGTGTCTTAAGAAACCAGGCTAGAGTAGAACTGGTGAAGAACAGTTATTTCTTAACTATCCATTAGTGCAGAGTCCATTGCAGATAAGGCATGGCAATCCAGTCCCACATTCCTCAGTAAAACATTAATGATAATGATTTTGTTCAAGCGATGTCCACAGGCCTTAGGAAACAGAGATCAAGTTTGTCCCTCATGTAAGACTCCATCCACATACAGGAGCAGAAAGTCCTGGTCCTACAGATGCTAGGATAAGAGAAGATAGGAAAGCAATGGAAAATAGTGGAAGAAAATCAATTTCCCTTATTGTTAACACATGGAGGATTTAGACACGTTTTAATTTAGTCCCAGATCCTCACAGAGAGCTAGGTGCCCAAGGCCCATTGGCTTTCTTGGGAATTAGGTACTTAAATCCTTGTGAAATTTTGTGTGTGGGTGACATACCCAAGGTCGTGCACATACCATCTGCAGAGTTGAGGTCTTAATGGGACCGCACTAAATTTCACTCCACTGCCTTACAAAGAACAGCTTAATCTGGGTACATGTAAAGTACGATCTTTTTGACTGTGTTCTCTCTCACCTGGTTTTGATGTCTTTGTTTTTGTAATGCTACTGGTGGACACAACTAGAGGTTTTATTTGGTTTTAACATACAGAGACAACCTCTAGTCACACCTTCATGCAAAAAAAAAAAAAAAAGAATTCGAAGTTCAGTTATAAGCCATTAGCATATCTAGTCTAATTTGAGGGTTATAAAACATAGAAATTAACCTGTGTAGTTAGGGCCGAGTGTTGTAGAAAGGATGCTGATTTGTTTTGCCACAGGTTTCCACCAGTAGCTCAGGCTGGTTATTCAGTTCCTCTTCCTGATAAGGTCTGTATGAACATGTTAGCTCGGATGCTGTGCCTCACACTCAGTCCCGTTAGCCACGCTGCACAAACTGTGGCTCCAGTCTGGAGCATCGGAACAGTGAGATGACCAATCTGCTTGCTGGCTCCATCCCAGCCAGCAGTGTGGGTACAGCTGGCTCCATGCATTGGCTCTGCAAACTCATAGCTACCAAAGGCAGCACAGATAAAAGCGTTCAGTTCCCTGACACTAGGGACATGAGGAAGAGGAAATGGCTATTTCCTCACAGAAACCAATCATGCTTAATTTATTTAGCTTGGCAAAAAAAAGGGTGAAGACCCGGAAGGCACAAAGGTAGTGGAAAACCAGGCATGTTAATTTTATTAAAAATGGGCTCAAACTAGCTATGGATATATTTATAATAGAAATTGGATGATGGTTTCTGACCTTCAGAGGGACAAAGGTCTAGAATTCCCTTCAAATAGCCGGACAGTGTTTAAAAGACCTGGCTTGTTTTAAGAGAATATGGATCCCTTTTCAAAAGTACTCTGTCTGAATAGCTTAGTAATTTCATTTTTTAACTGAGGAACATGACTTACCTCACAGGGAACATTGTGAGGAAAAATGAATGGATGACTGTGGGATGCTAAAAGAGCTGCTAAATACTAGGCAGCCAGAGGGCTTTGGCTGTGAACACTGCCAATAGCTCAACATGTAGGATGTAGGATGTCTTGTCTCCAGGCCATTCTGGAGTTTATCCTACTGTATCCTTTCAAATTAGCCAGATTCCAGCAATATGTTATATAACGTATGTGAGACAAAGCATAGTGAAGGAGACAAGAAATAATATTTTTCACACTCAAATAGTGGATTCATGTAGGTAAAATGAGTATTTGAAATGTCAAAATCGTTAATATAGCTTTGCATGCGTTTGGGTGCTAATTTGTATTTATAATTGAAGCAAAAAAGTGTGGCAAGGAACAGGTGACACGCTTTCACCAAAATGTCTACTCCAATCATTTCTTAATGAAAAAAGCATTTAGAATGCGTCTAAGAGATGAAAGAGATTTTCTGATCAACTGAAACAAGTGTGAGGGTTAACTCTCTCCCCGTGTTCATGGATATATATATATGAAACTCCAAAGCAGACAGATTTGATATACTCTAAACCTTTTCAGGAGGCAGATTTTAACAGCTTGTTGGTATTCTGTGAGTCAAAACTCTTTTGAAATGTGTAAGGCTAATATCTTCCTAACAAACACAATGCGCTAACACTTGGTTTCAGGGATCTCGGCTGGAAGTCGGGGATCTTCCCTTCTCAGTTAGTAAAGCTGTGTCTTCAGGTGTGTATCAAACAGCCAGAGGGGAAAAAAAAAAAAAAAAGGAAGTGGTTTCTACAGCAACAAAACAGATATTCTTAACAGGTGTAAAGTGATACAATTCCAACATGCAGTGCAATTACAACTCAACCTGCTCATCATCTCCACGGTGGTTACCGTTGCAACCATTCTAGCAGGATTTCCTATTCTAATCCAAGGAAATAGTTCAAGTGCCAGCATAAATTTTCCTAATGTGCTGATTTTTGGTGGCAGCTTGCACTGGGGGCACCAGCCATCTCTCCCTGCATGCTCTAGAAAGTAGAAATAAAACCAAGTTGTCTCACTTGAGCACTTATCCGACGAAATTTTCATCTCATCAGGCACAGTGTTGGTGCCTTGAATTCTAAGCATTTGGCCTTCTGCTGCTGTAAATTGCTATGTGAGCTCTAAAGCAAACCAATGCACATTTTTCTTGTGTCAGTGTTTCTCTTTATTCCCATACCAAGATAATTCTTGGCGAGGTTGCACAATGGGCTCTTTTGCCTGCAAGCAACCGCTTCAGAGCTGACTGCAGAGAGCTCCAAAATCTGAACTGCGGCACTGGTTCTTGTTTATCTCAACAACTGGAAAGGGGGAGTTATGTGGAAAGAAACTATTTATTTTACTTTTTTTTTTCCTTAACTTCCTAGCACCTTGAGCAATACTGAGCATGTCTATATGTTTGTGTACAAGTATGCAAGAGTGAACACCCATTGGCTTATGACTAGTATAAATTAGGCACATATTTAGTTATCATTCTTTTCATAAGACTCCTTTTACAAGAGTAAATTGCTGTTTACTGCCCAATTCCTCTGGCCTCAAGAGAGAGAATCAGAATCTTTTTTGTTTCTTTATTATTACTGTTGTAATTGCAGATTTGCTCATCTCTGAGGTATTGGGAGTACGTTGTAGAGAACATTAAATTTATTGCTCTTGTGTTTAGGGAAAAGAAAGAAGTAGCCAGGCTACTTACATCTTTATATCAACACCTGAGCATGTCAAAGATTAAAAGATAAAATTAAGACATTTTTACAGTTCTCTTCTAAGTACATTTCATAGTTCAGAACAGAATTTTGTCTCATGCTGAAATATTTCCTACCACTGCCATTTGATGTTTGCCGCAGTTACTCCTCAATCATCAAACTTTAGGTATTTTGCCAGTGATAAAATTGGGTGTTAGTGTGGATGGACTGATCTGAGTTTAGATAAATTGCCTCTTCCATTCTCTTTGGTTTGTACTTTTGAAAAAAGTTGATAAGTGTGAGGCACCCAAATGCTTCTTGAAACTCAATGAGATTTGAGGTCATGTCTCCCTGAATAAGTACTCAGAAACTATGACAGTAACCTAAAAAGAGTAACCTAAAAATGTCCCTGCAGTCTTAAATTTAGCCTTCATATTCCAGTCTTAAATTTTAGCCTTCATGCAGACCTTCCAACTGCATAATTGCAAATTATATTAAATAATATTATATTTTTCTCTTATTCAGAAAGTGCATTGAAGTATCTTAGTTTTACTCCATGTTTATAGAATGGTGGCTGCATTGCCACTAGGTCACTCCATGCACCAATATTAGGAATGCATTAAGGAAGCCGAAGAAACACATTTCTTTTCTCTCTGTAGAGGCAAGTCTGCCAACAGCCTGAGTTGCCCTGCTTCCCTTATAGCTGAGGATAGTTACACAGCAAGCATGAAGTTTATTCACATCTGTAAATTTGATTTGTCTTGCTCTTCTGAGGCAAAAGAAGGGCTGGTTTACCTCCTTTGCTTCATGTGCACAGGCTGAAAGCCATGGAAAAGCCTGGCAAAGCTCTTGTTGCATTCAGTGGCAAAAGGAGATTTTACCAACAGACTTGCGGACTGTGATTCTAGAATGACTTCATGCATAAAGGTGTCCTGTCCTCATTAAGTCTGCACCTAACAGCTTCCTTTGGTCAACAAGGGACTCACTGGAACCAAAGGTTGTGACCTTCCTTGCAAACACGCTCAGAAGTGGTATTGAGGGGCTAACAGCTGAACTATGTATATTTTTTCAGCCTTTCTTCAGAGCTCAGCTGCCCCTCTATGTTGTTAAGCTCTCCAAAACAATTTTTTGAGCTGATCCTTTTGTAAGTGTCTATGTGCTGGGGAAGACTCCGTGAAAACCTGCCCTGTGCTTCCTTATTCAGAGCTGCCAGGAATTCCTTTATAGTGGATTAGCGACTAGAAAATCTTGTGTGGGTTTTTTTTTTGTTTTGGGTTTTTTTTTGTGAAATGTAGCTGCAGTGGCATTTCACATACCCAGCGATTCTGCAGTCCTTCAAAGTTTACTATAGCTGGAGGAATGGCTAAATGATGAGCCAGCCTCCCTGTTGTCAAACCACAGCACAGACTTCCAAAGCGAGCGTGGTGCTGCTTTCTTTCCTGTCTCCATTGATCTGTGAATCCATACTCGTCAGAAAGTGTGATTTTGTTCTTTTTCTCACACTTCCTCCGAGCTACCTGTGACTGTTATTGTGTTTTGGATTTGGTTTCAGGTTCCAACTGAGATTTTATACCTTTGATATAGAGTGTGACATTAAAAAAAAAAAAACAAATAAAAGGAAAAAAAATTATGAGGAGGAAAAAGCTGGGTTATAATGTCTATGGGCCTTTTGGTGGTTTGAGGTGGTTTTCCAGCCTGGTCTACAGGACATGACTTTTCTTCTTAAATTATGTCTTTTAATCCCACAGTAACCATTGCAATTGTGCACTTCATTTTGTGAGCATGGATTGAAGGGTAAACGTGTAGGAGAGTTCAGCTGTTCTGTAACCAAGCCCATGGAACAGCTCTTCTCTCACTGAGCTGCATGCTGGGATGTGCCCTTGGTTCACCACACCATAATGTCTGTTTTCACTTACAGAAAATAAAGAGGAAGGAGGGGGAGGTGGATGAAATCTGGAATTTAGGAACAGGAATTTTGGGATCGTTTCCAGCAGGCTTCCTCTGCTTGATGCCTCCATTCGTCTATAAATATGAAAAACATTGCAGAAAAAGTTAAGCTCAGGTAAGCGCCGGGCTTAAATCTCCCTCAGGCATGGAACTGAAAGCAATCTCTACATTTGGGGTGGTGAGCTGTTATGGGGGAAACTAAGGGCTATACAGAATGGGGAATGATCAGACCTGGGACTTTAGGAAGACCTTAAAGTTTATCTTCATTATCAATGAACAAATTATGTTTATACACTGTATTCTACCTGGAACTCCTAGGCTCAATTCAGATCTCTAAGTATGGTTGTGGGATATAAAGAAGCCAGAGATTCTGGTGTGGTTTCTTGAACTGACACAATATCCTCGCTATCTCAGTTTCCCTAAGTCTAAAATTGAAATAATCTATCTTCTAAGAGACAGCATGCTGATAATTTGTTTCATATCTTACTCTAAAAATGATGTATTATTATGAATCCATCCTTTCTTGCAGCGAGTGTGTGATGATAAGGAATCACTGTACCTTTAAAGCAAAGGCAAAATGTGAAACAACAGTTGCTCCTTTGGCATTGATGAGTTAACCTGGATGTTTTTGTGTCCCAGGCTATCCAGATTGAGGAACTCATAATAAATTGCTCACATTACATTTCTCTGAGGCTACTTGTTACAGACCTCCTTTGAAAGGTTAATTGTCAAACTTTAGTTTGGGACTATATAACATACTTCACAACTCCATAACTTGACTTAAGTATTAGCATAAATGTGGTGGGTGATAAAAAGAGTTGTTTTTCATATTATTTTGAAAGGTTGAGCTCATATCATTATTCGTGATTGAGTAAATAGGTTTTTATTCCAGGGTACTAACAGCACTATAAACACTCACTTGAAGGCTTCTGGATCTCATGTGACCCCCATTAAAGTTGATGGAAAGGTATATCTTGATATCCATGTTCTTTGGATCAGATACTTTACCTAGGATGACTGTAATTCGCCTTTCCTTGGTCATTTGGGGCAGTATTTTCAAAACTGCCTCAAAAGAATGAAGTATAAAAACAGATGGTGTTTAGTCAACTGTTTGTGTCCCCTTTTTCCTCCCCTCCAGTGAAGTGATGGAGGAATTGTGCAAATTACTCTGATTGTTGCCCTCCTTACCCCATCTATTAAAAAGGAGCTATAAGACAGATTTTCTTCAAAAAGTCATTGGAAACCTATCGAGGGAAAAGTGCTATGGAAGAGTTAGGTAAAAGAGGTATTGCAGAAGTTCCTATTTGTTTTCATTTTTCTCTGACATTGTGTACATACTTGTGTCTTCTGAGCCCAAAAACTCAGCTGGATGAAGCTGCCTTCTGAATTTCACCTTGTATTGACTGCAACACACATGTTTTAACAGTAAGGATAATAAGATAAGGAGCACTGACACTGACAATGCCCTGGAACAGATTGTTTAGAAAGGTTGTGAATTTTCCATCACTGAGCATTTTGAAGAAGAGGTCAGACAAACACCCATCAGGAAGGAAACCACTTTTATTGGGAACAGGCAGCGGAGTAGAGAGCAAGCTGAGGTCCCTCCTAAAGTGAGATCATTTTTTGGATTCCAAGAGTAGCTTGAGGCAAAACAGCAGTTCTATAACCAGGACCATTCTGATGCTCAAATTCATGTTATTCTTGCTGGTATCAATTCCAACATTTGGGAAGTATTTGATGGCAGCTGGAATAACATAGCATTGCAAGGGGTGACTCCACAGTCTATACCTAACGGCACTGAAGATGATCATCAGTCACTATACAAAGTGTCTGCTCTACTGCTGCTCACCAGGTACAAGGCAATTAAAAAGGATACAGAGAAGAACCCATCAGGGAAAGTCACTCCTCTCAGTTGCCAAGGTCTTTTATTAGGCTTTGCAGAAGACTAATTGTACGTCTCTGAATGTACAGTGAAGTGCAGGACTGAATGTACAGTAAGCAGGAATCTGTGGGCACCTACAGAGCTGCCAATTCCTCAAGACATGCAACTGGGTCTGGATGGAGCCTCAGTTCTTCCTTTTCCTCATGTTGTGTCCAGCACAGCTAAGTCACCATTGACACAGGACTTAGCTATGGCAGGGAAAGACCAGCTGCAGCTGGGTTCCCTGAAGGAAATGTCAACTTTAACTTGGTCATTCCTTTGTGTTGGGAGTTGCAAAACCTTGCCTGCTCCCTCGCTTGAGCTGGACTGTAGGATGCCCTAGATAATATCTAAAATCAATCACGAATGTACCTAGATATATGTCTGTGTGTGTATGCATGTATATATGTATATCTAATGTGTATGTATATCTATATATAAAAATACAGATGCATATTTCTGTGTGTGTATCTGTGTACACAGTATGTACAGCTAGTGAAGCCACAATAAAGAGATGTCTAAGTAAATAGTAAATGAAGATGATGTTAGTTTTGGATAGTGCTTTCCTGGCAGGAAAAGTCCTATATATCATTCTGTCACTGGACTGTGGTCTGGAGTTGGCAGCATCTCTGAACAAGTCCACTGCAGAATATTGTCTCCTGCAGATAAAAGTTGAGTGGCTATTTCTGTAAAGGAATTTTGTCTCTCTGAGCACAGATTCAGGACACAGCTGCATTTAAGTGAACCTTGTTATAGCATTTCTTAGATCATACCAGAGAGACTTATGACCTTCATAAAGCCAAGAAGGACAAACATTGTTGCTTTAAAAGCTTTTAGGAACTGATCATTTTTCATGCCCACTTGTCTGTAGCAGTTATAGTAAATTTGCTGTTCTCTGCATGGCTCCAAGATACACTTTCCCTTATTACAGAACCACAACAAAAAATACTGTAGTAGTATATGATTCTGGCTTCAAATGCAGCTGTACTGCTTTGGTTCATTTCCATTTAACTTAGTAGTATTAACTCCACACAGGTGATTCTTCTCCTTTTAAAAGGTGACATCTAGAAGTCCATAGAAAGGGAGTGGTTTTTAATTTACAGCTTGCTTAGATCCAGATGTCCCTAGACGTATTATTTTTGCTATAGTAGTAAGTGCCCTTGCCATAATCCAGAATCCTTTTTGCTCTGCTGTGTGTATCTACTAAAGAACAGGTCCTTGCCCAAAGACCTTTCAGCCTCAGTGTGTGATTTCTGCTGTTTTCATAATTATAATTATTAATGTACTAAGTAGCACAGTGCTTCCCAGCCTTAGGATTTATTAGGCCAGAAGTGAATTAACAAACAGAAAACCCTATTGCCACAGAAACAGGAATTCAAAGGATTTATCTAGACCCTATTGTGCTGCGTGCTATACAAACAGAAACAGTGCTCTTCTGACACCAAGTATCTTATTACTTAAGTGTAAGACAAGATAAAATAGGTGCAGACTCCATGGAAACAAACGTAAACTCATGGTAAACTCTCCTGAAAGTTCAACCCTCAAGGATAGCAGAGTCTGGCTTGATCTTTCTTAACAGTGCTGTGATATAAATAATTAACACTTTGCTAGAAGTGCCCTTCAGGTGGAAATATACAGTCAATTAACCTGTCCTTAGCTTTACTATTCTCTTCCTTTCTAACAGTTTCCAAAACCAGTATGTGTTCCCTTTTTATGAATAGCTAAGGAGAATTTGCCAGGCAAGAAAGCACAAGTTTAACTGTGCAATAATTCCAGGATGTTTGTTTTGAGATGATTTGACATGTTTCAGTTTGTTTGTGTAGCAGTGGAATATGTTTTTTCCCCAGGTGGCATTTGCAAGGAGTTCTGGCATCAAGTCTGCAAGGCATTGTGTGCCCAGATTTCAAAAAATGGCTCTACTTCTTAATAGAGCTTAATAGCTCAAATTGGAGATTGGAAACAGACAGAATATCCTCCTGTGGGAATTTTCACAGGTCTTGGTCAAAAGCAGTAATATTCGTTTTTATTGATGTTAACCAATAACACAACTGAAAAATATTCTCCCTCTGGAAGAGAATTAACAAAGGAAGAGCTACAGAAAGCAGGTTATTTTCTAATAATTTTGATAGCAATTATTCTTAAGATCTGTATAACCAAAATATATCAACATTAGGAGATAGTATAGTATGTTAAAAGAGCAAGTAAACAGGAGAAAAATGAAAAGAGCCTGCTTTTTTTTTAAAAAAAGCTCAAACTCACAGGAGAAACTTAAAAAACAAAATCACTTAAGAGATCTGATTGAGCATAACAAGAGGGGTTGAGATGCAGCTAAGAGTCACATAAGAATATAGTTTCTGTGTTTGTAGTGCTGTGTGTGCCCCTGAGTCATGTTTTCCAGTTGTGTGAGTGGGTCACAGCCTTTTGAAGTAAACCTGGGGACGTGGGCAGCGAGGGAGCTGCCCACAGTGGGGGGGTCCCCGGTTTGGCTGATCAAAGCACCAAAATTCAGATGCATGCCCTGTAGAGGTATAACCAAGGATTCTTGCCAGCCAAACATGTAGAAGAACTGACTCAGGCAGTAGAATTCAAGATCTAGGGAATCTATGAGACTATGAGACTTTAAAAAAAAAAAAAGGGAAGAAGAAGAAAAAGGCATTGTGTCCTCGAGGTTTTTTTTTTCTGGTTTTCTATGTTCTGAATAATAACACTAAACAAAACAAACAGCCTCAATGTGCAGGCACTTATTTTCTTTCAGAAACAAAAGCTGAGCATTTCTGTGAACTGAGATACTACAAATACTGCAAGAACCACAATAAATTATTGAGAGCTGGTAATACTGCAAGTTTTTGGAGTTAAAGGAGGCGAGACCTATGCCATGTGAGCCCTTCCTGCAAGCTCAGTGTCACTGACACTCTGTATATACTTCACTTCACCAGGGAGGAGAAAATATCTTTTTGTTTTTTTACAAACTGTGGATGAGACACATATTCTGTAGTTCAGTAATGATGATTCACAATGTGGTATCAAATATTAATGTTCTTTAGGACATCTGGAAAATACTGACTGGAAAATTAAGATGAAATTAATGTTCCTTCTGATGTTTTTATCCTCTTCATGCCTCATCATCATGCCCACTGTACCATGAGATCAACAGATTAGATATCTTTGAAACCTGCTCACCAGCAGAATGTGATATTCAGGCTGAGGTAAGAAGATAAGAACAACTGACCTGCAAGATTAAGGTGACAAATTAGATGTCCAACAGGACATGTTTGTTCTAAATAAGTGAAGTACGAATCCATGATGCATAGATGTGTTTTCTCCTCCTCAACTGAACCGTAATTCATAAAAGCTACAAACACACATTTTGTTGCTGATTGTTCATGGTTTGAGTGACAAATAACATTAGTCAACACAGAAGGCGGGGGAAAGAAAAAAAGAACGTCAAGTAAATAGAATGAAAATAAATAATAAATAATGTATATGTAAATTATATAATATAGAATAATGTATTATATATAAATAATATATAATATATATGTAGTATACATGTATATGTAATATAATAATATGCTTATAATATACATGATAGACATATATGCATATATAATATGTGTATGTATAGAAAATATATGTATATGGAATATTTGCAGAATGCAGATATATATATTATGTATGTAAAAATCAAATAACCCATTGTCCATGTTCCTAGAGAAGTTGCTCAAGAAGTAATAGGCTCAAAATGCAGCTCCACAGGTTAGACGTTAGGAAAAATGCTAACAATTATGCTCGTGGATCATATGGAACAGACTAGTTTACATTGCCGAAAATGAGTATGAACAGGCTGGACGAACATCTGCTAGTCATGTTATAGCTATATTTTATCCTTAAGACAAGATTACTTTTCAGCATCCTGCCAGCCCTATGATTCTCTATCCTTCTAGATTTTTAAACTCTGAACATCAGTAATGCATTTAACCAAACTTGTGCAGCATTGAAAGGACAAATTCCTTCTTTGGATACATGTATGTGTTGTTATAAAAAAAAAGGGGGCTATCTAATGAAGAACATGCTCTTCCGTCCAGCAGAGAGTGAGTCATCACAGGATGTATCCAGATGACATAAAAGAACACAGACGCTTAAGAGACAGTGCATTATGGAAGTGAAATAACATGGTCACTACTTCTGAGACAGGAGGGGAGGAAAAAAGAAAAAAAAAGAAACGTCAAATAACCAGGTGTGTTTGTGCTAGAAATTAAATGTTTCACAGAATGTAAGTTTTAATATGACAATAGGAAACAACTAAGAAATTTTCCTCTTCCAGGTTATTACTGGTTGTTTATTGCTCAGAATTTTTGAGTTACGCAAGCACCTAAAAGGTAACTAACGCATCTTCTTTATGGCAGTCTCCAAGCTTCATGCAAGAATATTGCAGGGCTTTCAGGATCAGATAAAAAGGAAGCTGTTTGGAAAGGGCACTACTAAATAAATGCATTCTAAAATAAATGTTGAGTAATTCAATCATCAGATTGTATGAACAGAGTGAGCTTCGAAGTGAAACACAGTGACCAAAGAAATTAGTGGAGCCAAGTTGCTAAGCAGAGATAAATAGGGGTCTAATTGGTTTTATACATCTCAATTGAGGTACTTATTCATGTGCAAAAAACTCACTAACTTAAAAATAATTTGATTTAGAAATTGTTTTCAGGGAAAGCATTTGGTATGAAGTTCCTGTATCAATGTAATATAATGACAGCAGAAGAGAAGATATTTCCAATTAAACACTTGAAAGCTTCATATCCATAAATTAGTTGGTAGGCAATAGAGTTCATATGAACTGTGGCTCTGAATGGGAAAATACGTTCTCTTCAGAAGAATCAGGCAATTGAATGATATAAACATAAACTGTAAATTCTGATAGGTCAGTAGTTATCTTTGTAGTTAAATGGAAATTATGCTTTTTAATATGTTTAGCTGCTGTCTTCTACTGGTGGATATCAAAGTAGCTCCAAATATTTGGGTGCCCACATGACTCAGGGAAGCAACAGAAGTATGTATATCCTTTGTTAACTACCTCTTTAGTATTATTTTGTATCAGTCAACATTAGTTTGGGATGGCATTACCCAGAACTTTCCAACCTCATGCAGATAAAATAAATCAGTTAGTAGCTAGATTATCCAGTATCATGACCTAGTTTTTTTCTCCTGTTTCCTTCTTACCTCATTCTTGCTGCTCAGTGAGACAAGAGGGATGAGAACAACCTATTTAATAGCTGACATATTCCAGCTGGTGAAGGATGGGAGCATCAAACCTGTTTACTCAAGATGGAATTAAACCTGGATGTCTTACTGGATGGGGTCTTTAGTTGCTAGAGTTTGCAAGGTGACCTCAACTCTGTTAAGTAAGGAGTCTCAGCTGGTCAGTGTGTGGTAGCTGTACTCTGACTCAACCTGCCCCTTCAAAAAATTTGCAGGGACCTAGAGCACTGATTCCCAACTATTTTGGCCTCATCCCCTTCTTCTTTCCTTTGTGTTATACGTCATGCTGTTGCACTGCTGTCACCTTACCTGCTGGGACTTCATTGTGTAAGTGCCATGGCTTCTATCACTTTTTCTTCGATACCTACTGGTTTCGGCATCACCAGCACGGAAACCACTGTACTCTGTTCAAAAATGCTTAGCAGCTGAGGTGGTACTTTCACAGGAGTGAAAAACACAGGGTTTTTCACCAGTGGGGAACCTGAGATCTTGACTACAGCTCCTGACTGGATCCATGTGGGCCACATTTCTGATGGAGGGACATGCCCAAACGAAGAACTTCAGGCACTTAGAGTTCACTGCAGGTTTCCCAGTGAGTTCAAACTCCAGCTTGGGGCTATACACTTCCAACCTGGCTGCTTTTATTTCACATAAGGAACCCTGTGGGCACAAAAGCCCTGTATTTGTTATGGCTTTGAGAACAAAGGCACTTAACAAATAAGTAAAAGTTTAGCCAGAATACTGAGAAAATGGCCATGATTAAAGCAATAGTTCAGTAATGCATTTGCTGAACCAGTCTAAGATGAAGTCAAACATTGACCTTATAGATTATTTCTTAGAAGGAAGCAAGGAACAGATGGGCACTGCTCTTTGCTGGAACTTAATGAAACATGCATAATTCAATGAAAAGAAAATAGTCTTCTGGTCGAAAAGCATGCTTTCAAGACAAAGAGATATGTCGTATAAATATTGACATAACTAAATTAATTTTGAGTTTTGAAATACTAGGCTTTAATTAAAATTGTATTTCAGTAAATGGAAGGTTGTAATAGTTCAGGTGATAAAAAAATTAATATAGAGATTTTTTTCTAAATGGAAATTAAGCCTGTTTCATAGCCTTCTAACAAAGTTTTGACATATGTGATTTTGTTTCTCAAAACAAAGTTTTGTGTTTTAACCAACATAATGGTCTTTGAGTGTTCTGAACATATATGTAACAATTTTTATCTTCTACATAATTTTCATTAAACTTAATGCCCTAAAATCCACTTAACAAGGAAAAAGATGTAGAGAAACATATCTTTGGCAGATCTACGTAATGAATGCTGAATGACAGCTACTCTGGAAAACAAAGGTTTTCTTGTTTTTTAATGAAAGTCAAGATCACCAAATTGCTAGCTTTCCTAAAGAGGGTTGTCCTTTAGTACTCAGCCCAGACAAAAAGGATATCACCATGAAAGTATTGTGGGTGAGGTGAAGACATGGACTAATTCACCAGACCTCACTTCAGAGCTTTGGATTGTGCACAGCAGAGATTTTTCCCCAAATGAAGAGAATGAGGATTTTTATGAACTGAAAGGCTCCTTACTCACCTCTTCCCCTACTAGTATCTTCAAAGAGGCTAGCCAGCTGGAGGTGGCATTTAGGCACAATTTCTTTCTGTATGCTGTGGCATGGCTTCAGTCATTTGGTGGGTTGCAGACTGACTGTGTGATGCCGTGGCTCTGTAATCTGCTGTTGGACTGAATCCAGAGGTTGCTGAACTGGAGAGCACCATGGGATGTGCATGGACATAGAATCATAGAATCAAAGAATCATAGAATCATTTAGATTGTAAAAGACCTTTAAGGTCATCAAGTTCAACCGTTAACCTAGCACTGCCAAGTCCACCACTAAACCATGTCCCTATGCACCACGTCTACATATCTTTTAAATACCTCCAGGGATGGTGATTCAACCACTTCCCCGGGCAGCCTGTTCCAATGCTTGACAACCCTTTTGGTGAAGAAATTTTTCCTAATATCCAATTTAAACCTCCCTGGCACAACTTGAGGCCATTTCCTCTTGTCCTGTCGCTTCTTACTTGGGAAAAGAGACTGACACCCACCTTGCTACAACCTCCTTTCAGGTAGTTGTAGAGAGCGATAAGGTCTCCCCTCAGCCTCCTTTTGTCCAGGCTAAACAACCCCAGTTCCCTCAGCTGCTCCTCACAGGACTTGTTCTCTAGACCCTTCACCAGCTTCGTTGCTCTTTGGAAATCCTCAGGAATGGAGAGGATGAAGGCAAAGGGCAGAGCAAACCATCTTCTCTGCTGAAAGCATTGCAAACGTGTCCTCAGGAAACTTAAGGGAGGGAATGTGAGTCAACTGTGAGAGACAGCAGGGAACAAAATACTTGGAAAAATTTCTCAACCCCCATGGCACAACTAGTGACTGTGCTGCTTTCCATCAGGTGGCTGTTTCAGGAAGGTTTAGCAGCCTGGTTGGAGTCTGTTTTCAAAGATCATAAGCAGTGATTTTTTTTTTTTTTAAATTGTTTTTATTACATGTTCCCTACCAAAGTCAGCAAAGGGCAGAGACTGTCACAAAGTCTGGAAGTTGAGACATGAACTTCAACTTTCTATGGGTTACCTTTGACACTTCTATTCCCTCAGACTTCTGGGCTTCATAGCAGAGAAGCAACCAGCAGAAAAAACTGCTAATCTGACACAGAAAGAAATAACTCGATATCCTAAATTTTCTAACCAGTCCACGTTTAAATTCCAGCAAGAAGGGACTGTGACTCCCCCTTTGGGAGTCTGTTCCCTTTGCTTGAATTAACACAGTGCAGGCAATTTTTCCACTCACGTTTCACACAGAAGGTTTATCTCCCAGCAGTTAGAAGTAGATACTTAGCTGCTTTTAAAACTAGAGGAGCTCTGTAATTGAAACACTAAGTTATTCTGTGCACAAAAAAGACCTCAATCAGTTGCTGCTCACTCACAACATATGCCAAACTTTGAGTGTTATGTTTTCTTTCTTTTTCTATTGAAAACGTACAGAACATCCTCTTTATAGAAAACTGAAATTTTCTGAACAAAAAATAAAGAGGAAAAAAACCCTTTGCCTTATTATTTTTCAGCCTAATTTGGTGGTTCTAGAGGATATTTTTTTTTCTGTGGTGATGTTGAACTGACATGTTTTGGTCTCCTGCTTAAAATCAACAGGTTCAATGTTGAATGTATTCAACATGATCAGAGTTACTCTGACCTGCAAGAATGTTGTATAGGACCTGGAGTTAATACTAAACATAATGTTTACCAGACTTAATGTTAAAAAAAATGTTACAGCTAAAGAAGTATAAAGCTGAGTGTTGTAGACCTGGTCTATTGAACTGGATACATACTTTTAAAAATTCTCTTAAAATACAAAATAGTATTAACAGCCTGTTTATATTTGTATATATGTATATACATATAAATATCTCCCTGTGTGTGCGTGTGTGTGTGTGTATGTACACAATCTTCTCTGAAGCTGGCTAAGAAATAATTAGATAATGTCTTCAAAAAATGTGTCTTGCTTTAAAAGTTTTCAAGATATTGAAACAAATCAGCCACTTTTACAAAACATAATGCATTCTAAAGCCATTGACTTTGGAATATCTCACATCAAATAATTTATAATCTTTCTTGAGGGTATATGTTAATTTTCTTACAAGAACTAGAGCCCAGCTTCTTAAAAGTATTTTACTCTCTAATTCCCAGTGAAATCAGTGTGGATTAGGGACTTAAATTGGCATTAGACTTTTAAATAATTTTGAGAATCTGTATATAGTCTCTTAACCACAATGGCATTTATAGCAATTAAGAAAAATAATACAGCTAACGCAGTCCCCCAAATCTGGAAGCATTCAGCTGTGGACTGAAATTGTTGTATATGAGAGGCAATGGGACTGAGCCACGGTCAGCACCCTGATAAACGTGGCCTGTCAAAAATAAAGAAATCTTTCAGTAGCTGTCTGCTGGCTCCTGGGGGACCCAGTGAATGTCATCAAATGCTGCCTAGCCACAGACCTTAGCACTATGTCTTGTCCATGCAGACGACTAGATTAGGTCACTGGTCCTGATCCCATTATAGGGCATCTGCTTGTCCCGTCTTCCCACATCTTCATTTAGATGCTGCACTCTGTTTTGTTTTTGTTGTTGCTTTTTTGCCCCTTCAAATATTTACTATGTGCTATTGAGTGATTGTTTTCTTCTGCCCCAGAGGTGGCAGCATTCATCTCTGTGGTGGCTGAAATATCTCCTGGGCAACATTTGTGTTCATAAAATGCTCATGGGCACGTGGGATGAAGGTGATGGATATATCGTGCAGGGCAGATGACAGTATTCTCCTCCTGCCCAGCTGACACAGGTGGCTGAATGATGTTAGCTGGTCTAAGTATACATATATATACGCAGGTATATTTACACAGCTTGTAAAAGTGCTGCTTTCTTACCAGGCCATTGTAAGTTTTTCCATTTCGACTAATTTGGTACAATACTGCAGTCCCATGCATTTACTTCCGCAATCACTTTCCTTTTTTATCCAGCAACTGTCCTTTTAATTAGCTGCTGCTAATTAAAAAAAATAACAAATATCCAGACTGTTGTGAAAACTGGTGATAGTCTATGGATTAAATGAATAAGGACAAATAGAAGTTGAGCTCATTAAGGCTTACAGGGGTTAACGAGCAGCAACATTAGTCAAGCATTGCTGAAAATTGTAAAGGAGGGATTCATTGGTGCGTGATCTAACACAAAGGCTGGATCTGACAAGGTGTATGGGGACATGAACAAAATATCACAGGTGAAGGCAAGGATTTCGAGATATCAGCTACTCCACAGTTGCTTTTATGGAATGGCCAGCATGTTGTGAAACCATACGGTAGATTTTCCTGTGATAAAAGATGGGTGAATGATGTTAACTGTGTGGTGCAATGGCTGAGAGCTGTGAAACTTGTTGGAGAGAAAGCCTTTGCATGGAGGCCAAGCACACCCCAGCCAGTAGTGCAGCTCATCATAACCATTTGCGCCTGTTGGAAAAGTCATGGAACTGATGCCAAGCAGCCCAGTAAGCCAAGGCTTGTGGGAGAGCTCAGTGTTCTATGCAGATAGGAATTGCTGCAATACACTGAACTCTGTTGCTGCTTTAATGATGCATCATAGATAAGGAGACGTGGCCACACTTGGGCTATCTCTGCACATGCAGCAGAGAGAGAGAGAGAGAGAGGTAAAAAGCATGCAGTGCTTTAGCTAACTGCTGAGCCTGTGCTCCATACCACACTGTGGTACAATACAGCATACCCAAACAGCTCTCTCAATGTCCAAAATGTCAACTGCAATAATCTCCAGGTGAGGCATTTTAAAATAAACAAACAAACCCCCTAAAAACCTAAGCCAAACCAAATTAAACAAAACCAAACCCCTTTCCTTATTGTTTCAAACAGACCCAACTAGATCTAACTGCCCATGAGTTAATAAATGTTTTATAAATTGAGTTCAGCCACACAGATGCTGCGACTGAAGTATCCAAGAGAATTTGTATTCTGCAGTAAGGTGGCCACTGTTTTTATAAGGCAGCAGAAGATGCTTGCATTGGCAGGAGGTAGGCAATAAATGTCATTCAAATTCTCCCAAATTTGGATGATAAGGGGTAATACGAGGGTGGCTGGGGACAGGACAAACAAATCTAGGTAGAAATGCAGGTGAAAATGGCAACTAGGAGTAAGCAAAATAAAGCCAAATGAGGCCTAACAGCAGCAAAGATAAAAATGTATTAAATAGAGGACATAATTAAAAATGACTGCAGCCCTCGTACATACAGAGTGTTCAATGTTGAATTAGGCTTTTGCAAAAGGTGTTTGATATTGGCATCCTCTCTGAGAGGCTGGTGTTTTTAAGAACCTCTGTGAGAAGGAGCTTGGCTGGTTTTAGACAAAGGGATGGGCTTGCTTTGCATAAAAGTGCTAAACTACCTGTATTAAAGACTCGGTCTCTCAGATCTCAGAGGAACCAGGAGACATTTACCTCAGGTGTTTACCATTCTTTAAGCATATTTGACCACTTCCTGGTACAAATTCTGCTAGGGATAGAGGGCATTGATTATTCTAGAGGAAGCTTGCTCTAGTAATCAGCTGAGAAAGAAAACGAATCTCTGATGACTTGCAAAGGTCCTGGCTTATCCCTGGTATTTTTAGGTAAGCTGAATTATGAGGTCTCTGAGGCTCAACAGTTTCATTCTGGCTTCTCTGGGACCCAGAATCAGGTATTAACAAAACACTCCAATAGGACTAGCTTTTTTAATCTTATCTGACCTTTGGTGCACAGATGTGCTGTTGCCATTGTACATTGGTGATAATAACTTCTCTGCATTACATTTCCATGGGGAGAAAGCATTAATAATAATTAAAAAAAAAAAAAAGTATCTACTGAGTTCTCAGCAAAATGATTGCATTTGAAATTGTTCTTTCCTTCTTCTAATGTCCCGGATTTTGGGATTAGCCAGTAAACAGGAGAAGCAAATTAACCTTCATCCAGCTCTTTTATGTGCATCTCACTAACCTCCAATATGAAGGGAAATGCAGCTGAACAAAGATGCAGATTATCAATATTAAAAGGTCATTTTCATTATAATTAATGTATGGGGACATAAATGGGGTACTGAGAGATGCTGTGGCAATTAGTTTTATTTGGGGTCTAGGGAATAGAGAGCAGCCAGTCTGAGTAGCACAACAATATTATGGGAAGTTCCTTTGAAACAGAGATTTATTATATTGAATTGCAATATAAGATTAGGACCTCTACAAGTAGCACCATCTCTGCACAATGTAAAACCAATCTTCTGCCCCAAAAAGCTGTATCAAGATGGGACAGCCAGCAAATGCTTTACAAAGGCCAGACCAAAAGCCAGAAAGTCCAATTTGTCTGCAGAAAGATGCCACACCTCTGATAAGCCTGGGCCACGACCCAGCCTATCTTGAATCCTAAACTGGAAAGTTCGCTAGCCGCAGGCCAACCCTCCTCTGCCTACAGGGCTCATGATAAAAGGGAGGATTAGCATTAATTTCAAGGGGCAAGAGCTAAAGGGCCACATTGCTGGATTATTTTTTTTCTTCCTAATAGCTGGGATTTCTCACAAGTGACAAAGCACATGGAAGCTTTGCTTTGGGCAGGGTACTGTAGAGTTCTGCTGCTGAACCTTTGGCGGTGACTTGCACTGAGGTCTGTCCCCTAATGGGGAGATTGGTTCATGAGTCTGTTATTTAGGACACTTTTTCCCATTTTGTGATTTATTCTTTTCCTTCATGGGAAATGACATAAATTTGTTATAGATCAGGACCGGTATTGGTACAAAAATCATCTTTTGAGATCTGTACAGACTGTTTTGCAGATATTCGACTTCCTGGGTAGGGGAAGGTTTCTGCATAGAAAGCTCACCAAAGTTTGGGATTTTGTAACAAAGAATCTAGTGACACTCACTACCGAGGTTTATTTCAAGTCCTAATTTCTTTAACGTGATTTGAAAACCACCCTGTCCTTTTGATAAGGATCTGGCTTGCTGTGTGAGAATATACAAAGGAATGCTTCAAACCACATGTTGCAGACAGCGCCCGCAGATATTTTGACTACTGGGCAGGGGGTTATGCCTTTCTATTTTAAACTACTTCCAAGTCTATTATTACTGAGGGGAGATGAAAATGTGTAATATTTTTGGTCCTCTGAAGAAACCAGTCTCCTGATCAATGTATGGGAGCTGTGGGTATATGAAACATATTGAATGTTGCCCACCTACTAAGGGCCATTATGAATTGGTAATGGTGGTCAACGCCACTGACATGTTCTGTATGGGTCAGTAATATCATGTAAGATGATTTCTGCCAGGAAGCAGTTAGTCTTCGGCAATTAGTAATGCATTATCGTAATGACTTCTGAGACACCTGCCACTGAGGCTCTGAACACTTTAGTAGATGCTCTGAGCTACCTCAGGGTATGAAAGTCTCCAGGTGAGAGAGCTGGGATGATATCTTCAAAGAACTTTTTCAGAACTGAAGGTTCTACGCTATAAGTCTATGCTTTTCCTAGTAAGTAGTTATCCTTCACTTAGATACAAAAAAATTTAGCAAATGTGCTTGAAATTCAACGAAGTTTTGACAGAAAAGAAAAAAAGATTCTTTTCTAAAACTAACTAACTTAAAAAAGAGAGGGAAGATAATTAGGAAAGAAAAAAAAGGCAAAAGAAACAGTTTTGAGTAAAAGTGAATAATATATATGCTTTTAATTAGTTTTGCTAATGAAAACAATAGAGAATAACAGTGTCAACCAACAAAGGTGTTTTGCTCCACTGTCTGTGTTCAGAGAAATACAGTGTTTAGAGAGCTTTTGTAGAAAACAATCTTGCAGGCTTTGGGGATTTATTTATATGATCTAGGAGGTCTTGGTTTACTGAATATGCTTGCAGTGTTTCAAGACTTTTCTTTACACGGGTGAAGAAATAGAAGCAAGCAGTTCCACACGCAGAAAAATGAATGAAGTCCAGTTTTGTGTGGCTTTGGATGTTCTGATTGAATTCTCTGCTCTTGTCTAATGAAAACCTGGCTGAAGCTTTTCCCGGAGACAGTTCTAGCAGCTGCCTTTCCCCAGGCAGCAGCGAAGGATCTCTCTTTTCCTGCGTTATACATGGCTGTGTGTTTTCTTGAAACTCATAAGAACACAAAATTGTTAAAAACACACCCTGCCAAATGCCAAAATAAAGGATGTTTGTATACATGTAAGTAGTTCCCAGGTAAAATACCAGTAGATGGCACTTGAGAATATGCAGTGCTGTTCCTGGGTTCTGTAGCATAAGAAGTCCTCTTCTTCTTGTGCACTGTGATGGTATTTTGTCAGTAGATCTTTTCATAACACTCCCAACAAGAGCCCCCTCATGGGAATCTCCTGGCCACTGGAGGCAGCTGTAGTTGCCAGTTCAGAGTCACCTGCAGCTGGGGTGGGTGAAAATATGGTGGTCCTATTAAAAAGCATTGCTTTTGCTTACAGATATTGTGTTTTCTTCTGACTACTAAAACGTGAGCTGCTCAGAATGAGGGAGCACAGCTGTGCTTTGCAAAATGGGCAGGCACACACCAGGCAAGTGAAAAGAAAGCTGAGTTGTATGACCCCCAAATGACACACGACGGGCAGCCTGGGCCAGCTGCATACCAAGCTGCGGAGCCACTGCAGCGCCGTGGGCCCTGCCTCCTCCGTGTTGAGCCTTCCTGTGCCGCACCAGACAGAAGAACATCACTCTTCACTTGAAGGAAAGATGATTTATTTCTATCACCAGTCGGTCAAGGATAACAGCTGGGACATGACTATCTTAAAGTAAAACCACAGTAATGTGATGACCTGTAATTTCTTACAACAGAGAGAAAGACACAAATCTTTTTTCAATACACCCTGGAAAGATTTGACTCTTCATATTTCCCTTCCAATACAGAGATCCTCTTAGGACTCTTGAAAGACTGGCAACGTTTGTCTTTGGGGCTCAGAAACCTTAGGGGAAGATTCACTTGGATAATGGGACCTCCCCTGAAGCTCCCCCTCCTTGCAGTGGTGTTTCCTCCCTTCTGGTCAAGTCATCCCCACCAGCTTCTGCAGAAAAATGCTGCACAGGAAAGCAACATGAGCAGAAGATGGTCTTTAGAGAGTGGTGACTGCAAAAAAACCATTAAATTAGGACTATTGACGGTGGTAGGAATCAATGCTGAAGCAGCTGTACCTCCTCCGTGTACTTCATGCTGCCATTTGAAGAGATCACAGATATCCTGCAGCGAAACACGTGGGGTGACACTTCGGTGGTTGCTGGGGAAGTGTCTGCTACAGTGAGAGGCTATAGAGTAAATGCTCTATTTTACTGCTCTGAGTCGCTTGTTTTAAGGGAAGGGTAGCAAAAAGTCTGCTGCCCTTGTTGACCCCGTCCCCACACTTTCTTCAAAGCTCTGCCACCAGTGCTGTAATGCTGAAAGCCTTTTAAGTTAGCTTACTTAGATTTTTTTCCATGCTATTTCTGCACTACAGAAGTCTAGTAAGTTAAATGTCCCATAGCCTGTTATTCCTTTATATGACAAAGGCTGCGCAGGAGATATTTATTGTGACTGAAAAAAACAAAAAAAAGAGAAAAATATCAGGTGTGTGTGTATATGGAATTTACGTAATTTTTCATAGATATGACTTACCATTTTCCTAGCAACTCTACCACAAGGGACCTCAGAGCTGTAGATGGAGGCAAACAGCATGCCTTAATGTGAGAGAGAAATTCTACTAGCACTTTGCCAGAGTAATGGGCAAAATTACGCATTTGTGTCCCCTGGAAAGGCTGGCATTGCAAATGGCCTTTTTATCCCAAATGAGCACCTGAATAATATTTTTGACAACTTATCATGAAGCAAATGCACATGTTTTTGAGAAGGGTTTTGTTTTTCTTTCACATAGTTGCAAACAATTTCACCTTTACTCCATTGCCACATAATATAATACATCTGAGCACCCCTTTCTAGCCTTATTAATATAGCATATTTCATATTGTGTAGAAGATTTTGAATAACTTATGAAAATGTTGACAAAATCTTCACATTTCTGCAAATTGTTTATGTGCAAATAAATCACTGCTTTTCCATTAAAACTGCCTCCAGAATTCTTATTATTACCCAGATTTACATTTGTTTTCTATGAACCTTTTCCTGTAAGGTGGCTTCAGAAACACTAATTCGTGAAACCTTGCAGCCAATCTTGGTGACCTAAATCTGAATTTCCATTTTATAAGGCCTTAGAGTATTGGTTCAAACACAATTATATCAGTGAGACTCTTTCCATGAATCAAGCTCACAGAGAGACCCTTAGGGGTGAAGGAGCTGGTCTTCTACTCCTTGAAACTGGAGCAATATTCCTACTGGCTTCAGCTTGTGTTGGAGCAGGTACTAAACATTTTGCCCAAGTCAGCCAGTGAGTCAGTTTTAGTGGAATAGATTTCAAGGGTTATGCTACACTATCACCTCTTCCTGCATTCGTATAATTTAAATCCTGAAGAGAGATCAAATCATCCATTAACCTCCCACAATAGGCCCTAAAATATTTTATAAGATTTAGAGCCTTCTCCTTGCAGAGAGGTGCAAAGGTAGATGGAGCGAGAGGGGTGAGGGAGAGAAAGGGAGTGAGATCTTATTTAGGTCTAGTTGACCCTTGAGCACAGATTGAACAGATGAAGAAGAAAAATGAATAACTGCAGAAATAAGCAAACAGAGAGAATTGAACATGTCTCTGGAGGATGAGGGCAAGAATACGATGCAAGACAGTTCTCAGCGTTCAGAGGATACCTGGCTACCATTCAGCAAAACCAGAAGACTATACAAAGCTGAAAAAGTGATAATCCTTCAAAAAACAAAACTGTGGGTAAGCAAAGAAATTGTCTGGGGAAATTCCTGCTGAGATATTGTTGTAATGGTTCAGAAGGTAATACAGTAACTGTAATCCCACAGAAGCTGTGTATTAATAACAAGGGATGCTAGTTCTGGGATAAATGCCCTAGTTGGGTTAACAAACTGCGTCACTATCTATTATTTGGTGGAGAAAAATATAAGCAGTTAATTAATGCTTTGGGGACTTAGGGAGAAGAAAAAACAACAACAAAAAAAACCCAAACCAGATTTCTCCCAGGTCCCCAGGGATAAGGAAATGCAGGAGGTAGAAAATAATTTATTATTTTATGTTATTTTATTTTAGCCAGAACTTTGTCAGAGGGCTACAAAGCACAACTCAGCTTTAATCAGTGGAAATTTTGAGCTTGATTCATTTCTGAGTAGCGTTAAATTTCATTGGGTTTATAATGATATAAATGTAGAGCTCTCAAGGTGATCTAGTCCTTAATAGTTACTGGTGAATTTGGCCCACACATTGCATTAGTTAACTGTACTATAAAGATGCTAATGAGGTGAAGGGTAAGTAGGTAATTCTTTGCTAGCATAATTCCAATAAACTATGAAGGAATTTATTATGGTGTAATTTGTTTGTTCTGAATAGCTTGGTCTGCAGTGCAAACTAGTGGGAAGACCTTTTGGCTGGGTGGAGAAAGTTAAAAGACACCTATTTAGCAGTAGAGGTTACTTATATATAAAAATTTAAAAAAAACCCAAACCCATAAATGTTAACATAAACATAAGTAATATAAAAATAAAAATTCAAACATAGTGTCTCCAGAAAGCAGTTTTCAAGTACTTTGAATGGAGGTAAGCTGTAAAAATGTGAAGATACTGAAAGAGAGGAGCTAGACTGTTTGACAATTCTGGCTAACGATAGGAAAGCTGCTGGAACAATAGAGATGGGAGAAGTAGAGCTCCCCTCTGACTCACTCAGAAGATAGTTTTGACCTGTTGAAGTCATCGGAAAAATTCCTGCTGATTTTCTAGGGACTTTGACTCAGGTCCTGATGAATTGCTTAAAGGCTCCTGAAGCACATGAGTAGCAACGGGCTGGAGCGGGAAAGAAGGCAGGGGACAGTTTTGAGTTGAAATGTCAGTGTGTCCTGACAGCCCAGATGCAAGTCTTTTGAAAAGCAGTCAGCTTCACTGCTTCACTAGAATGTCAATAGCTCCAGCCTGTATATGGTGAACATTAGCTGTGAAAAACAGCTGTTCAATATTTTTTTTAACTATGCTGATTATTTTTAGTTCAATGCCTCTTTAAACCTGAACTGCTCCCTTATCACTGTACCTCTGAGAAATCTGCCTTCTGGAAGCTCCCCTTTGAAATTTGTTTTTTGCCCATAAGGTGCAGATGCTTAGCAGCAAGCCTGTTTTCCTCCCTTCTCAGCCTTTTCCACTGAGAATACAAAAGGAAACTTCATCCAGATTTCATGCTGTTCAAGAAGTCAGAGGGTTATCTGTCAGACTTGTGACTTCACTGGACTCTGTGCCTGTGTGTGAAAATGTACAGATTTGATTAAAATGGGCACTTGCACTGCAAAGCTCTGCACGCTGCAGGAGATCACGTTTTGAAAGTGTGCAAAGGTGTGTTGCATTTAAGTTTGTAATGCGTATGTTCTGTGCATGTGCGTGCATACATGCACGCACATGCACTCACACATGGATGCAGTTGTTACAGCTTGACATTGTGTTGGGGGGATTCAGCTTGCAAAGTAAGACACCTACATTTATGTATTTACAAGTGAGTTAAGATTGAAATCTGGTTGCCTAAATACTGGCATCCGGTGCCATTGTAGACATTTTTGGATACACTATTTCTTCTCTATCTACTATTCCGGACTCTCATAAGTCCTCTATCATGTCTGCCAATCATATGTTTGTGTTGGGTATTGCAAATGGCACTAGAACTGTATTTTAAGAAAGTGAATTGAACCCCTAAATTAGATGCCTCAACCTGAAGCTGAATCCCATCCTTGTCAAACAGTCAGGATAGATTTCAACCCCACGTTCGTATCTTTAACTTGCCAAGTAGAGAAGGACATCTAACCTTAGAAAGGCATCAATTTATGTTTAATCATTAGAAGGACTCTGTTGCTAGCCTTTTCATCTATGCTCAGTAAGCATCAGTACTCTGTCTGTTACCTTCTCAATAGATGTAAGTCCTTTCTAGTCCTGGCTGTGTTGTCCATCCTTATGGGCCTACAAATGCTGTAAGTTTGTGTTTGGACTCTCAGTTGAGTATTCTGATATGTCTCGTGAGAAAGTAGCAGAGAGACTGCATGAGTATTAGAACTAGACTTTCAAAATATGTGCGATATGATTTTCTAGCTGTGAAAGTAATTTTTTTCCAATTATGCATAATGTTAAACCTGCAAAGTAACACTGATAATGACACTACTGTTGTTGCATATTCAGCATCAGGCTCTCTTGTGGTGCTGAGCACTCAAAAGCCCATGGAAGTGAACAATAAGTTTGTGTGGTTCCTGCCCACTGATCATGCCCAAACAGATTGAATTAGTGCCATATTGGAACTTTAAAATTAAACTCTTCTGAACATCTCTGGAAGTTGCTCTGATCCAAATCCTTGCAGCTGAACATTTCTTTTTAGTCCTGGTTCTGAATCTCTTTCCATAGCATATGCGACATAGTTTATGTTTGGAGGCAAGGGCAAGCTTGTTATATCTTTGTATTTTGGCAGCCCACAATTTAGCCCTTCACAGTATTTCTTTAGCGACTTTTTCTTGTGCTAGACTCTAAGAAGGGACCAAACAGACATTCGATAACAGAAGCTCTAGTCTGAGACAAGCAAACATTGACAGGTTTTTGGTGCAAGATGGCAAATGTCAATAGATGAGACAAGAGCATGGAGATTTGGGCCCCAAATGCATAAAGCCTCAAAAATATTCAGTCAATCACCAATCTTTTAACAAGATTTTAGCATTTTATGAGAGCACTGTCAAATCTAATGCAAATTTAAATCTAATTAATTCCCTACCAGGGTAGCAAACCCCTCTGTTGTTTAGTTTACATTAATACATTGATAGACTGGGCCTGAAACATAGTCCTTACCCAGAAAATCCACTTTGAATATGGCTTCAGGTCCAGAAACGACTTCCTTGGTACATATACATAGTGCTGCTGTGAATGTCTCCCATTTTTCATCCTGGAAAATAGTTTTTGTAGGCACTCCCCCAAACACAAACCTGCCATTACTGGGGTGGAACAGCAGTGCCCACAGAGCTGGGGAGACCCACTGCCCCCCCCAAAATTGCAGCATGCCTGCACTCAGGAGCGTACAGCTTTCCTCCAGTTAGGCTCTCTTTCAAACACAGTTCCCTTATCTACAAAGGGCTGTCTTGCTGCTGGACCCACCAGCTCTGAGGGCAGCAGGAACCTGTTTTGCAGATCTTTTATTTAATATTTTTCAGAGCGCTGCTGCTGCTCTTCTTTGAAGAGCATTTCCAGTCTTTCTCATGGAGCTGCCCACTTAATGAAAAATCTTCACAAAGCACTAAAAAAAATCAGTTGTAGACAACTTTGTAATGAAGTTGCAATTTGATTCTTCTTTTCCTTGAGATGTTCGACCTTTCCCTCAAAGATGATCAGTTTGATTTTTTTTTAATAGTAATCTCTCCTAATGGAAAGAAATATTGTTATTAATTATTGTCTTTTATTATTTAATTATATCAACATGTAACCTCACCAGTGGGCAGCAGCCATGATAGGGTGACGACAGGCACAGGAAAGGTAGCTGTTGAAGCAAATATGAAGGAGCCTTTTTTAAAAACACCATGATATTTATATATTGGCCAATTCGTGACTTTCCAAAGCAGCCTTCAAAGTCAGCCTTTCCCTTCACCTCTTTGTACTTGGAGTCAGCAGCTCAGCACATGAGCTGTGGTCCCAAACGCACGAGCTATGTGGGTATTTAGTGCCAGTCAGCAAGTGGGATTTAGGCTTTCAAATACCGCATGGGATGAGGCAAGCAGCAGCACATCACTTCTTTTGCCTCAGCAAACCCAGGTTCTCCTGCTGTGAAGGAAGGAATCTTATTCCATGGAAATAGGGATCAGGGGGCTTTTCACTGTCTGAGAAGTGGAAACCTACGCCAGAGGGGGGCTTATACATATAAATATATATGGTTTTATATACATACATATAATATATGTACACACCCCCATATGTATGTATATATACATACACACATATATGTGGGTGTATGTATTTTACCTGTGTATATGTGTGTGTGTGTATACATATGAGAGTGTGTGTGTGTGTGTGTGTTTATATATGTATATGTATATATACAACAATATTGATCTTGAGGAGTGACTGATTCTCTTTGTTTCTCACAGTAGTGTCTCAAAGTGATACGCTGGGTTTCAGATCCCAGGACCATCGCCTGCCTTTGTCCCTTTAATGGAGTCCCTTTAACAGCCTCTCCTTTTTGGCTACAGAGTTTCTTTAACTTGATGATGCTGAGGAGCCTCTGGATCAGATTGTAAGGGTCCTGCACAGTAGTCTGCTCTGGAAAATAAAAATAAAAATCCTTTCCTTCTGCAGTAACTTTCTTATTGCAATATTTACTGAACTCTTGGCAGTATTGGTCGGGGACACAGCGCCGCAACATCACCTTTTCCCTATCACTTTTTAAATGGTCTCCTCCCAGTGGGAAGCAGGTATCTGTCTTCACATCAGCTTGCAGCCTTTTAGGAGGACAAGGTGAACTAATGAAGGGAGATTGTCGCTTAACCATATGGGGTTGAGGTGCTCCTCCATCCTGGGCACCAGCAGTAGGAGGAAACAAAGCTGATGTCTGTGCAAGGCAGCTCCTCTCTGCTGCATGTGCCTGAAAGGCACAACCTAGTCCTTGACTATACTTGGTGTGAACAGGGAATTCCGGGGTGTGTGTTTGCATATAACTAAAAACAGGCCTTAACTGTGGGTCTTAATCAGTCTTTTGCATAAAGCTCAGGCATATCCTACCCATGGAAGACAGCACACACATGTGGGTTCAGATGTATCCTGGGGCAGAGAGGTCCTGCAGTCCTGCCAATGTGACTATTTACCATGCCTTACTATGACAGAGAGAAATCAGTAGAGAAACTGTTCCTGGTTTTCTCACTCCCCAACTAAATTCAGGTGAGGGATGACCTTAAAGAATAGAAGGTCCTAAGCAAGACTTAGAGTGGGATCCAAAATTTAAAAGAAAGAGCAAATTCCTCAGCTGCCAGTAAAAAAAAAAAAACTTTGTGTCACTCCATCTCCAGCAGTTGCCTCGTCAGGGGGACTATGATATTTTAGGCATCAGCTCCGGGGACCACCACCTAGCACTGATGTCCATGTGGAAGTAAAAAGTCCATTGTACGTTTCACTTCTTTTGTTATCACTTATATTCCTACCCCAAGGTCAATACTCTGCTCAAGTGTGCAGTCCTTCCTTCAGGAAAAAACGCTTCATTTTAACCATATAGCCTTGCTAGCAGACTGCAAGCTTAGGTTATTGAAGCTGAACTATTTCATGCTGAATCCTTCACTTGTTATGTAGCAGATTATTGCCTTTCATACATTCATCATCCACACGTTCTCTCCATCAGATCCTGTTCATTTCCTGCTCTGTCCTGTTTATTACACATTATTTTACAGTGAAGCTTGTAACACACAAAATATCTACTTCCCTTCCACATTAAAGATTTTTTCTCTGTAGCTGTAGCTTAGCAATGGCGGAAACCCAGCAGCCACCTTGTACTTAGATATGGTCTCCTTATTAAGTGAAGGATAAAGCAGACACCTTCTGCCAGACCTGTCAGTTCCTAATTTCCTATTGCCCAGCACCTTGCAAAGTGGGAATGTACTAAGAACTTGTCTTTTGGACAACTGGCCGCCCCTTTGTACCTCCTAATGAGGCAGAAGCACTGTAATCCATCATATGGTGGATTTCTTGCCACAATAATACTTGCTGTGTGTGAGCTGCTTGTAGTAGACTCTACATCATACTATTGGTGCCCCATCAGTGTTTTGGCTTTGCAGCATGGCTTGGCCCCCATCACTGCAGAGGTCTGATGACATTTTGTTAGAGAAGGGTGCAGGCAGTAGCACTGAGGAAAATAAATCGGGGGAAGGGAAAAAAAAACTTCTGTAAATTAGTTATGCTACAGTGAATTCTGACAGCCCAACTGGTAAAATTAAGCATTAAGTTCTTATCATCAGGCTGCTTTCTGTGATTGCATAGGGTTAGAAAAAAAATGCAAGAAAAGGTGTAAGGGAAGTGGGGTTGGTTTTTCTGAAAACAAGGAAGGTTGAAGAGTGTGGGGAGCTGGAGGGATAAGATAGCTGTTAAACAGAGGAAAAGGGCTGCCGCATGACAGGAAGGGATTGAGCTGTTCTTTCCATTCCCTGGGGAATAGGACAAGCTGTAATGGGCTTAAATTGAGGCAAAGGCTATTTAGCTTAGGTTTTGAGAAAGAAAGAGCAATGGTCTCAAGCTAAAAAGAGTTAAATACAGTCATCACCGGCATGGGGGTTGGAAGAACAATATGACCTTGTATGGCTGCTTTTTATGATTTCTTGCTAGGCTAAGAGGTATAGAAAAATAAGCACTGACTGCAGCAGCCTAGTACTCACGCTGTGGGGAAAAAGCAAAACAATACCACAGCTAACTATAGCAGGGCTCTCCTGCACTTCTTTCACAGCAGTGCTCACTTAATGGTATTTGCCTATATACATTTGCCAATGGGCCTTTGGTTGAAGGAATAAAGCTTTAACATAAAACACTTGCCACTCATGTGGATGCTGCAAAAGAGGTGATTTTTTTTTTTTTATTCTGCCTGATAGAAAAGGACAGCAGGTGCTGAGGAAGAGAGAGTTTTGACGACAACCCACCATGATATCTTGTCGCCTCTTCCAGACATTGTTAACTAGGCGTAAACTGCAATTAATGATGTTTTGCCAGGCCGCCAAATAGATACATGCATTGCCATTACACTAGTGCAATTACTTAATGCAACCTTCTGAATATGTCTTTAAGTCATCACATGAGAGTTCAGGTAGAAAGAAGCATAATGAATTTAAGAAAAAAAAAGCATGGGGGAGGCTAAAGCCGCCACCTAAGGCGTTAAAAGAAAAAAATATCTCTCTCCACTCAGAAAAACAGAAGACAAGTCACAGTGACATTTCCAGACTGTAAGCCATACAAACTTAATTTCCAAGGGCTGGATTAAAAATACAATTGTAGGAGTCAGTACTGTCCTTACAAGCCTTTGTAAGGTTATTGCTCCCGTTATATTAGCTATGAAGAAGGAAGGCTGGAAGACTTACATAGGTATTGCTCTTCCTTGCTCCTTTTTTCTAAGAAAAGTAACTTGGTGTGGGATTCGCTGTAACTTGAAGATTCTCCTAAGTCAAGTGGTATCTAACCCCCGCCTCCCGCGCCCACCAGGAACAAGGGGACACCAGGAGGGTGCTGTTGAGTAGGATGGCTTTTGTGCCTGCATGCTGCATGGCTGGTTGCGGACTGGGACACTTGTGGGAGGCTGGATCAGCCCCATGAGATGGGCACTTGTGCACCATTGCCTGCAGAACCCCAAGGTATGTACTGCAAAGCTGTCCGGCCAGATAGCACACCTCCACGCAGGACTACAAACACTTGTTAACCCTGTCTTCTGGATGGCAGTACATCCAGAAATGAAGGGGAAAAAATAAAATTCATAGAGAAGTTCCTAAGTCTGGCTGATTGAAACACAGAATGTGTAAGCACTGAAAGTTTAGGATGGGGATTGCACCAAATTCAAGCATGTGAAACTCTTGAAAAAGAATCCTCCTCTCTGTATTTACTAGGATTTGCTGTTTTATAAGTGAGTGTTTACTGGTTCTTGGTCGATAGTATCAAAGACTGCGATTTTCAAAGGAGACTAAGAGCTTTATGTGCTGTTTCCACGGAGGGGGAAAAAATAATCAGTGAGACTGAAAGCATAAAGCCAAGGCAGAGTCACCGAGACTGAGCCAGGTCCAGTTTATCATGCTAGGGATGTGTGTGAAGGCAGCAGTGTGCGAGTGTGATCCCTGTGACAGCCAGAAGTGTGGTTGTTGCGTGAGGGAACACGTGGATGTAGCAGGACACACTTGTTTATGCGTGGCAGGCTTGGGAGAGAGTGTATGTGTGTGTGCACACGTATGTGTGTATACATATGTGTGTATGGGTACCTGGAAAGCTATAGAGCTATGGCTAGGCCTGTTTTCTAACCAGAACTAAAGCACGTCTCCAGACATGACTTTTAACCCCTTAGGCATCTGTGCCCTTATGCACCCCAGGGTAGGTGCTGCAAACCAGCATTAATCAGTTATGTCAGGGATGTGGGTGATGACCAGATATCCTCTGACAATAACTTTTAGCCATAGCTGAAGTCAATAAATCCAGGCTGTGGGCACTTCAGCTTTTATTAATATCCAGTGAGATCTGTTGGCTTAGAGTTAACATGTAAACACCTGAAAATTAGTTTTCCCATAATCAGCACTTTTTAATGTCCATTCAGCTAGAAGATAAAAAAAAAACACAGGAGGAGGCATTTGTCTTCCACACAAAATCATACAAAAAGTCTCTTTTTATTAAATATACATTATTTACAGTTTAAGTCTTTCTTCTGTACAACAGTAACCATAGAAAACAAAAGAAGCTAAGGCTAAATTTTTTCAATCCCCGAACAGTGTATTAAGACATGTTACATTGTCTACAAAACTGACTTGGACTGAGGCAACGTCCTGTGGAATTCTCTTTAGAAAACCAGATAGTGAAAGGGGAATAATCTAAATCTCCATTTTGCTTTTTACTGTAACTGAGAGACTCTTGCATTACCCTTGGACGGACCATTAAAAGAAAAAAAAAAAAGTCTTTTTTTTTTGCTTTGCTACTGAAATGAGCAGTGTTCTGAGATTTATTTAATATAATTTGAGTAGAACAAAGTAAAATGAATGATGAAGGGATCATCTGTAGAAAGAGCCAATTTTTTATTATTACAAGTATTTAATGTCAGCTAGCTTTCACAGCCTGTGAAGCTGCTCTTTTTGCCTTTTTTTTTTTTTTTGCTTGGTTTTTAGGGTGCCTTCATTTTTCAAGGAGGATACAGTTCACCGCAGTCCACCCAGGGGTGGACTCCATTAAAATCCCATAAAATCCTTCCAAAGTCAGTGGGTGGACTCCCAAGTTGGTTGGCAACACACCACCCACAGACCACCCTTCCCCCTACACACATTTCCAGAAACTCCTGAAGGTGACTTAAGCCATGTCATGGGCCTAAGTGGAGCTGAAGTTCATTGCCTTATCCCAAGTTTTATCCACAGTTCTGCTAGAAGACACGCACAATTGCAGTGAATGCAACTCTTGTTGACAGCAGTAGGGGATGACGAATATAAGGTCCTGACTTGAATTCATATATGTCAGCCTCAGTTTGCAGGAGATCATCACTGCTCTTGCCTAGGGCAATCCGAGGCTAAATTCATCTGTGATGTATCTACATTGACCTCAACAGGATTACAGCCAGGTCTGAAGCTGGCTCTGTTTCTTTCACGAAGTGGGTTTCAAAGCAGGTCAGGTACTACAATGTTTAGCTTCTCGCTATCATCTAGATGTAATGGTCTATGTTAACTATTTCATTTGCAAAACTCACAGAGTAGAGATTTTTATGGCTGAATGCCTGAAAAAACATGTACCTGCTAGCTCTCCCAACCTCTACCTGAAATTTCATTCAGTGGGCTTGGGTGTCGGAGTACTCCTCTGTGTTGTGAATGGGATGTGAGGCTGCGACTGGCTGTATCTAAGCTTTACCTCAGAAGCAATCAGTTTTCTTTCTTAACAATACGCGTGCTCAGCATTGGCAGCAATGACAAAACACATCAGAAAATGGTTTGCCTAAATGATGCAAGAAGGAACTGTAAAGGGCATGCAAAACTGAGTAAATAATTTCCCATGCAGAAATCGTATCAGATGGACTCTCTTTAGGGTTGTGGGATTGAAATCCATGAAGAGAGTAATGACCGGCATATCAAGAAGCAAATGCTGTTGCAATGTGAACAGCAGCCAGTAGTTTAGAAAAAAGCTGCCACAAGCATCCTAAGTGAGGGAGGGATGGGGAGAGGAGAGTCTCTAAGCAAACACCATTCTTTGGATCACCTGCTGTACCCAACATTTCATTAAATGTTATGATTGTTTGAGGGAAACCATCCCCAACTCTTCTCTGGGGTATCAGCAAGAGCTCCAGTGATCTAACTGGAGAGATTCAGATTAGTATCAGCCAGAGGTCTGAAATCCTCTCCCATGTTTGAAGCACATCTCTGATAATTTACAGATCATCAGGACAATTAAGGCTATGTTTTGGCAGGCTAACTAGTAATTCATTCCATGGCAAAAATTAATCGTGGAAAAAGACCTGAAACCCTCATATTGACCTGATGGTTACCATGCCTGGTTTCCAACCGCATAACCTTTCTGAGAGCTTTTGCCTCCTGCACTGCCTCATCGCAACTGTAATTTGGAGAGTTAATGTCCCCATTCACCCTTACAGGTCACCACCTCTACGTGACTACATCTCCATGGTGGAGTGCAGTCTCCCTTCTGGCTGAACACCCAGCTGACATTTTGAGAATCATGCAATTTCTTCAAATTTCTGGTTTCTGTGACTGCCAGGAGAAAAATCATAACCTTAGTTAGAATTGTAACACAAGTTCCTCTGCCTCCTACCACCAATTTGATAGCCCCACGTGTTAAAGAAAAAAGGAGAGAAAAAGAAAACAGGTGAACTAGATACAGAGTGACACTGTCAACACAAACTGTTGCCTTAATCCTTCCTTAGCTCGGCTTGTAGACTCAGTACATTACAAACAACAAACAACGAGCTTACAAATTACAACAGTTCACCAGCAGTGTGCTTTTTTTTTTCCAGTTTTTGTTTTTGTCAGACTAACAGTGCAAAAGATCACAAAAATAAGTACCAATACATAGAAATATCCAAACTCCTATATGCATGACTAAAAATAAACAACCAAAGAAAAAAGCTACTTCAGACCCAAAAGAAGAGTGTGTTTAGAAGTTTCATGTACAAAAGGAGCATGGAGGAGGGGGCCGCCCACACTGAAAGGGGACGTGGAAAACTCTTCATTGGGAAAGGAAGCGCAGCAAAGTGCAGAACCAAAGGGAACAAATCATGCTTTGAAGCTGTGATAGTAACTTGTGAATAAAACCCCCAACACCCCCAAGGCCATGGTGCAACTCTAATTGTAGTCAACCAAGAGGCCTCCCACCAACCTCAAAAGACTCTGGATAAGACCCTTGGTTTGGCAGGGCTGTAACTGTATCACTTGCCTTGTTTGGTAAGTAGGCATTACAAAACTGCATGAAAACTTTGCAATAGCACTTGTCTTAGAAAGCCTCACAAGGTCTCAGCTTTTGCTCAAGTCTTTTACAAAGTGTTGCTTTCTGAAAAATAAAAATAAAAAACCCAAACCCCTTCGTGTCTGCGAAAAGCTGGCAGTGCAGAAAAATACTTGAAACCGGTCTTCTTCAGTGTAAGCTTTGTGTAGGTGACGGCAACAAAAAACAATGGCATGAGACGGTGGAGCACAAAGGGGTCAAATTCTGCCTCCTGTTACACTCTTGTTAAGCTGAGGTGAAGGACACACTTCAACTGATTGGCTTACACTGATGGAAAAGAAGGTTGATTTTGTTCTGAAGATGGGATTTTTTTCAAGGATTCATCTCATTGAGAACTTAGGGCTTCTCAATGGGCACTTACTATAATTTGAAAAGCCAACAGGTATCAGACATATCTGCTTGGGGCTAGCAGATAAGAGACATGACAGACAGGAGACCTGCATCCTTACTGGAGCTGCAGAGATACTCTAGTTCATCTTAAACGGTACCAGACATGCAGGGCTAGAAAGGCATCTTAGGGGTCTGAGTTAGCTTTAGGTTATGAAATCTGTGTAGATCTGTCTACATGTATGTTATCTGCGAAAGCCCCCGCACAAGGCAATGAATGGATCTTGGATCTTGGATCTTGGATCTAGAATAGACTGGAAGGAGAGCTATCCTCTCCCAAGCCCCACAGATTACTGACTGGATGGCCACCAACTCAAATGGGTGCTTTGACACCTGATTTTCATGTATTCGGCTATAAGTAGACGCATGCATTTCCTAAGCAGAGATGTCTAGTGTAATTTTAGATGCAAGCAGGTATCCTTCCTTGATCCCAGCTGGAATCTCAATAAAAAACAAGACTCTTTTAAGACCTGTGCAGATGTGTCTACTGCAGCTGCAAAACTAGTGTAAAATTCCTATATGTAGGCAAATTCTACTAGAAGTAGCTAACCTATTGCCAGGAGCCCACCCTGTCTCTATAATCAATGGAGAGAAAGATGCACCTCTAGAGAGTGATTAATTTCATCTTAAAGGATGTCTGAGACATTTGCCCTGTCCTCACTGACCACAGGACAGGACTGGATGACAAGTGTAAAACAGGTAGCCTGTAAAACCAAATGCAAAATGAAACAAACCCAAAAGACTCAGATAAAAGCAATCTTCAAGTGCTTCCATAGGTCTACGACTCAATCTTACGCTCAGCAAAATCGATAGCTGACTTCATTAGGAGAAGATTCATATCCTCTCACCATAGTGAAACTATATGATGTATTGATTGTTCCTCACCCAATATGTGAAATATGTGATCAGCTAAATGCTAATATAGACTAACATCTCATTAAAATAAGGGTTTGGCTTACACTGTAAAAATTGAGCAATTGCTAAATAGGATGGGTGAAGTCTGGCTAGATCAGGTTAAAATAAAGCAGAGAGAAAGCATCTCATGTTTGTATTTTGGCAGTTTTAACTTAAATGTCAGGGGAATCTCATGACTGAACACAATCTGGTAACAGGACAGCCCTAAATGGCTTTTTTTCACAGTTACATTCACCCAGATGAGAATCCTGGTTTAGCCAATGTGAGTTAAAAGCCTGTCTTTCGTTTGGCTTTGTTACCCTAAGTGCTGTGCCACCGCAAGAACAAGAAAAAGAAAAAAAAGTGTGTTAAAAATTTACTCAAAACATTCACGCTGTCTTGTGTCTAGTAAGTGAATAAGGACAGATGAAATACCGCAAATTACATACGTGATTTACTTAGGACCAACGTTTTATTTCCAAAAGAGAAATGGGACTCAATTTTCAAAGGTATTTAAATGTCTTGTAGTATTTTAAAACATTTCACAGCAAGGCAGAAGCAGAAATCCAACTGAAATTAATTTGAGTCAAGTGCTCATCTTGTTTAGTCACTTAAGCATTGATCCACATCCTCAGGAGACTAAACTCCTTTGAAAGCTCACACTTCACTCAGGTGGCAGCCTATGTCTCACTGAAAGTTAGTGGGATTTAGCTTTCTGACAGCCTTCATTTGTTTTCTATAGCCAGACACCATGGTTCTCAGACAGTCCTTCCAGGCATCCAACTCAGACTTTGCATGACTAAATATCTTTATAAGCATGGCCTGTTATTGGCCAAGTCATTTCTGGAAAACAGGAATCTGCAGTGCCTAAATCCATATCTAAGTGACTTAGAAATTTCATAGCCTAAAAATCCCTGCCTAGTAATAATAATTTTCAGAGGTTACATACCATATCATCAGGAGAAAAAGAAGAGACTTGGTATCCTTCTACCAGCCCCTTACTTTTGTTATGAAACTTGTCTTGGGAGAAGGAAGAAAACCCAAACAACCAAACACCACCTCCAAACAATTCTTTGATACTCTCAGGTTTTCCATTAAAATAAATCCTGAAATTTTATATATAAAATGTATTATCCCCTATGTTTACTGAAAAATGTTATCTAAAATTATAGCTAGAAGAAAAAAGGGAAGACCCCCCCCATTTAAGGAGCAATTTTAACAAAAATAGTAGAAATGGTTTGTAATAGATGGGAAAAAAGGTCTAATTTGAACTGTGGAAAATGAAAGCAATTTTAATGCTGGGAGATTTTTTCAAAATTGCATTTCTTCTCTTTTTTAAAAAATTATTTTAAATTGCCTTTAACTGTTACTGAAGTAAATCAGGTTATGCCCTCACTAAAGAAAGCATTATAACAAAAAAAGACAAAAAAAAAAAAAAGGAGTTAGTACTGGGGTACTTCATATAGTATCTTTTAGCTACCTTTTAATAAGAATATTGACATCCTGATTTAGAAGACAGAATTTTAAACAGCAAGTCCATACAAATGTGTTCATTTGTCCAGCCCTGTAGCACATAAATATTCACACCTCATTACATCCATAGGTATAGATGCACGTGTTTCTGTGTACTCATGCATGCATTTATCTATGTGCAGTTCTTTCTTTTTACAGATGCACACCAACGTAGCTAAATTTTCAAGGAATTTTACCAGTCTGGGCTATATTAAATGAGGATAAGGAAAAATGGACAAACAAACCACTTTTACACTGTTTTGCCAGGTGCAGGCTTGCACACAGCATGACACTACACCTGCTCTCTGGCCCAGGACTGAGCCGCTGAGCTGTATCTGAAATGTTTGCAGCAACACTAATACCTACATTTGGTGATGGGAACTCGATCCTTCTTGAGAAAACTCAGCATCTTGCAGAATCAGGCCCTAAGATGGCTGAAAGTAATTTAGTCACTTGAGAAATGAGAAGACTCTGCTTCACTGCTCAGTCTCCCTTTTCCAGCTGCTCCACTGCTGGAGCTGCTTTGCGCTTTATTGTTGCACTTTGTAGTAATTTTATTCCTGGAAACTAACATGTAGGAAAGTAGAAGGATGATTTGTATCTGTTAGTTTGGCTAGAGAAAAATACACACCTGTGGGCTTTCCCCTCCTTCCTATTCCATTCTTCATAAAGCCAATTAAGTACATTAGGACTTCAGAGACGTCTCATACAGAGGCCATTTCAGATAGGATGACTCAAATATGGGCAGAGGAGCCCATGTGCTCACTTAGTCCTCCCCTCCCGCCATGACAAACAAAGCTGCTTTATCTGGGGGAAGAAAGAAAGGAAGGAGGAAAGATAATTGCTTTGCCAGGATTTCACCGCAAAAGATAAAGCAACGTAAAGGGAACACAGCTAATGAGTCCATCATTACACATCTCATCATGCAGAAACACTCTCAAGTAATCATGTATCATGCAAACAGCCAGCATGAGGCAAAAGGGCTGCTGTCGACCATGGTCGAGGAAGAATGGCACCAATACTAATCTCAGTATAAATGGCTTTATAAAATTGCTCAGTTAGAGTTCTGGTTATGGGGCTGGCCTCACATATTCCTCTTCATGTGAGAGCGGTATCATTCCAAGGTTCCTTTCTATTCAGCAGACGCTACTTCTCATAAAGTCTTCCAAAACAAACGGTGAAGAATCACCATATCCAAACTGTCATTTATTTATTCTTCCTTGTCTGTTCCCTCCTCCAATCAAAAAAATAACCAGCTACATACCTTTGTGATGCATTGCCTGGAAAAACAGCACCTGTTGCATGTGTAACCTCATCTCTAGTTCGCTGTGCGTTATTACCTCATACTGTGATTCTTTGATTTTAATCTATGTAAAAAGGATCACCATGCAGAAACCCCAGGATGACTGCAAAAGAAACTGGGCAAAGTGGGGGCAAAGAAAGAGATTCAGCTGCACAATTAATTGTCTTGAATTAATTCTTATCAAGAGTACTGCAATAAATAATTTTTTTTTTTCCTTAGCTGTTGGATTGATTCAACTCCTGTCAGAAACCTTCAAGTCTGACAGCAAATTCTACATACTCTTCAGAAGCCCTGCGAAGGCAGGACGTCACACAGACACAAGCAGGGTGTGAAAAACCTCCCTTGGTGGGACTTCTCCATTTCTTACCCTTAGGATGTCTGTGACTGAAAAGGTTTTTCAGCCTCACACTGAAACCATGCAGCACAAGTAAAATGGGCAGGATTTGAGTCTTCAGTATTGTTCCCAATCAGGAAAGGACAGAAGACTTTAGAAGAAGACGAGAGAAGATTAATTCGAAGTAGAGTATTTGGGGGTTTTTTAAACTTGTTTCCCTATTGTTCTTCCTTGTAAACAGGGTTGATTAAATATTAACCTTTTTAGACGTGACATCAGTCCTCTCTCTATTTAGCTTTGGAGAAGATATTCCAATTGCTACAAACAGGAAATACCAATCAATCTTTCATGCAGTTTTGGGGGTTTTTTTTGAGTAGCTGGATTTTTTTCTTTTTTAGAAGAACTGGCAGAAGTTGTGACTCGTTTAAGATTAAACTATTTTTGTTTTTTCTTGTCTATGTACTTTTTCTTTGCCACAGCGGCAACAGTGTTTAACCTCAGCACATGATAATCCTCCATATGGCATGAACAGGTATATACTGCATTTCTAACATTTCAGACAAATATAGAGTACCTAAGTCCTAACAGCTTCCTAAAACCCTTGGAGATTCAAGCTACTATTTTCCATGCTTCAGCTAGAGTTATGCTAGAGTATGTTGGGTCTACATAGCCAGCCTTATGAGATGGAGGTGAAAGAGGTGCACGGGAATGACATTTATTGTTGATACACATATTGTTGGAAAAGTACTGATAAGCCTAAAAGTTACAGTAAAAGGACAGGAGGTTGGGGGAAGGAGCTTAATGAGGACAGTTTTATTTTTCCTTACCTCATACCAGCTTCTCAACTGGTATAAATTAATGTAAGACCATTGAAATCAACAGATATATATCAATTCATATCATTTGAGAACTTGGCCAGTTCTTTATGATTGTTGTAAATGAGCCTGTAAAATAAATCAGGTGTTTTGGTCTCATTCTTTCCCTCTATCCTGTCCCAGTATCTGTAGAGCTACATGTTCAGCTACTTTACCTCTACTTTACATAGTCCAGCTCTAGTGTAAAAGTGATTAATTAAATGGCTCCAGAGAAAAACACAAATAAATGTAGGGACTTTGAAACATCCAGGAACCCACAGCAGAAACCAGGTGTGGATGTGGATCTTATTTTGTGTAGGGTGGGATAACAGGTCTCTTGAGCTGCAGAAGTAAACTGTGACTGCCAGGTTCTTGTGCAGAGAATGAGGCACTGTGATTGTTGTCAGTGTTTCCTGTGCAGGGTGGTCTTTTCCAAATGAAAAAGAAGTCAGCAAAAAATGAATGCTTAAAAAAAAATTACAAAAAGAAAAACAGAAGGAAGAAGGGAATAAAGGAAGGAAGGTTAGGGGAGTAAGAGTAAGAAGAAATTGCATTGTCCATCAGATGAAATATTCCCGTTTGCACTCGCTCACTGTGTTCTGCAAGTCAATGTCAGTTTTAAAGGAGCTCTCGAGGTTTTCCGGGTACTCCTTTTCCTTTGTCTGGCTACTTCGATGTGCTTGTTTCTGCTGATAGAGGAATCTGCTCATGACAGCAATGATGCAAAAGATGATGAATATCACAACTGCTATTACACCTGAAGAGGGGTAAAAAAGGAAGGATAGAAAGAGTAAAAACCAAAACAAAAACCCCAGTTACCTCAAAAATACATTACCAATGCACAACAGCTAGTGGATATGATAGATCAGTTCAGTCTGATTCATCAGTCTGTACACAATCATCTTCCTCTATCATACCCTCCCTGGTAGTTTTTATTTCTATTTTGTCACCTTAAGTAAGACTTAAAGCAGCAAGCATTGATGTAATTGACCTTCTAATTTCAGTCAAATTCTGCTTTCACTGGAAGTAAAGTTGGGTCAGTGTGTTTGTTTTTAAAAAACTAGATCTGTATGCTCATTCAAATTCCTGTTCTGTCGTATTTTCTTCTGTGTTATCTCTGGAAACCTTGCATGAGCCTTGTACACTTTGGTTTATAGCTTCTAGATATTATCAAAGGCAGCTCCCTACAGGGCATCCTATAAAATAAACAGAGATAAATTGCATTCCAGGTTGTTAAAGGAAAATGAAAACCATACACGAAGCTATGAGGACAACTTTCCCTAGTATATAAATGCTTCCATATGATCTAGCAAGTTCCACTACACCACCAGCTTGCAAAGAGAGAGCTCAAGAAATACAGGATATGTGAATACTGTGTTGAGGCTCTCATCAGAGTGGTGTGTAAAACAATTACTAGTTAGCTGGGTCTTAGATCACAGAATCACACGGAATCAGAGAATGGCTGAGGTCGGAAGAGACCTCTGGAGGTCATCTTGTCCAAATCCCCTGCTCAAGCAGGCAGACAGACTTTGGTTACATTTTAGAAAACTCAGGTTCTTGACGATCTATAATGCCTTTTTTTGAGTGATATCCAACATCATGTGCCACCACTACTGGCTTCATCCATAATGCAGGTGCCTATCTAGGTAGCTTGATACAGATACGTGCTAATAAATACAGCAAATACTAGACCTGCAGCAGATTACAAAAAACTTGAACTGGATTTTATGGGGCCCAGATTTAAAGTACCCTAGATGTTTGCCTTGACAGAATTATTTTTCAACTGTAATCTTTCAAAATGAAGTTACCTCCAATCACAGCTGAATCACTTCTGACTGCATTGGTGAGAGGCTCTCTTTCATCTGTCTTCCCAAAAGGATCTGCAGTTGGTTAAACAAAACAGGACTTATTTTCTGTATCAACTATATTCATTTTCTCTGTGGCTTAGACAGAAGCATCCTCTTACCCTCATGAATTCTAATCTGGTTTCAAAAGATGTGATTTGGGGGACTGGAAACCAGAAAGCTCTCTGAAAAACAAAGTGAGCTTGCAGGACAATTTTCTTCTACATCTTCAGGAGCAAAGTCTGTTAAGGGTATATTTAAAAGGAAACAGAAAGGCTCACGCTAACATCTGAAAGTGGTGTCTCAGTTTATCGGTAGAAGAATCAGAGAGAGATTTGAACTAAATAGCCCATTGGGAGCTTTTCTCAGTCAGAGCTCTTTTTTTTCTTTTTTTTTTTTTTTTGATACCTAAGAAACAATATCAGAAAGAAGCAAAAGGAAAGGAAGGCTAGACAGATTTAGACCTGACCTACGTTTGTAGATTCAGATATACATGTCAAATTCAGTCCCATAAAGAGAAGCAGTCTCTGCTTGGGACAGCTTCTTGGAAGGGATGTTTTTCTCTCCATTGCGGAAATGCAGTGGTCAAATTGGATTCAAAACAGAGAGGGGTCAGAAGTGAATTCCTATATTAAAGGTTCCTCAATGTTGGAGCTCTCTTGTACCCTATCTATAAATGACTACTGTCGAAACACTGGGGCAAACAGTCTACATGCTAGCAGTTTCAAATTCAGATCGAAACCTAAGAGGTCAAGCCCTCCCTGAAGTCAGTGGAGTTACAGCAGTGTAGCTACTTTAGTCCTGCGTGTTTCAGAAAATGCTGTGTTTTCTAGTGCTAGCTGAATCCAGCTTTTCTGCACCTTCACATTTTTTTTTCCTTTCTGCTCACCCTCTCCTTTGACGAGATTCCTATCTGTGTTTCTCTCCTTTACAAGCCTCCAGGCTATCATACAGAGGATGTACGTGGGAGTTACGGATGACTGTCTCTGCTATATGTTATACCGCTTTGCCAAACTGATCTTTCCAATGCAAGAGGTGGAAGCCTAACTGAGAAATTCAGTATTGCAAGGTTTATTGTAATTGAACAACCTTGCCTTAGTAGCTGACTCAGCCACATTTTGGTATCTCATTGCCCAAGAAGATGTTTTTTATTGAAACAAGCAACAATTTCATATTTGTGTATCAGGAGGTGCTGAGTTTGTAATGATGGTGGCTTTGGGCTATTTAGGTTCTTAAAGGGGGGACTTCTTCCTTATTCTCTACATCACTGATACCAGCCCCAAAGATGTGCAGAAGGCATCAGCCTCAAAGAGGCTTTCATGTTTTAAAAGACACAACTCTACCAGTAGTTTTAGGGGTGGAAGGATTTCTCATCAAACACATCCATACTGAAAAGTCAGGGCTCTCCGTATCTGGAGTTCACTGGCTGAGCTACAGGCACAAAAGGGACGTCTGGGGCCAACTGAACACCTGCAGTACACCCGTTATCAGCGTGAATGGTAATTGCCAATGACAGATTTGGACACTCAGGTTGAGATCTATTTACAAGAGGTCCCTTGCTTGGATGTTGGGTGCCTGTAGTGATGTTGCCAAGAAACAAATAGTCATGGCAATGCTTCATCTCATTTACTACATTTGTGGGACTGGAATGGTGATAAGAATTGTTGTTTTACATATAAATACAGACAGCGTCATAGAAAAGGTTAGGTCGGAAGGGAAATCTGGAGATAATTTAGCCTAATCTCAAGCCTTTGAGCCTAAGCTCAAAGCAGGGCCAAATTCAAAGTTAGATCAAGGTTGCTCATCATTTTGTACATCATGGGTAGGTTCATCTCCTTTATTTTTCAGTATCTCAGAGTTAGTTATATAAATCAAAACTAGTAATTTAGGTTCTTTTTATTTAGTCAAACAGAGGAAAAGAACCTACAGATACTTTATACCCTAAGATGGCTGTCAAAGATGGACAGTGTGATTCGCCTATTTCTTTCCACAAACTAGAAGAGGGGAGTAATCATTATTTTAGACTTAAGATGATTTAACTTTCACATCCCGGAAGTTTGGTGAGATATTTTCTACCCCAGCCCTCAGCTGGCTCCAGTGAAATCAGTTACAATAAAAATTCACATCTGTTGAACATCAGGCCTCCTATACTAGAGAAAAATCTCCAGCTGGTATCTGGTGCATGGTATTACTCAGAGTCATGAAAGGCTATTAACTATGTATGAAAAAAGCATGAAATTAAATTTCTACCTTAAAAATTATATAAGACATCATTCATGCCTAAAAGATTATGTAAGATCTGACACTAAATGCTATTAAAGCTCCACTATTTTTTGGCAACTGCTACCAGAATTGAAGCACTGAGAGGAAACCAGAACAAATGTTGGAGGATCAGTTTCAGAATGGAGGCCAACAGACACAGGCCTTAAGAATTATGTTTTGCCTGAGAAATAAAATCAGGATACAAGGAGAGGAGGGTTTGTTACAACGGAGCAGATGGCGTGTGACAGCAGAACCATCTCCAGTGGGAAGACAATAAACTCTGAAGTCAAGGAAAAGCAATACTGTGTCTCATATGAGACCTTAACAGGACATCCTCCTCCTTTTAGGTAAAACTGATGACATTACAGTGTGAATCACTGAGGTTGGAAGCATCGCTGAGGTTGGAAGGCCCCTCTGGAAATCATCTAGTCCAAACCCCTACTCAAATCAGGGTCTACTACAGTAAGTTTCTCAGGGCTGTATCCATTTTGGTTTTGAATATATCCAAGGATGAAGACTTCACAACCTCTCTGGGCCTCCTGCCACATTTGCTAGATTTCCTGCTCATTGGGATGGACCACTCTTGATACTGGAGGGGGTGATCTTTGAACCAGCTCTCCTGGACACCTCTTCTCACCAGGGCTGTATGCCGTGGGATTCTTCCAAGCAGGTCCATGACCAAGTCAAAGGTTGTTTTCCTGAAGTCTGGGGTTGCAGTCATGCTTTCTGCTTTTTTTCCTTCCTCTCAGGATCCGGAACTCCACCATCTCATAGTTACTACAGCCAAGGCTGTCCTGACGCATCCCTGGCCAGTTCCTCCTTGTTTGGAAATATCAGGTCCAGCACAACTAGCACAGTGAGACAGGGACTTGCACTGTTTAAGCTGCCTTTCAGAAGCAAAATTTTTCTGTGTAGTTTCTGACTTATGAAGCTCTTTGGCATTTTTTACTTTAAACGCATGAAGACCTGCTCTTCAGCTGGAGTAGACAGACAGCTCAAGACTCCACCATTCACACAGCTGACTCTGCTCTGGCATTTACAGTACTTTAATATTAAAAAAAAAAGCATAGTAAAAGTCCATTATCTCTATGCCATCAGTGTAGAGCTCAGAATATCAAAACCTTTACATGTGCCTCAGCAAGGAAGAAGGTGATTTGCAGATCTTTGTTAAATATCAAAACCACAGTAAGTCACCTTTCATTTTGTGTTTCCTAATCATAAAGAGTATGAGTGGATGGATTTTATTCCGTATCTGTCTGCTAGGAAACTTTCTTGAAGACAACAAGTATTCCTCTCTGAAGGAAAGAGCATCAATCGTTTTCAAGTTATAAATATAGAAAGCTTTTTTCACACATTTAAAGAGAGATTTCCTAGAGGGCTTTTTTGTTGTATCTGTACATTAGAAAATCGACACACATGTACAGTCAACTTTGAAGTTCTATTTTTCTTCTCAGACACTCAATAATGAGAAATTTGGAACTGATGAATTGAGATATGAGCAGTAAATTTGAAAGTTAATCCTTAACTGTCTTCTTTTTATTTCTTAAAATGTGTCCCTTCCACATATAAACGTAATTCTCAAGTACATCTATACAAAGTATAATTTGCTACAAATTGGATTTTTTTTTTTTAACAAGAATCTACCGCCCAATGCTCTCACTATAGCATATAAAGACATGAAGTCTTCAGAACTTACTTGTTCTAAAGATCTTATTCAGGCTTTAATCAAAACCAGTGTGAATAGTGAGGCAGTAGTGTCAGTTAATTCATCATATTGAGAGGAAATCATATTTTAAAGCACAGAGTGGCAAAGACAGGGATAAGCTTTTATAATAATTCTGCATTTCTGATGTAACAGTGCTTAACCTTGACAATAGAGTGCAACTGACTGTAAGCTTTAAATATTTAAGCCCAAAGATGCTACACTCTGCTCTGTGTTCTGTCCTGCAGTTCTGAGCCTCAGGTTTTACTGCTTTCTAAACTCTTTAGAAAAATTAGATCATCGAGGTGACAGATCACAGGGCAAGGAGTTCATATTTTCAGTATCATTGCCCATTCGGTATTTACAAGACACATTTCTTCTGTGTGTCAAAGCAGACACCTTAGACAACTCTGGGTGGTGAGAAGAAAGCTGGGGGGTGGGGAGAAGCACACACACACTGGCAGCCGCTCTCCACAGAGTAATCAGCAGCCTTTTTCCCTATGCAGAATGCTAATAGCATCATTTGTTTTCTGCTGAATATCTTAGGCAGAAGCTGCAGGAAATGGGGATTTGATGCAAGTACAAATGTCAAAGGAATCATATTATGATCTAAACCAGAGTTTTACTAGTTATCAGAAAAGAGAAAGTGGCTTCATAGGTCAAGGGGCAAAAAATAGCCCTTAATTTGTACCCCTTTCTGGTCATTAAGAATTCTGCCACATCCACTGGTGACTAAAGCAGCAACTTGATTGCCCCTGTTCCTGGTGACAACACTTCCAGCTGCTCTGAGTTTCCTTCTCTGCATACAAATTGACATATGCAAAATACTTAAGATTCCCAGAGGAGAGTTTCAGGATTGCAAAAGATAAACGAACTATTGGGATCATCTTACTGGTACCGCTCAAGTAGTGCTCCTTCTCTTTAGCCTCAGAGAATAAAGTACAAGCATTCAATGGAAGTCATGCACGTGTGTTGAGGGGTTTGTACAAGGAGTTTTTGTTCGTTTCTGCTAGGGTGGGAACAAATTCGACTTGTTTGTTGTATGACTCCTATTGCTTCATCACCACTGGGATACGGAATCTGTGTAACATGTATGTTCTCCTTTGAGATCTGCAGCACTGGAGCTATCTGGAGTGGTCAGGAATGGCAAATCAGGTGCATAACCATACTTCCAATGCTGTTTCCACTATGGCTTTGGGACTTTTTTGTTTGTTCTACGCATGTTTTAGGCAATCCAGGAACTTAGTCTGAAAACTTTGTTTTAGTACAATGACTGTTAAAGGGGCCTTGGCTAATCCTAATGCCTACCCTCAACACTCCTAATTCTGAGAGAAAAGGCAACTTTCTAGTTCCAATAGTTATACTATCAACACAACTGCACTACAGCAAAAAGGAAGGAAACTTCACTCTATGGTATCCTTTAAATTCCCCATTCCCCTCTTGGCAGGACGTACCTGATGAGGAATATATCGTGGTTACTGTGTTCACATCAGCTTCCATTATGGATGCACAGCTGGATTCAGTCAAGGAGCCTTTGACAGTCACGGGAGCAATGCTGGGATGGCGTAAGGCAGCTTTCAGGGGAGCAATGTGGTTGTACTGAACAGAGGACAGGCAGCCAGTGAAACCATAGGCATTTGCCTTTGAGACTTCAGGATCCAGTGACAAACTATCTGCAGCACAACAGAAAAACACTCCAGGAATTATCTGTTTTTAGGAAGGCATTAAAAAAATCAATCCTTTTTTGCCTTACCCACCCCTTGTCCTTCTCTTCATCCAATCTCAACTGTTCAGGCTCCCCTTCAGCAGCATACAAGTTCTCCCTGGCCTGACCCATGAGGTTCCCATCCCCAGTCCTTCCTCTACAATGCTACTTACATTGAATCAAATTGTCTCGGACATAAAAGCCTGCATTGTGCTTCATTCCTCATCCATTTTCTCTACTGTCTGGACAATATCTAACACATCATAGGTGCTAACCATGGCAATAACAATAATAACAATAAACAGTAAAACTAGCAACACTGAATGTCACAGGATCCTGGGGATGATTTTTACCAATTCAAAGGTAAGTGTTTTTTATTTAGTTCCGAAAGTTTTAATATCAAAGATTGTTTGGGAAAGTCAGTGAAGGACAGTGAAGCCATCTTCTCTTTCCTCCAAGCTCTCATTTATTTACTTTCCAGAAATTGAAATTCATACTACTCAGAGGTCTGTAACATGATGCGCCTTATATCTAGGTCAATCAAACAAGAAAAAAAACACAAATGCACACATATATAGTATCAAAACTTATTCAAAGTCTTAAAAATTACCTGCTAATGAAAAAAAACTTCTAGCATTGATAGTTTTGGAAATGCTTCCAATGACATTGGAAAATAAGGAATCCCAGCTTTTCAAGTTTATTTTCAAAGCTTGAAAGAGTAAGATGGCAAACTTTAAAATAAGGTCCAATTTTTCCACTATCATTCAAATACAATAATTTTACAAGCTCTCAGCCAAAAGGATTTAGGAAAAAAGTAGACCTTCTCTTATAACTGACATTGCTACCTGAATTTCATAAACTTCTTTTACATATAAGAAAATACAGAGAAACCTCAAAACTAGCCCAAATCACACACTAGCCCAAATCACACATTATTTTGGTGCTCAAGATCTGTGACTGTTATGTCGTGCAGTCGGAGGGAATTAGCCGAGAAAGATTTCTGATTATGTTTGAATGTCTTCATGGAAGTATAACATGGAAGAGTTTGGCTGCTTCTCAGCAAAGCAAGGTACGGTGTGAGCTTGCTCTCCAAGGTGTCTTACAGGAGAGATGCTCAGTCTGCAGAGCTGTCATGGGGACAGCCTCTGGGCTGTGAGTAACTGCAAGAAAGAGAGATGGGAAGGGAAACTGAGGCTTTGCCACTGGGAAAACTGTAGCCTTACAGAGGTTCACATTTGCTCTTCTCAAAGGGTGTAGGAATTGGCTGCATTCAGGTTTTTAATGAGATTTTGGCAGGGGTGTTATAAAACAGACAAAGAATGGTTTCCAAGTTTCTGCAAGAAGGCTTATATAAAAGTAAAAGACTGATTTACAGTATTTGCCATCTTTGTTGAATTTATAAAACCCTTTGTAAATATTCCTACTTTCACACTTTCCTGTTTTCTTAGCTCTGACACAAAAGGTGGATTTGTTGGTATCTTTTAGACATCAGGCAATCTAAATTGCTCTGTTCTGCCCCAATGTGCAAAAGGTAAAGCCTAAGAAATAATGAATTTCTTTTTCATGGTACAGTAGTTTGAAAAGTCTAAGATACAGTACTTTTGAAGGCTTTTTTAAAAAGTCAAATTAAGGGCCAATTCCAGAAGTCTTTTGTCAAAGAAAGCTTTGCATGAATGAGAACTAGGAGATTTGTTGTTGAAAGGCTTTGAAATCTGAAAAAAAGAAATCAAAGAACAAAGCAAAAACAACCCCAGAGTCCTCTGGTAAAAATCCCACGTGCACAGATACAGTTTGCTTTATTATATGGTTTTAGGCGCTTGCCTTATGTCTTTCAGAAAGTGGGGCTTTCGCTGTTCTCAACAAGAGACCTGCACAACTTGGATGTGAACGACTTGTGCTGCCCTCTGAATTCTTCAGTGGATAATGTAAATCTGTGATTATGACATGGTTACCTGTGTGAAAGGCTTATTAAAGGCCCCTCTGACACTTGAAGTCTTTAAATCACGACAAAATATTTTTCCAAAAGATATTTTCACTACACGACATGGTGCTCAGTAAGAGAAGCAACTCAGTGAAGTTCCAAGGTCTGTGTTGAAGCAAGGTTATATGAAACGTCAGTGGCCTTCCTCTGACCTGGTTACACTGTGAATCTTTCCATGCATTTGACTGGCCTGGAAAGTCACACTGAATTGCTGCTGATGGCTTGGTTCGATCTTCTGACATTTTAGCATTGCGTTTCTGTTCTCGGTACTGGAGACCGAGTTACTTTGGATGATTTCTACGTGGGGGGTGAGAAGGTAATCTTTTTCGGCTTTTGAGTAATTTAACTGTTCATTCCCCACAACTTAAGTTTACCCATATTTTTAGGAAGTAATTTTTAAGCTTTGTCTGCTGAGTTGTGCATAAGTTGGTCTGGCTTCTTGCTGGGTCCTCTAGCTGCTCCCTGGAAGCTGTCTGCAATGTCACAGCTCAGTAAGTTTTGTGTCTGTTTTGCCTTCCTGTTTTCCATGTATTTGCAACGGCTTTCTGTGATTGAGTCTAACAAGTAGTTGTATTTTTTGAACTTTATTGATTGTATCAACATAATTTATCTGCTGATTCATTCCTATTCACCAAAACAGACATCCTGTTCCACTGCTGTTTCCTTGTGCACCTCTGCCATATACAACACACTTGTTTTAAGGTCTTAAATAAATAAAGCAATTTTAAGTCTTAATATCTCAGTAATGGGGAATTAATTTTCATCATAAATAGAATTCTGCCAGAATTCTCCAGGACCAAGCATTAAGCTGCTCAGCAATGTATGAGCAAATTGGCATAGTAAATGATAACTAGTATGACAGGTAACTGGAATCAAAGAGAAACGAAAGTGTTATTTGCTTGCAGGGAGAGTGGCTCAAAAGACCTTCTTTCTAAAGATATCACTGTGGAAAATGGGACCATAAGCATTATCCAATATCTTTTTGTTTTTTCTTTATAAACATTAATTTCATGTCACTCAGAAACTTAAATCTGAGCCCAAAGTTTACTTGTGTGCTCACTTACATCCAGGAAGGCCCATCAAGGGTTTCCTTAATCAAAATTTATTTTTAACGTCAGTGAGAGCAGACATAGCCTCTTTTAAATGTCTATGCTCTAATTAATTAATTAATCTAAGTGAATCGCTGGTAGAAGCGCAAAGGGTAATTTATTCTGTATGCTGAAGCACTGGTTGTCCTTTTTTTGAGTCTGAGAAATAGAAAGATGATTTTTGTGGGAGTTAAAGTGTATCCATCACCTCGTTTTGCCAAGGTGCTGAACAGCACTGGCAAGATTACTTCTTGGACATTGTCACCAGATTTGAGCCCATGACCTTGAAGTAAAAGACTCGTAGTCTCCACACTGCACCTGTCTCAGAAGAGTTGACTAGCAGGTACTGCGTAGTTACCTCAAAAAATATGCTGCTATGTCCTTCAACAACCTCAGTAAACATTGCTGATACTAATCATTAATTTAGAAAGGGCAGCAAGCATATCTTGGGTTAGACTGGAACCCACAAAAAGGCATCTTTAGAATAACTTCATTTCCTGGTGTGAGCCTGCCACAAAGGCAACGGAGTGAACAACACAGAATTTTTTCCTGGTTAGAACCACTGAGCTCAACCAGTTTGGCTCTTGCTTAAGAAAAGGATGAATTTGAACAGGAGACAGGCTCCAGGCATTCAATGCCCCTCCAAGACACTTCTGAAAAAGTAAGGGACAGCAAGAGCAAAGTAAAGGTACTTTTTCTCACAAGTTTTCCCAGGAATGAGCAGAACGCACCAGGATTTGCTTGTTGGCAGTTGAACATTTCATGCCAAGTGTGAAACATCTGAGAATTTTTGTTTCATTAGGCTTAGTGGAAATAATTTCAGACGTGCATTTAGTATGTTTTCTTAAAGACAGTTTGTCATCGAAAATGAAGCACTGCTTGGAGCTGCAATGTGAAATTTGCTACATGTCACAGTTTTTGACATTTGAATCCTAATCTGTCACAACACAGCCAGCCCTGTGTGATTTTGCATGGGCTTAAAATATAATCTATAAAAAGAAGAAAATATGCAAGAAGATGGAGAGACGATGTGCAAAAGAATACATGCTTTTCTCAGGAGCAGACAGCTAAAATCAACTTGAGTAGCAAGAATTCAGACTAAAATTTCTGGATAGAAGTAGATGACCTTGGACACTTATTTAGGCAGCATTATCATCAAGAAAACGAGGATTTAAGCATGGTGTTATGATCATATGGTAAATGGTATTGCTGGTAAAACAGTCTGAATAGATTTGGTCTCTTTTTGATAGAGACATGATGGCATTATTGGCTTAGACCTTGGATTGCTTGAAGTGCCTGGGGTAGCCAAACCTTGCTTATTTTAACCACTGCCATCTTGGTCCCAAATGCCTCTCCTCTTTTATCCTAAGTAGTCGTTTCCATTTTCCTTAATGCTTTACTAAGCTACTAGAAGGAAAACCAATGACTTTTAGAGGTGCCTTATAACGCACCAAAGAGATCCTTTTCCAGGGTATGGTCCTTCTAAGAAATAGATATTTAGGGCAAGAAGAGTCTGCAGTAAACAAAAGAGCTTTGCAGTGTCCAGAAGAGTCCAGCTAATACCTCTTGCAGCCATTGCTGTATTGTTTAAAAGCTAGAGCACAATATTCTGAGGCTGTGACTTTAAATTTCTCAAGCAAATTGTGATCTTGTAATCTTAAAAAAGGGAATGACTTTCCACCAAAAAAATGGACTTAAGTCTTTTCCATAGAAAATCTCTAAAAGGAGATGCTTCTTTAGGGAAGCTTTTGTATCTCAGAGTTAATGCCAACTTACTCCTTCTGATTTAATTATCCTGTTATCATCTTCCAGAATATAATATCACTCTTGGATTAATTGCTCTGTGATCTCTTCACCATATAGATTCCATTTTCTTCTCATGAACTTTTAATACAAAAAGCTATTGTAGAAATCATAAGAATTGTACTGCACCTACATAATGATTTTAATAAAATTACTTTCCAGATAAACTTTCTTCTACGTACACTTTATATCAAAGCTGAATGATTCAGTGGAAAGACTCCTACAACTTGAGTGTGTTTTAGCTCAGGCTTTTAGAGATAAAAGACGTCATGATCATGTGCTAGACTACACAGTTCTTTACATTGCCAGTGTGGGAAGGTCTGCTAATTCACCACTTTGAAGACACAAGTAAATTAGATCAACATTAATAGGTGCTAAAGAAATCTTTGCAACCTTTTTCTTCAGAATACTCAAGTCTCTTTCAATGCTACCCTCTTACTCTGGTATCACTACACAGCTAGTATATTAAATTGTTCAGAAGCAAATATGCAGACAATGAGATTCACTTCTCTGCATCAGTGATTATTTTTCCAGGGACTACATTGGTGAAAGATTTAGACATGTTGGGGCACAGTAAGAAGTTTTCAAAGATTCATCAAGGTCAACCCCAAAACAAATAAATGATATTTTCCATTGGGATAGCAGCTTTTTCTAGACAAGACCTAAACATATGCAAATGTGTCTCTGAGATCAGAGAATTACAGAATAATTTAAGTTGAAAGACAGCTCTGAAGGTCATGCCGTTCAATCCCTTGTTCAAAGCGGAGCCAGCTTCACAGTTAGGTCAGATTGCCAATAGAGCTCATGTGGTTAAATACAGAAGTATGATCTCTGCAAGGAGTACTTAAAGTAAATGAACTGGGACTCTGGTTAAGATTTCACTGAGGCTTTGCCATAAACTGTATGACCCACTTGGGGCCTGAATCCAGTACTCACTAAAGTCCATGGAAAAATGCGCATTGATACTAATGAGCTTTGGATAGGTCCTTTTGTGTTTTGCCTCTATATTTGTGAAGTAGAAATGACAACAAACTACAGGATAATAGTATTTTTCTATTGCTATTGGATACTGTGAGGATGAATTCAACAAACGTCTGTTGGCTACTTGAATGCTGCCTCTTTTTACTCCCTTGTCTTCAAAGCCACACTTATATTTAGATTGATCTTTCTAAGGCAGCTATACGGCCCCATTACTGTGGATTTGAACAGCTCACAGCCTTTAATGCTTTTATCCTCATAGCACCCCTCTGATGTAGGGATGTTCTATTATCCATGCTTTACTGATAGAGAACAGATAGTAAAGCTCAGACTGGTTCCAGTGGGAATAAAATGCCTGCTTACTTTTATATCTGCACATAAATGGCTTGCCCAAGGTCATTCAAGCAGTCTGTGGCAGAGTGAGTGTCCCTATGTTTTGAATTCCAGGTGAGCCTCCTTTGCCTTAAACGAAGGTTTTTTTCCTGGAATTCAGAGCTGGGTGTAGGGCAGCCATTGGAAAATATAGCAGATTTGAAAAGCAGAAAAAAATAGCAGATTTTAAGTAGCTTTTGACTAAAGGAAGTGTAATGGGGCAGGGGCGGGGGTAGGATGGAGAGAAGCACTATTATTTAAAAACTGGTCATTGTATAAAAGTGTACTTTTCAAAAGCTCCAGCTGTGCTAAAATGGTTATCATAAGAAAATCTGGTGAGGAAGAGGTTTCAAGCTTTTATGATGTCCTGCTGGAAGCTCTCTTTGAGATTTCTTGGCCAGTGGGAAATGAATGGTGGAGTTGAGAAAGAAGGTGGTATAATCATCTGGTTAAGCAGACAGGATCAGGCTGTTAGAGCAGGCAAATGAGCAGTGGTGTGACAGGAAAGAAGAGAGACAAATTTTCAGAAGAGTATATAGCACAGATATGTAGGACATGTAGAAAAGAGGTTTTTTATATGGTTCTATTTCAGTGGACACTTAAATGTTCCTAATGAACGCCTTTAGGTACCTAAATCCCAGTGGTATCCAAAACAAACACTACAGGAACTCTAGGTCTACTTTGAAGCATCACATGCCTCTGGACTTTTATGCTTTGCTGAGGGGATAAACAATGACAAGGAAGAACTTGGAGGATATTGGTTTAGGTCACCAGTATTCACCTTCTGGTAAGCCATCATTAAAAGAAGCTATAGTCGACACTGTACACATATAATAGCATAAATGATGAATGGACATATTTATGTAAGTTCTACATTCCTAAAATGACAAGGTCCAGCTCTCCTCTTGATACAAGGCAATAGTCTTGACTTTGCAGCAGAAGAGGTTTTTGGGTTTTTTTTGCCAGCATGGGACAGTGTGCAACCTGAGTAAGTTTGGAGATGATACAAAATTGGGAAGAGCAGTTGGTAGACCAGATGGTTGTGCCACTATTCAGAGGGACACTGACAAGCTAGAGAAATGGAAAACAGGAACCTCATGAAGTTCAACAAAAGAAATGTAAAGATCTGCACTTGGGTTAGGAATAACCCCATCCACCAACACTGGTTGGAACTGAGCAGCTGGAAAGCAGCTTTGCAGAGAAAGACATGGGGGTCCTGGTGGACAACAAGCTGACCGTGAGCCAGAAATGTGCCCTTGCAGCAAAGGTAGCCAATGACATCCTGGCATCCAGGGTTGCCTTGGGAAGAGCTTTGCCAGCAGACAGAAGGTGAACCTTCCCTCATACTCTGCATGAGTGTAACACTACTGGAGTGCTGGGTCCAGTTCTGGGCTCCCCAGTGGAAGAAAGACATGGACTTACTGGAGTGAGCCCAGCGAAGGGCTGCAAAGATGATTAAACGACTGGAGCATCCTTCATATGAGGAGAGGCTTGACGGAGCTGGGACTGTTCATCCTGGAGAGAAGACTCAGGGGGATTTGTGATTCTGTGAGGGCACAAGGACTCTACTCAGCACAGCTACAGCTGTGGGATAAAACCTGGAAAATGAAATCCTGACATAGAAGAAAAAGTTTGTGGAAATCCACTTAACATATGAAAAAGAAACCAGAATTAGGATTAGGCTGGAATTAAAGTGACTTGCTGGGATGCATTGTGTGATTCCTGGTATAGCAATAAGATCTCCCACCATCTGGATGGCCAAGTTTATGGCTGTAGTGTCATTACAGAATATGAACTATCGCTATTATTATTACTATTACTAAAACAAAATCCCAATAAACTTTGGGGCAAGAGAGAAATAACAGAAGGATATACCCATTAAAAGCTGTCTGGAGACAAGTCTGTGGTGTTCAGTGGAACTGAATGCCAGATCTCTGGAGATACAACTGGGCTTTTTGGCTTTGCAACAACCTTGTACTTGTAAAGTTAATCATATTTTTGTGACTAAATCTAGTTTCTCTCCATGATGCTGAGCTGCACCTTGTCAGCTTGCTGGCTACATGTCTGAAGGTCTTTGTGCTATGTTCCATCTTGCTGGTTAGAAAAGCCTTGGTTTATTGGTTTGGTATCTATAGCTGGAGCTTTAGGTAGAGGTCACGATGAGCAATGTTCTTTTAGATTTTCAGCACTACAGCTGACCGTTGACAAAATGAGATTTTTAGCTTAGCTCTGACTTGGGCTGAAAAGCGTCAGGTCCCCAAACCTGTCCACAAAGGCTTGGAAGATTGCTGCATTCTGAACAAACATTAAATACAATTAAGGGGAAAATCAGTTCCTGCCCTTAATCTACTTAGTAAAACATGATGCAGAATGCACTAATGTCATTATATACAATTACATTGCACAAGTAGACACTAGAGGATGTCTATAGTTTCTGTCTAGCTACCAGTCCCGCAAGCCTTGGGTGCTATTAATAAAACATATAAAATTCTAATAGTGAAACAGATGTCAGGCTTGCTATGGAGGTCCAATTCTAACAAATGACTAAAATGTCTATAACCAAGGAAGCATGTAGAATCTTACTGGGAATGAATAAGACTCTTATATAAAGCAATATAACATACTTGACAACACAATAGAGGAGTTCTACTTTCCAAATTTCAGGCAGAATTTTCCTGGTCTTGTAATGGCTTTGTAGTGTGGAGGGGTAAAGCTCAAGAAGGTCTCCATACAGAGCATGCAGAATTGTGGCCTCAGTGCTATATGTAATACAAATATTCCTTGCAGAATTCAAATGGAAAAGGACTGGGAGTGAAAAAAAGGTAGAGAGGATGAAGGCTCACAGTGCTGTTCTTCTTATCGTTAGGAAACAGAGGTGGCTTGAGAGGAGCAAGCTGTAGTCAGCAAAACGATATCATTAGGCTAAGATGCCACCCTGTGCTGCCACACAGGCAGTATGAATCACTGTACTGGAGGGAGCAATGGGAGAGGTTAATATTGCTATCAGTGCAAACAAGTAAAGCTGCCAAATTTTTGCATTGATGAGATATACGAATAGGAGTACTGGAATGCTCAGGCCAACTCTTACAGCTAAACCAGCCAAACAAAACCCCAATCCTATTAAAAACCCAACACACAGCACAGGTTAACTCCAGCACTATAACAACTGATGAATCAGGAATATTTTTAGTAGAACCTACCTGTGACCTTGCCCAAGGTGAGTGATTTGATGGCCTTAAAATCAATCTCAGAAAAGTTGTGTTTGAGTTTGAGAACTTGATCAACCTGGAAGAGGTCAATAAAATTAGTTCATTATAACAGCATGTAGACACCCCTAGATCTCTCTGTACTGCAAACTTCTGGGAACACTCTCAGCTGCAAATCAGTTAATTCTGCCCCCAAGCGTGATTCAGTTTCTAAAGATAGCAAAGTAAATGTGCTTTGATTTTAGCATGAGAAGCTGAAAGGTACACCAGAATAGTCATATAAAGGGCTTTGAAGAAACTTTCCCTGCAGAAAAGCTTAAAATGTTTGACACTGAAATCCCCCTGCTTCCCAAAATCCATGTCTAGTCACTTCAGAATACACTCAAAGGAGGCCTCTCTAGAAATGTATTGTGAAGAATTAGTTCTGCATAGAAGAAAACCACAGTGCAGCAGACAATAGAATATTGGTACTTGAGGAAAACCCTGGCTTTTAGCATAAGCCTCCTTCCTAGATAATCAGGCCTACCCACCCTAGCTGCGCGCTAACTGCATTATCATTTAACCACCCAGACATGGAAACTGTAGAGGAAAGAAAAACTGTGGCGCTCCCTCTGTTTCTGTCTCCTTCTCATCCTATTCCTTAACACACGGCTTCTCTGTAGACTCTGCCACCCTTCCCTGTTAAATGACTGCCGCCCAGATCTAGCCAATTTGTTTTGTAATATAAACTGCTATAATTAGCCTGAAGGAAAGCAGAAGGAGCAGTAAGATGGTCCTCTTCTCCCTGCCTTGGAAAAACAGGCGATGCAGGGACAAGGCAGAGGAAGGTTCTCATCTCTCATGAGGTTGTCACATTCAGCGTGGCTTGCTTCTAGAAAAGGGACAGGGCATCGTCATGCACATGGTGGCTGCGCCCTGCGTTCCCTCAGCTTCTCCTTTTCTGTGAGAGGGTAAGGCAGCTAGGGTCACATTCTCTCTTGCGGCACATACATTCCCAGGTGCTCATTCCTCAGCTGTTTTTCTCCCTTTGGCAGCTTTTTAATGATCCATACTGTGTACTTCCTCTGGGACCACAGGTCACACAGACATCCCTAAGCCCCAGAACCACTCCAATAGTCCAGATTAACTTCTAGCCAAAGGTGTTTCCTAATTCACAGACTGTCAGAGACAAGGGAAGGATCACTCAATGAAAAACACCACGGTTGGGCACTCTTTGAAGCAGGGTCTGGATGGAGCTTTGGTCTAACCTACAGGGCTGTTCTGCTGCTGGACCAGCTTTGGTTGCACCAGATCAATGTGAAACCTTTGCCTTCTGCTGGCGATCAAGCATTGAAATCAGTCAGTCTGTTTGTGGCATAAAGTATTATTTAACACTCAACATAAGCCATGGCATACCTGAATGATGAGCTCTCTGCCTTCTCTGTTAATCTTCACATGGTGCAGCTCTCGGTTAGCAAAATTTCCAGAGTCAATGGTGAAAATGAGAAGCCCATCCTTACTCAGCTTGTATCGGACCTGTAAACTTCCTTAAAAGAGCAAAATTCTATGTATAAAACCTGTGCCAATAATGAGATATTGTTCAATACCTTTACACAACATATAACTCATTTTCTTTTTATTACAGTGCAGTAACAAGGTTAAAAAGTCAAGAAAGAGGTTGAAGAGAAATGAAAGAGTTCAAACTGTAATGAAAACTGTGAAAAAAATAATGCACTGGAAGAGTGTTCCTTCCTACTAGCTAACAAACTCTGATATGGAGAAACATAACTTAATTGAGTAACTAAGTATATCAAAGGGGAGTGTGTCTGTCTGCAGGACAGACATTTAGCACTACCACAAAAGCTGATCTACATTAGTCTGTTAAGGATCGCTTCCACCAGAGGGCATGCAGGTCTTGCACTGTTCTATTAAACTAATATTGGTGGATTTTACTATTCCTTTTCATCAAGATGTAACAGACAATGCAGAAGACAGTGACAACTGTGAGAACTGTAACTTAATTTCAAACATTTAAAGGCCCAGATTCATTATAATTTATATGCAATACAAGAAAAGATATATTGTAAATTATTATACAGAAAAAATATTTTTACTTTGGTGTTCTAACGTATTTGAAGAAATAAATATAATTCATATAAAAATGAATGCCAAACTTCTCTTTCAGTCTTTGTATCAAAAAAAGCATTGTGACTTCTGATAAATAACAGTACCATAACAAATCAAAATGCACAAGAAAACAAGGAATCCAATATGAATTTTAATCCTTCCACAAATGACTACAAGGAAAATATATATATATACACACATATATATATAATTTAAAAGGGAAAGAACCTATTCTGACAAAATCCTTTCAAGTTTACTTTTCTGGGAATTAAGTAGCAGGGAGAAAAAAATTCTCCGAACATTTGGAGCTCTTTTTATGCATCAGCAACCAAAATACATGGAACAACAGTGGTACCATAGAGTTAAAAAGCTTTTCTGGGACTACTTTGTTACTGTCTCCAAGGAGAAAATGAACGCTGACAGCACCACAACCCTGAGCAAAGGGTCCTTCATTTATCCCCTGTTCTGAAAATCATCATAAAAAACCCTCCTATCTCCTTCCATTTCAGTGCTTCTGTTAGCACAAGTTCAAACTATTCCAAGTATCACTACATTTTGCAGAAGGCAAACGTTACCTATGCTGAATGATGGGGACCAACTGACTGTTTGTCACTAACAAACAGTTTTAGCCCTATGACCAGTTTCAGTGGTTGCAGAGGCAATGCTTGCGTGCACGCTGCGATGCAGCGCCATGTCAGAGAAGCCCACAGTACACCTGCACAAGCTGCTGCATATGCGTGGTGCACTGCAATGTTATTCAGAGGCACCTCTGACCCCAGAAGCAGCCTGGCTGTTTAATGAGGTGAATGAGCAGCCCTGCTTGGCTCCTATATTCAGCTGTATTAATGATGCAAGACTGCTCGCAGGTCTAGAGTTAGTGAGAGAGGACATGGGGCAGTTCTCCTTCACTACATACCTGCTCCCTTCAGCCTTCCAAGTTCTCCCTCAATAAGGTCATCTCTGTTGTCCTACAAGCTACTGTAAAAGCACTTTGTAAAGAGCTTAAAACAATGTATAAACTTCCTGCAGAGGGGGAATTTTGCCACCTCTACACAACTCACAGTGAAGTTGGTAGTCCTTCCAGACCGGACCCAGAGTCCAGTTAAGATCATCTCTCCTCCTTTTCCCTCACCAGGATGTTGGGCTGCTCAGGCTCCTAAGAGCTGCACTTTTTGTAACATTCAGTATACCCCAGATGAGCACTGCTGCTCTCTCAGCTTTGGAGGATAGAAACAAAGCTTCGAAAAATGAGAGGGAAAATGAGAATGAACAACTAGGATGAAGGCTTTTTAGCTGATTGAGAGGGCTGCTAGATCAGGTGAGCTTTAAAAGTGAAAATAAAAAGGAGATAAAAGGCATTTACTTTCTGACACATAGTCATGGATGTTAGAGGGGAATTTGTGAAGAGATCAAGGTCAGTAACAACAGCTAAATTATTCAGTGTGATATTGTAGGCCCTGATTCAGCTGCCCCAAATCACACTGCAAAGCTCCCATCCGCTCATTGCATAGCCAGGACAAGGAGCTACTGTCTATCACCATTAATGTCACACTTAAAGGTCCAAACTTAAATCACAGTCCCATTTTCTGGTACTGAATGAAAGACGCATCAACAGGGAATAACAGTGTAAACATCTTACAATCACTTTACTCTAGAAAGACATGAGGAAAGCAGCCCAAGTGCAAGGAACTTAAGGGACCTTCTTCAGACTTGCTCGTTAGGGCAGTGGGAGTCGATAAAAAATGGGAAGGTTGCCTGACCCTGCACACCGCAGCTGAGATGACCACACAGAATAAGCTGAAACTAAGATGTGATAGTGTAACAGATTGATCCAACCTAAAAATCACGTCCCAGCAGAAGTACTTTATAGGCTGCCTCTTACCTGGAGCCTTTGGAAGGGGCGTAATGCGAAAAATGGAACAGGGCCTAGATTTCGTCTGTGACCTTGTACAAGTTGCTTAGTTTGTAGATGTGAAAAAACTTCTCTGCTCTTTTCAAATGCTACGAACACACCAGTATTTAAAATATAAATGGTACTACTATATCCAGGTGATCAACATAGCAACCAGCATATTTGTGTTCAAAGACAGCCAGAAAGATATGCAATCTGTCTAGGCTCTCAGCTGCTTGAAACAGGGATTTACCCATTGATTTCACCAGAGAAGCACTGATTTTTAAACCAGAAACCATCTGTTCCATTTGTTGGGAGACAATGGAGGCGGTTCTTGACATCCATTAAGAACAGATCTTACTTTCTATAGTGGTACAATTTTACCTTAAATCATTTAAAGAGATCAGTGAATAGCATCTTATTTTATCAAATTGCTTTGAATTCCAATGGCAACTTTTTTTGGATGGCTGCTCTTCAAAACCATTGAATTCAAGTTGGCATTTTGCCTGGGGTCAAATTTGCATTAATAGAAACCAGAAGTACATGGGCTCATATCTCCAGAGGTGTTTTGGAATTTACACCAGTGTAGCTGAGAGCTCATTTTGGCTTGCATTCAGTACCAAAACTTCTGTTCAGAGTAGAGAATAATTTGTCTGGCAGATTACATTGCCATTTTGCTACTTGACAGGCAAAATAAATGGATTATTAATTAGGATTAAGAATTTTTTTTTGTCCTCTGAATTTTGATTATCTGGTCCGCTGACTTTCTCCATCACATCAGCCCAGTGTCACTAACTGCAAACAAAAATCTGTGCATAAACCAGCTCTATTCTCCCTATTCTCTATTCTCTCTCTATTTTGCATCATTTTTGCCTCACAATAGGGATTCACACTAATCATGAGCAGTGTAATTTCTGGCAGTCTTGTTGCAGTCATGCCTGTCATCCTCTTTTCAGCTCCCCGTGTCTGAGCATGCACACCTGGAGTGCCATAATGCTCAAGCAATGCACTGCCTGTTGTGTTTTCTTCCTTCTCTAATATATGTGGAATTGCTGGAGGCAATTTCTATTAAGTCCGTAAAAGAGGGAGGGAAGGAAAGAGAGAGGTATCATGTTTTTGGCCTTGGGCTGGAAAATTTTACTGGGCATATTACCCCAGCAGCGTTAGGTAAGAGCAGATTCACACTTGATCATTATAGTCATCCCTTTCAGCTTCAAATTCTGCAGACTGCAGATCAGCATGGAGATATGCTGTGCCAGCTCTGGAACAGCCCAAGAGGGGAGCAGACATAGTTTAGCCACAGTGTACCAGAGCACAGCGTGGCCTCTTTTTGCCACTTCTGGAGGAAATGAGTCCACATGGGCCGCCATGCTACTGTGATGAGACCACTACCTGTATCAAAGCTGGCTTCCTACGCAACTCTGTGGTCTTCAATCTGTAATCTGCAGTAGTATAATCCATCACTGTAGGGCTGAATGACATCTCTCTGCTGATATCAAACAGCTACAGAGCCATTTTAACAGGATTCCTGAGGGTCCCCTTGTGCAGAGTGAAGTTTTGGGAAATAGAGACCAAAGGGCAGTATTTATGCCATCCCATGCTGGTAACTAGGTTGGGGATGACTTTTCTGAAACAAAACGCTCCCAGGACACTCTTTCAGTGGTGATGGAGGCCAGGGTTAGTACTTGCTAGCAGTACACTAATGATCAGTGTCAGCGTAACCAACCTCCAGGCAGCTACAGGAATAGCATCGTGCCTTCAAACTGCTTCTATCTTTTTGCCGAGGACAAGAAAGATGTAGTAGCAGCTCTTAAGTCTAGTGGTAATAAGGACATTAAACTGGTTAGAGATTTCAAAGTGTTCAGCCTGAAGAAGAAAAAAATATTCCCAAACTACACAGTGTGAAGAAATACCTTGGCCATGATGTTACACATTCTACGTCCAAGACCTTTTCTGATTGAACATGTCAACAGGTGAGTTGTCTTTCTTTTGCCTGTGTCTACAGCAGTGCCTGAGTGGAATGTCAGAAACATCTGGTGGCTTTGTGGCCTATGCCCACTAACTTTACATTCATTCTGGACTGCCAAAGCTTATGTTGAAAATCAAATAGTAATTTTTAAATCGACAGCTGGAAAAGAGAGCATGGGAAAATGTTACAGAGAGTGTTCTAGCTCAGGAAAAGACTTCCTGGCTTGAAAGATCTCACCCAGTGGTAGATATTTGGCAAAAAGGTTAAAGCAGCTCTGCAGAAAACAAAAAAATGGATACCAGGAATTTGGTCTATAAATCCATAAGCAAGGTCCTTGTCACACGTGTCACCATAACCACAGGTCTTGGGTCATTTAGTCTTGAAGAACCAATTGCTTCCAAACAGCAAGGAAGGCAATGACATGCCCTTGGAGTCTGAGACTTCTCTGCAGGACCTTCATTTATAGAAACTGGTTTTAAATGAGCCCAGATTGAACCCAACATCGCTGCCAACTTCAATAGCACTTTTTAACGACTTAAACTGGCTGGAGCAGCTGGCAAGATATCTTGCACCGCTTGGAGAAGCTGAGGTTAGTTCAGGGAGTGCATGTGGGTGGCACACGTAAAACGTACGATTTTATCACCATCACGTAACCTCAGGAAAAATCATTTAAATCAGGGCAGCTGACAACTCTGATTTGGGAGAAATGTGTATGTATAAAATAATGAAACACTGCATTAGGAAAAGGGCCTTGGACTACCCCTGCATGTCCCATTGCCTCAGAGGCACCCAGAAACAAAGGAGTTTAGGACCAACTGAACCTCTTACAGCTGTCTCAAACCAGCAGTCACCCTCGTCAGACTGTAAGATGTTAACTACACCACTGCATCCACCCTCAGCACTCACCCTCTGCACTCACCTGAGCTATAGCTAAAAGAGAAAATAATTAAGGAAGGCACCAATTAAACAAAGGGTGGAACATATTAGTGAGACTATTGATGTTGCTATTATGAAAAAAAAAAAAAATTAAAGTATTTAGCCCAGAAAGCCATTTGCAGCTTGTAAGGTGGAAATGTTTGTTCATTCCCGATTGCAGAACAGCGCATGACAGTTTTCAGTCGCCTCTACCACAAAATATCTCTCTGGCGACTTGCACAGCTTCAGCGTGACAGTGTCCCTCTTCATAGTGTAGGTATTTAAAAATGAACCACTGTTTTCTCAGTTAGGAGCAGCTGGCTAAGAAACCAGCTCCTTAATTAGCAGCTTCTCCCCAGGGATATTTACTCCGTAAATTTACTCTTCAGTGGAAGTGCCGCTGGTGATCTGAAAGAACAGGGCCCATCTCTTCAGCATCCAATGGCATTTAACTCAGACAGTACTTGCACATTTTTAGGAGGTGACTCTTGCTATTTGTTTTGCATGGACAAAACAAAGAGGCGAAACTTAAACAAGTTTGCTGATATGATTACTCAGCTATTGCATTTGCTTAGATGACACTGTTTCATAGGGTTTAAAAAAAAATCCACCCCTCAAATTTTTGTAATCTCTCATGGCAGTGAAAAAAATAGGTGCTTATTTGAATGCCTCCCACTCAATGCTTGAGACATTCAGGACTTAAGGATCATATTCAGGCCATCCTATATTAAAAAAACCACTTTCACATTGCATTTCTTCAACTTAGAAAAAAACACACCCCCAAAAGCCCCTAAAGGAGCCTATCTGGAGGCCCACGACCTCAGTTCACTTTGCAATCCTGCTGGGCAGCTGGAGCCAGATTGAGAATGTCACTTAAACATCAACAAATGTAGCTAGTTCCCTTACGTGACTGACAAATGTGTTTAACCTTCGTAGACATCTCATTCCCACCAGCCGCCAGTTGTCTTAACACAGGCTGACCAGCAATTAAAAAGGAACTGGCAGATGTGTCTTGCTCCAAAGCTAGAAAATATTGTGAGCCTAAAAGATGACCCAGAGGACCACAGTCATAGAACTCATCATGCACATACTGAGTGGCTTAAACACAGAGCTTCCTCCAGTGATTTTAAGGGGAACACTCGTCTAAACAAAACAGCCCATGTCCATGCCGATGTGGCTGGGCCTAAAATGGGAACAGGGCTAACCCATGGATGTGGGATAATACTAAACACTGTCTCTCCAGTTTAGTTCATGGGTAAGCATACACAGTGGTGTATTTATGTACCCTGGAGGTGATAGACAGAGCACTGCCACAATTTGGGATCTACCAGTTTGATGACTGCTGACAAATCGTCTTTGTTCTTTGTGTCACAGTTTATCCATTGGTGAAACAGATGAATGTTAACATCCTTTGGAAAATGACATGAAACCTCTGGGTGGGCAGCAATTTAAAAAAAATGCTATTAGTCATTATCAGTATCTCTCCATTCCTAGATCCTTTTTTTTGCTGAAGGAACTGGTTGCTGTTCCTTTTACAAAGTGATGCCATGTTAACTATCTTTTTTCCCTGAAGGTAACTGAATGTAAAGATGAAGGAAAGCTGAGGGCATCAGATGCAGTTAAATCTCCCTGAAATTACCTACTTTCTGATGGTGAGATTTATTGTGGTAAATTTTAACCTATACCTTTTATACACATTCTTTGGAATTTTAAAAGTCACTTTAAGACCCTTCATTAACAAAAGCTATTTCTATGATACTATTGGATCTGATGCTCAGATCTCTCCTCCTGTTTTTAAACACACACTAGATGCCATTAGTCTTCTCATGGTCAGCCATTCAGCAGGTCCTATGGTTTACTCAGCTTTGTATGAAGAAGAATCTTGCCAGGCTTTCACCTCACACTGTACTTTTCATTTAAGACTAGCATAGCAGCCAGGCTGGCAGGAAGATCTCTTATTCTTTACCCAGTGAATGAAATAAGAAGTATCATCTTATGAATTTTATTCCAAAAGTTCAACCTGGCTTTGCAAATTATGCATCATCACTAACTCTGTGCGAACAGCTCGCAGGCAAAACAGACTGAGATCCTCTGTTGTGATACCCTGAAGAATTCATACCAACCTGCCCTCACTGAGATCCTGGCTAATAGTTTCCTTTCTTTTCCTAATATCTTTCAACCACTCCTGTTTCAGTCTTGGCAGTACAGATACCTGTTCAAGCAAGGACTTGTTTCACGCTGACCTAACAAATAACCATAATGTTCAGCAGTGAGAACATGGAAAAAGATGGTCTGAACAGAAAAAAAGAAACAATCAATTTGAGCACTACATGATGTCTGTGGAGCAGGAGAGCAAGCAATAATCTTTTAAATAAAACTAGAGAAAAATAATCGTATGCCTCTCTTCTCAAACCTCCTTTTCATTCTTAACTCATATAAAGACAGCACAGGACTTTGTGGATTAATGGCTTTCTGAGGTTAACGATCCTTGTTTGTGTTGAGCTCTATAGACACTGCCTGGCTGGTCACGAACCTCTGGGAAATGTTCTGCTCCTGTGACCAGTAAGTCCATCTAAGCACTGCCTATTCCATAGGTTATGCCAGCCTCTGTGACTGGAGAAGTTGGATCTTTTAATCAGTGACCTTCTCCTGATTATAGCAAACTCTCAAGGGAAATATTTGAGTTTCACAGCAAGCCACAACCATTGACACACAGAGAACTGACTCGTGTTCTTAACTCATCTAATGGAGAAAATCAGAGGAAGGATGAAACATTTACTTAGTTAACAATCCTAGCATTGTGATGACTTTTCTGTAGCAAAATACATGCTTATACACATATACTTTCACTACTTTACCTTCAAATGCATACTTCTGCAATCTTTCACAGAATCATAGAATGGTTGAGGTTGGAAGGGACCTCTGGAGGTCATGTTGTCCAACCCCCCTGCTCAAGCAGGGACACTTAGAACTGGTTGCCCAGGGCCATGTCCAGATGGCTTTTGAATATCTCCAAAGATGGAGACTCCACAATTCTCTAGGCAAGATGTGTCAGTGCTCAGTCACCCTCACAGTAAAAAAGTTTCCTGATGTTCAGATGAAACCTCATGTGTTTCAGTTTGTGCCCACTGCCTCTTCAGTGGCCTTGCAATGACATCTGCCAGCTCTCTCAGTGCTTGTGGGTGCATCCTACCGGGGCCTATGGATTTATGTATGCCCAGTTTGCTTAAGCATTCCCTGATCTGATCCTCTTCCACCAAGTGTACACCTTCCTTGCTCCAGACCTTTCCCCTGGTCTCAACCTGGGATTCCTGAAGGCCAGTCTCACTCGTAAAGACTAAGGCATAAACACCCAATTTCATCAGGCAAGAAGGACAAAGTCACCTTTTCATTATCCAACCAGCATAACTGATATGTTACAGGAAAAATCAACATGCTCATAGGGACACTAGAAGCAAGATAGAGAAGGAGGTTTGCTTAGACCCAGGCTGGCTCTTCCAAGTATTATTATCTTGGGCTCTACGTTGTGTGGAAATAGCTACGCTGCTCCAAGGCAGCACTTGAGCCAGTGGTTCTCCTGGACTACAGCTCTCGCTACACAGCTTTCTATGTCCACAACGCAGATAATTCACAACTTAAGAATAACTGAAAAATGACTACTATCGATCCTCAGGGCTAAAGGTTTTGGTAAAATGGGTTCTGAAAAGACCCTAATTTCAGAATTATTGAAGAGCATATATATATCTGCAGCATCCATTTAAACACAGGAGCTTGTGACCCTCAGTCCTTCCTCCCCACCCCTTTCAGGACAGCTCTACAGAAATCCAACAAGAAAGATGACTTTTCAACTGCAAAATGCAAGCTAGAAACTTAAGTCTTCTCGGAGATAAACACCTCCTCTAAGCAAATGGGAATGTATGTTTTCTTCCTAGTTGATCATCTGCAGCCAGTGGTCTGGGGTTTTATGCCAGATACCAGTAAGTTCAAAGTCAAGTCTGTACACATGCAGAGCACAGATCAATTATTAACTGCATGCTCAGCGTTTCCTGCTCAATGTAATCCAATTACAGTTCCCTTGTTTTTCCCTTGTGGGTCTCCAGATCATCTCTTGACCCTTCAGTACGGCAAAATGATCTTCATGAGTGCAAACATGTCCATGAATTCAGCTAATGAGACAGATTTTTCAGTTCTCTCCTCTTGGAAAGCAGATAAAGAAATCTGCCAGAGACCTTGGCTGAATGTTGTGGCTGCTTCTCCTTTCAAGTTAGTTTTGCACACTTAAGAGATTTGGAGTGCCATATGCTAAAACAAACAAAAAAAATTGGTTTTGGGCACTAAGTCCACCTCTTCCCTCAAAGACTTTTTAGTGCTGAATTTGAACTGAAAACTCTAATCAGCATTCCTATTTTCTGTGAAGTGTGCTTACAGCAGGGAATCATCCAAGGGACCAGAGATGTTTCTAACCACAGGAGTTTCTCTATTTACATAAAGAAACTGATTGGGAGATCTCCTGCCACCCCAACCCTTTCTACTCATGGTGCCACAGCCAGCCTCCCACTTACAGGCAACTGGGGAAAATGTTTTTTACATTCACCATTCCCAATCAGACTCTCACTGGCCCCTCACTCAGTAAATAACATAAGATTTCAGGGCCAACTACAACAATTGCTTGAAATTATATTTAGAAGATACATTTAATGGCTGTGAACCAGAGCTAGACTGGGAATAATTCTTAGTCACTCGCAGACAGTTGCTTGAAAACTGGTCTCCTCAACAAAGCTGTCTCCCACACTTTCCAACACGACTCACTTTCCTCCTCCTGATCTGCTAAAAATAACTATACCTGAACCTTGGCACCATTTTCCACTTCAGTCACATAAATTGTGCAGGTTGTTCAATGGGTGTTGAAACTCTGTAAGGCAGAAGGTGTTCTCAAAAGATAAGACAATTGCACTAGCAATAGCATAGCCTAGAGGGTCTTTCTGCAGCAGTTAGTTATGTCCTGTGGTACCCACGTCCCAAAACTAAAACCCGCAAGGTGGTAAAGCAAAAGAACCAGCAAAATCACCCCCAAAACCCACCCCAGTGTTTCAGTAAGTCCTATTTTCCCTAATTATTTTAGCTTTGCCCCATTGAACTCCAGAGTGCACAGCGTGAACAGAATCAAAAGATTCTTTGCCTCAAAGACTGAACTAGATTTTTTGCCTTTCTTTACCACTGAATGACAAAAGCTTTGTTTTCGCTTGAGAAAAGTTGTTGGAGATGCAGCTCAACAGACTTGCAAGGCAAAAACAATACGGAAAATTTACATGCCTTCAACAGAAAGGCTGCGTCTGACTTAGAGACAGGAGGAGATTATAGTAGATTTCTAGTTTATTAAAAAGAAAAAATAAGTAGCTTCTCACTGATGACATTTGCTTCTTTTTTGCAGACTGTCAATTCAGCTCACCTCTATTACAGGTTTTCTTTTCCTATTTACTTCAAATATCAGCTGATTTCAAGACCTTATAGGACAGGACAGTGGAGTTGATCTAGGTCCTGCTACTATATTCTGAGTATCAGAGACCTAACAGAAGAATTACTCAAACTGTTTTCATTTGTACTTTTGTTTTTAACTGTGCCTTTTTCCTTGTTTTTAATCTTTCCTATGCAATTTCAGAGTCTTGCTTTCCAAAAGAAATGGAGAACAGAGCTCACTGTGATGGCAATAGGTACTGGATAGAAACAAAGAAAAAAAAAGGACTCAAATTGTTTAGTTTCTTATGAGATCAGATAATAAATACAGATAAATCTTCAATCACTCTAGGATAGTTTGAGATTCTATCTCTTTTCTTTGATGCTGGCTATCTGCTGTTTTTCTAGATTAGGAATCATATTGTTTCCATGGAGAAAGCCAAGAACACTGAGAATCAAAGACTTGGGAAAACATTTTCTAGACAATATACTTCATCATATTCATATCACATTTGATTACTTGCAGAGGGGAAGGAAGAATGGAGAAATGAGAAGGACTAACAGTTTCTTTCTTAACATTTTTCTCCCCCATCAATTACTGTCCTTAGGGATAAAGGTAAAGATAATAGTACTAAGGTACAGGTAACGTGGTGAAATCATGTAAATGCAAAAATGTACAGTGAAAATTTAGCCTGGGAAAGAAAAAACTATTTTTTTTCTTGGCAGTAGCTTCCCATGATTTGAATAACTTCTGTGGACTGACACACTGAAAAGGCTAATTAGAGATGTTTACCCATTTTCTGTAGCTTAGTAATGGGCACTATAATTTGAAATTTCTACAGCACTGATATTAAAAATGCACGACCAATTATTACTGTACTGCTAATCTTTTGGATGTGGGATCAACAGGACTATGTGAACTTTACATACATACCCATCCATATACATGTATACACACCCATCTATATACAATACATACGTATCTATATATATGTGCAATTTAAAAATCCATGGGTACAATATGTAAGATTGGGGAAGAGAGGACAATGCTAAGTTATTGCATACAATTTTCAAAGGCACATGTATGATTTAGAAGCGTAAGTATTAACTAATGGCAGAAAGAATCCCTAAGTCATCTTTAAAAACATCAGCTTTTGAAAACTTACCCGTAAGCTGCCAGGACATGAGCCAATTGATCAGATGTAAGAACAAGCTGTCGTGGTTTAACCCCAGCCAGCAACTAAGCACCACCCAGCCGCTTCCCCCTCCCCTCTCCCAGTGGGGTGGGGAGGAGGAAAAAAAGTAAAACTCGTGGGTTGAGATAAGAACAGTTTTACAACTAAAGTAAAATAAAATACACTACTAATTCATAATAATAATAATAATATAATAATAATAATTGTAATGAAAAGGAATATAACAAAAAAAAACCCAAAACCAAGAAAAGACAAGGGATGCACAATGCAATTGCTCACCACCTGCTGACCGATGCCTGAGCAGTGATTCGCGCCTCCCAACCAACTCCCCCCAGTTTATATACTGGGCATGACGTTCTATGGTATGGAATACCCCTTTGGCTAGTTCGGGTCAGCTGCCCCGGCCATGCTCCCTCCCAGCTTCTTGCACACCTGCTTGCTGGCAGAGCATGGGAAACTGGAAAGTCCTTGGCTTTAGATAAGCGCTACTTAGCAACAACTAAAACATCAGCGTGTTATCAACATTATTCTCACACTAGATCCAAAACATAGCACTGTACCAGCTACTAAGAAGAAAATTAACTCTATCCCAGCCGAAACCAGGACACAACCTTGTGATACAGGTAAGTTCTTTGGGTGGGAACTGTGTCTAGATATATTAGCTGCTAGGCACTACTGAGCATCTCATTTTATAGAAGGAGGTCATCTGTATAGGTCTAGAATTGTGGCTTTTACATTGACATATGGTGGTACCCAAAATCTATCATAACTTTACCTCCATCATGAACCACCTGCCCTCTAAGGCTTCAAGCACTGGAAGGGCTTTCTGTGTGGGTAGCATTGATCTGGGTGGGTGAAGTCATGAGTGGGCATGAGGAGATTTTATTTCCTTTCCCAGACCTGACACTGGCCTGTTGGGTAACTCTAAATTAATCATTCTACTACCACAATTCTAGTGTCTCAATCAATATGTACTGTATCTTCTAATGATATGACCTTTACAGACTGACAGTGCAAAGTGTGTTGGGGTTAAATGTGATTATTTATTAATTTTACTGAAACCAATTGATTTTACAGGAAACATTTCATACCTGACTGGATTAGACCATAGCGGCCCATACAACTTCACTTTCACATAAGCCCCGTTTCATATAGTCTAACTATGAATAAGCCTTGCAGACACTTTCACTTCTTTTACGTTAAATATTTAACACGGGAAGCCTGAATTACCAGAAACATTCTTCTCATTGTCACTTTTATTAACTAATAATTTGCCTAGTTATTTTGTGGATAATAGAAAAGAGGAATAACAGGATACATGAGTAGTAGCTTGAAAAATACTTACAAAAGGTGAAGTATTAAAGCATACATGGACTGTTCCAACATAGTTTCTTAACAAGTGGAAAGGGTCTTGAGATTACGGCAAAGAATATTACTGCTCACCTCTTAAGTGAGAATGCCCATTCCCATTTCACCAGGAGCCTAACCTTTATTTAACCAATCAGTTATCCAGCAGGGACCTGCTTCGGTCCTACTATACACTGTCAGACTCAGCAAGATTCCTTGAAAATGAGCCAATAAGAGAGAAGGAATCGCGCTCACTTTTAATGCTACAAAGGACATTGTTATTCATAGTCCAGTAACTTTATGGCAAGCATAAACCTCTTGGAGGAAGAAAGAGTAACATATCTGAACATTATTTTCATTGGAATAATTTCAATTCCAGCAAGACTAAAAAATAAGAGGATATGAGATTTAAAAAATGATTACATTTGGGACAAAAGGCAGAGAATATACATGACTGAAATGACTGTCTTGAAAGAATGACACAGAAGCATGCACAGAGTAACCCTGAAAGAGACCTTCAGGAGTTAACCAAGGTCAGCTAGTTATCTTAATAATTCTTTGCATATAGGGCTACATTTTATAGTCCAGAGTTTTGGAGCCTGACATCTCACCAACCCTCTAAACTACTGTTATCTTTTATCTACTTTTAAACTTTCATCTACTTTTAAACTACTGTTATCATTTTACAAAGTGAGTAAATAGAAGTACAGATCTGAGAAAAGCACCATTGTTTAAATTGCCTGAGTGTGCTGAGAGCTGCTCCACCTAATTTCCAGAAGTACTGAGAGTCCCTATCTCCATCTGAACCAAAGTGGAGATCTGCAGATGGTGCAGCTGCCAAAATGCAAGGCTTATCTCTGCTCCTGCTGAGCTGCTACAAGAGATGTTGGTGTCCTGATCCCAACCCCGTCCCCAACCACCATTAGAGTCCCCCCTTCCAGAACTTCACAATTACAGCTTGCTTATGGTTGTATTTCATCAATAAAAGTCAATTGACTCATGTTTCTAAGGTCATTTTACACTACACTGGCAGCAGTAAAGGTGATTTAAATGGATATCACATTTTCGTTCACTTTAGGGTTATTTTCGATTGCCTGAGTGGCATCAAGAGACCTGAGTGTAACTAAGAAGCAGATTCCAAGATTTCACCTCAGCAGGGACTAACCTCTGCCACCCTGGAGCTACGCACTGGAATATTCATATATCTGAAAATCGTAAACACTTGCCTCCAAGAGCAAATCAGAGATGGAAATCTGGGACTGGATGGGAGAGGAGAGAGGAGAGACGGTTTCCTCAGTAGTCCCATTGCCCTGCTGTGACTTCACTTAGGGGACATGGGTCCAGGCTGATACTGTCCCAGCCGCCCCTCCCAGGGATTTGGACACTCATCCCATGCCAGCCCGAATGCTAGCTGCATGACATAACCAGGAGATAAACTACTGCAAAGCCCATATAGTGAATAAAATCTTTTTTTTTTTCCCTTATAGTTTCATTTGACAGTACTTGAATACTTAGCTACTTTGGAATTTGCAAGGCTTCAGAGTGGTCTGGGGCATTCGGTCAAATGTACACACTCAACCACATAGCATTAACTTTCTGTTGTTCTGCCACAGACTAGTGACTCACCAATACGCTTACTCCTCAATTCCAGTGCTCCAGTGCCTGATAACTCTTGAATAATTCAAACATCCCCATTTGTCTAGGATGATGTTTGTCTGGAGTGAGTTTTCTGAAAGCACTGCAAGGACGCAGGAGCCAGAGTCTTACTGAGAAGACATAGGGCCTATGCCCCTAAAATCTTTACATGTTTTCAAAAAGTCCCCACACCATGTACCTTTTAATAGAAAATGGACTTACACCTCATGTTTTGGTCAGTGAACCTAGAAAACCTGGACATTTTCTGGCTTTAGTATTCAGACATACTGGCTGTAATCCATTGAAACAACCCAATGAAGAGCAATACATGTGCCAAGACAGAATGCGAAAGATAAAATGATAATATATTTCTGCACCAAGTGTTCTTGTACATTCATGGTATTTCTCATTCCCTTATCTTTGAGGCCTAATGGATCTCAGCGTGGAATAAATAGCAAGGAATTGCTATTGTACAGTCTTGCCAAATGAAAGTCAAAGCACATTTTAGGCCCCAACAACATGATTATTCAAAGACTGAATAGGCAAGTGTAGCACTGAACACCAAATAAAAGGGACATAAACAAGAGTGATGTCCATTTGCATGAACTAAATACCACGAAGTTGATAAAGTTGCAGACACAGAAATGAACTTAAATCAGTGTAGAATGCTATACTATTCTCACAAAAAACTTAACACAGTTATATTGGTCTCTCTTCGGTAGCAAATCAAGAGTACTTACCATTCTTGGAGAGAATCACAGCCAAATATTCATGAAAGTAGGTGTTGATGTACAGCAGAAGGCTTGGAGTATGTACTGTGAGAAAGCTAAATGCAATATTTTCCTTGGACATGACAGCATCCGCATAAATGGCAGAGCTTGAGGTGCTTGCATTTTTTGTGACAGGATAAGGTTCTTGGAAAATATAGGTAATGGAAGTGCCGGCTTCAAATAATGCAGAAACCTCTGAAAGCATATATAAACCAAGGGAATAATTTCAGCGACTGCATTTTCAGATCTCCCAGACAGGCATGGACATGAGCTGACTGCCTCAGAAGCAGAACACTGCAAAATGCCCCTGGCCCAGCTGACATCACTGTTCCTTAATTTGGACGAGCAGTGTGTCCTTCCTTACAGTCTGTTTGTCTGGCACAGAGAAGGACACTGTATGGAGACAGGCCTCTAAATTCAACTATTTTAGTGCTGGAATCAGAGCTCCACAAGATGGAACAGGCCAAAATGTCTGTCAGCCAAATAAATGCTCGGTTCACCATCTTCTGACAGCTGACATGTAAGGCAATATTCTCTGTCTTCCCCCCACAGTAAAGACAATATATTTGTCCTTTCCAGTCTCCTTTTTAAACAAAGTAATTATTAAAGCAACACATTGACCCAAAGACAGTCAGTAAGGGAAGCTGTCTTTGGTAGCTCCAAAAGAAGAGAAACATGTACCTGTGCGTGCTCACATCCCGAGAACTCATGCTTGTGTTTTCAAAAAACACAACATAGTCTGGCCATGGAATACACAGATGTGAGAACGGCATTTTTTTCTAATGTAAGCGACTGAAAAGAGCGAAGGCCTGCCAATGTCTCAAACATTGTAGCAAACCAAGGTGCGGTCGGCATAGCAACTGGGGATTTCAGCGAGGAGTCGGGGGGCATGGACGCAGGCGCCCTGCCGGAGGGTGCGCAGCCCGGTGCTTTGGCAGGCCCTGCATGGCAACGTGGCCAGGGGTCACACGAAGTTTATTTGAGGAAGGGGCTTGCAGCTCCTAGAAAGTCCCCAAGACTACCACCCCAATAAGCCACACATGCTCAGTAGGTAAAGAACCATCTGGAACACTACCATATATGTTGAGAACTGTCTAGAACGAACCCATATAAGTCTTCAAGAGGTGTGCCTGGGGGGGAGGGGCACCGACTGGACTATAAAAGGCACAATTGCAAAGAGCCAGTGTGTATGTGTGCGCCCACGACTGAGAAACTGAAGACTGAGGACCCATGGGATGTTGCTGGATCCATGGTGGTGACTATCCTTTGCTTATCTGCCTGAACGCTTGCTTAGTTTCCTCCTGTCACTTCCTGCCTCTCCTATCGCTCTGTTTCTCCGTGCTTGTTCAATAAAAACAGCCTGATTGGCGGCATTTGACCTCGTTTGCATCTTAATCTCACTCTTGGGATCAGCATGAACTTTCCCCAGTTCCAAAATCTAAACCGGAACCTGACAGGCACTGTAAAGTCAAGATGGTGATATCTTCACCTACAGATTGACTGCAAGTATTTTCTCCAATAGAGCAGCATCTCCTAATAAGACACTATGTGGTTATTTGACATGCCTCTCATGGCATTGGTGCCAAATGCTCAGCTCATGTGAGTGAGCATAGTTCTGTGGACTGCAGTACACCTAAGCCAATTCAGGCTTAGTAAACCTGTCGCGTTTGTGAGGTGAGGGGCAGCTGTGAAAATTGAAACACTCACATTGCACCTTGCTGTTACTGAGCAGGAGTTTTGCTAGTTCCTTTCTCTCCCAAAGAGCATGCTATCTAAATTAGATGTTCTTTATTTGTCCTGCTCCATTTTCTGGTGTTGGCAACATCTCCTACGAGCCACCAGAAAGGTTCAGTGAGGACGCATTCACCAGAGACCAAACCATGCAAACCAGTTTTCTCCTGAATGCTTCACGCTTATTTTTAAAATCTCTTAACGTTTGGATGGGTTGTCACAGGAATGGCAAAACAACATAAAAAGACTACCTCTTTTTGTCACATCATTGCTCCAAAACTCTGTAAAGAAAAGCTCTCAAGATTTTGTTAAGGTGGACAAAGCTGGATGAGGTTTAAAAACAAGCAAACTAAACATTCAGACATGGGCAGACAACTGTTACAAAAAATTACAGCCCTATTTGTTAATGTCTGGGCCAAGTTATATGCAATCGAATACAGGAATCACAGTGGGATATAGCTGGTAACTTTAATAGTACAACTAACACCATTTTAATTTCCGAGGCCATCACTGAAGTCAACAAAAGGAGGCGTTACAGCCTGCTTAAGATAAACAGTAATGCTGAAGGGACAGCTGATATTAGAATGTATTCTTGTAACATGGGGGACACCAAGCTGACATGGGTGAAACTGTGCTGTAATTCAGAGACCACTAAGGACTTAGGATCAAAGCTTGCTGCCTACCTTCCTTGCAGAAAGGTCCTTCATAGGCTGAGTTGGTACAATCACAGGAGTAACCATTATACTTCTCCACACATTTTCCTCCGTTATGGCACAGGTTACCATAACTGCTGCAATGTCCTGGACATCCAGGTTTAACACCTGGTGTCACTTTAGCTCTCTCTTCAAGGTCAAGTTTCTGTCCATTTAAATGCAGAGATCGAATACATCCCAAAAAGCCCTTTTGTCTGGAAGCTGTTCCCCCTGAAAAAGAGAGAAAAAAGGACATGCATTCATTGGTGAATCTGCACAGTAATCAAAGCCCTGAAGTCCAATCCAGAAGTACAAATATGAATCCATGAATTTTAAAAAATATTATCTATTATATATCAATGCATACAGTGGCAAAAGATGACAGATGGACAGCCCTGGAAAGTAAAGGTCTCTATCTTTATGAAAGGACTAAAAAGCTGTATGTGACACTTTCTTGTTGCCATTCTTCTCTTTCCTGCCTTATCTACTGCCCTGTCTGGCATTTAAACTGCAAATTCATTTGGGAAAAAGATTAGCTTCTTTATCATGTGTCTGCATATCACCTAACACATGAGAAATCCAAACCTAAATGTTTTTTTTTTTTCTATTTGTTGCTATAGTACAGAGTATAAATAACACTCTAATCCCAACAGCAGGTGAGTTACACATGCTGATGAGTCCAGATAGCAGGGATGAATCATGTTCAGCACCAGGCCTGCTGGCTGAAGGGAAATGACTTGAGTCAGAATTTATGCATGACTGCCCAACTTGATGTTGCATGTGAATGGTTGTTATAGGCAAGAAACATGAGTTCAGGTCACAGTTGTGTTATTTATTACGATTGTGAAACATAATTGCATTTCTTCCTGAAGACTAGAGCTGTATGAATCTACGCAAGAGGGCAGTTCAGTCTCTACAAGCTAACTAGCTTCTTATCTGCCCAGTGAAATTGCTAACAGTGTTACAATGAACATGCTTTTTCCATAAGAGGTGGTCTCTGAGAATGATAATGATGATTGTTAGAGTACTTTGTGAAAATATCATCATTTAGCTTATTGTAGGCTTTGTTTGGCAGTTGCCAATGTTTTGCTTTTGAAGATACTGCAATTTTGATTGCTGCTAAGAAATCTAATTCTGGTTCAGGAGTTATCAGCATTTGTAGGCTCTGAAATGCTAGCTTTATTGGTGATTCTCCTGCAAAAGTAGTATGAAAGAAGTTATCTTTCCAATTAATCTTCTGTAGAAGCTGGTTCTATATCAAAGTGCATGAGATAAGAGATTACATCTTTTGATAGGTCCTTGCAGAAGAGTATCTGTTTTTTCATAAATTGTTTAACTAAAGCAAGACTTCTGCAAACTAAGAGAATGAAGCAACGGTCTGAAAAGCAATCTCACCAAAACCCTTTTGTTCTGCTATACCGTTCTAGCATATTTTTCTTTCTGGTACACTAATAGCAGAAATACTGGATTTGAATTAGAATAATTGAACTACAGATAGTATGTGACAGGTTTATTTCATGCTAATTTTATGATGCCTTTCTCAGAGAAACAAATATTTTTAAATTCTTCTTTAGCCAGCTTTTTTTTTCAGGTGAGCAAATGTTAGCTCACTTATTTTAAAGGCCCTCTGAGCACAAGAATCGGGCCTTCTGCATTTGCTGCACTGTGCACACACAATCCTTTTCTTTGGAGATTTTGCTCCATAACCAAACATACCATACAGAATTTTCAGTAATGTCCAAATAAGTAGGAAGGTGATTTCTCCCTTTAAGGTTACTGGTTACTCTGTTTTCTTTTGCGTGAGAGGTAACCACAAATATTACAAGGATAAATGACAGTTTCCTTGCCTCTTGTCTCTGCACACATAAAAATCCCAGCTGTAACATTTAAAGAATGAGTACAAACTATTGCTAACTATTCCACAGATGTCATGTTTATTGCACCACCCATATTCTTACTGCTCTCTAAAGCACTTTGGAAAGCTATGCAAAGTAAGTTTCTCACTCTTCTAATATCTGGAGACTACAGAGCTTAACAGAGACCATCTATATGATCCTAGATCCACACAGTATTGATTAGCAAATCTGTTTATTATTTGGGCATTTGGGCAGTTTTCTTCAATTGACTAGAGCTAATCTTCACATACATTCCTGTGAAGCAGAGAAAAACTGAAAACAAACAAACAAAACTCTTCCCCAAATTAGGCTTTGCAGATTCTTCCTGCTCTAATAGGCCTGTTGGACTGGACAATTTAATGGATGCGACCTAAATGTTTTGTTCAGGAAAACAGATTCTAGGATAAGCCTCAGGACCATAAACACCAAGGTTAAGGGTGTTCTTTGCTGAGTGGAGGTGACAGTTAAATGAGCCACGCTGTTTTCAGCAAGGTATTTATGCAGCTGAATTTTACTGAGAAGCCTTGGGGCAAGGAAGAGAAAGTCTGAGCAGAGGGGGCAAGAAGCTCACAACTGAGCACTCATAGTGTAGCTTGGTGACACAATTGGCTAAATAATTAACATTCTGTCAACAAATGAGGATTTGCTTTAAAAAGCAAATGACTTTTTGTTGGTAAGAACTGGATTAGGGAGGCTGAAGCAGCGTGAATAATAATTAGGAGCATTCTTGCTTTATGTAACTGATACAAAGAAAAGGAAAGGGCATGGGAGTATAAAAATCATAATTACTATTACTCAGGAGTAGGAGAACTTGCTATGATATTCCTCAGAAGACATCCAAGTCACACTTGTTAGTCTCAAACTGAAAGTTGTACAAAGCAGTCAGGGCACACAGGGAGTTAACCATTAATTCCTCCTCCTGGGCTCCAAAATATCCCAAAGTGTCTACAGATTCCTTTAAAAATAACAACAGTAAACAAAGTATGCCCCTTCTTTTTCTCTCCTTTCTTTTCTCTGTCTTCCAAGAAAGTTTCTCAGATGTTGACTCTCTCTGGGATATGTTGCTTTTGCGCTGTCTACAACAGACAGAGGAGATTCACCTAAGGACTCCTCGCTCCCTTGCTCCCAAGACAAAACCAGGAACCCAAGCACTTAACTTTGCTGGTCTCCTTAACATACCAAATGAATAGCACAAAAACTTCTGATCAAGGCTTTATGCATCAAATTAACTTCTTATGATTTGTATTTTGCTTCTCTGATGTCTGAGTGCAAATTCTGTTCTCAGAGAGGTCTGCGAGGAATGTCTTTCTCCTCCCTCCCCATACTGGAGTGTTATGGTCATGCCGTCTCCACTAGATAAGACAGAATTTCATCTCAGACTACACCATGAGAGGAGATGATGACACACCTCCTCCAGGACCACAGGGATATACCAGGAGACAGCTGCACTATCCAAAAGGATGTCACTCATTTTGAATGCTGAAAGCAACTGTCCATTGAAAGGAATGATTTTTGCCTGTCTCTTCAGAGCAAGTAATGTGTCAAATTGGCCTGTTGCTGGGCAGTTTGGTGCAGTTGATATTATCTAGCCTGTACATTTGTTTCGGGTTTGCTCCTTCTACTGTAATTTTTTTAAATTAACAGAAGAAACATAGCCAGGTGCAAGGATATCCATGCTGTGACTGAGGATTATAAAGCATCCTAAAGCAGTTAGATACCCAAGACCCACTAAAAGAAAGTGAGAAATGGTTTTCTAACTCCCTTAGGCTGCTTTAAAATCCAAGCTTGTTTGATTTTGAGTGTACTGGCAATGAAAAGTCATTTCTCCCTTCCACTTTGCACACAACAAAAGCTATCTCAGAAGCCTGCCACATACTCCATGTGTGCTACTGTTGGCCCTAAGCAGACTTTCTGTCTAAGTTATTGCAACAAGTGTAGCCGTTGAAAAACTCTTTCTGGTACTACATAGATAAATACATAAGTGCCCTGTGAGTCAATTATACATACATTACTTAATCTACACTTTCGTCTCTTATTGACTATGCAGAACTGTTTCTCCATAACAGAGAGAAACCATCATTGGATACAGCCAGACATTTATAGGAAGTGATGGAATAAAACAAGAATTGCAAATTCAAATCCTGTCACATTGTGTTGCTATGGATGAGGAGATAAAAGGAGAGGGATTAGATTTGAACACCTCCATTTTGTCTCCCCTCCTTTTGGTTTTATCTCCAGGTAGATCCAGTAAGGTAGCCATTTTCTATGGTTTATTTTGAACAGCATGTGTAAGAAATCATCACTGCAGTGGAATCCTGGGAACATCAGGCAATGACAATTTCTTACACATGCTATGTGGCGTGCTGGCCAGAGCAAATGCTTAGGTTCTGGTGGTATGGAAAGAAATGACACCCAAATTCCAGCATTTCTGTGAATACAATGAATAGTATAAGCATATGGGAAGAAGGATCTGATTCTCAGCTCTATCAATTCTTTTTATACAGTATTGATGTATAAAAGAGACTTTGGGGTAAACAGAAATCACTACATGAGTGCATCTTTCCAGGATATGCAAAACTTGTGTGAACTTCTCTGTCTGCGATGTTGTACCAGCTCCAAAATGGAAGTATTTTGGGGTGCATTAGTGTGCAGATAACGAATTACGGCTATTTTATGCTTATCAAGGCCAGAAGTGAGTGAAGAAGCTTTCTCACAGATAGTACTGTTAATCCAAGTGATGTAATGTGAGTTCAAGCCCAGTAAGACATGCCTAACATTCAGAGATACTCCACAGAAATGCAGTTTAAGAACATTAAACACACCCATGGTTACACCTAAGTACACAGAGCAAGTTGAAAATTGATTTTTACCCTAGCAATGACCCAGACAGGCTTAAGTTCAAGAACATGCACAACTCAAAATTAGCATAGGGACAATGTAAGTCATGGTGAGACTCCCAGGTTCTGCTGTAGTCTCTGAACATCTGGATTTCTCTGCTGGAATAAGCAACCATGACATCCAAACACTGAACTCACTGTCATTATATATCAGTTAGTATCCCTCTGAGACAACTCAAGTTCATATTTTTCACAGCCTTCAGGACACAGCTTTGCATTAGTTCACAATGAGTGTTTTCTCCATCTAAAAGGACTAGACAGTTGTGATTTGGGTTTTTTTGGTTTGGTTTCTTATGGAAGAGAATGTTTGCTCACACGTGGTATATTTTTATCTCTGAATTCAGTCTTTTTTAATTCCTTGCCCAAATTTAACAGGGAGAATATTATGTTCTCCCATATTTCAAGAAAACTGGTAGCAGGGTAAATAAGAGAGAAACAGCATCAAGGTCTCCTCTCAGGAAGACGGAAGTGTGAATTCATCCCTTACTGGACATAAAAGAACCTACACACATAAAAGAAATCCTTTTCTGTGCTTAGTCATTGGAAAATCTTCAGTAAAAGCCTAAATCTCCTAAAATACCTAAGTCAGTCAATCTGAAGATAAACTTCCAAGGAAAGTCAGGCCTTCTTAACTCCCATCCTTACGAAGTATTTAAAGGCTGATTAACTTCCTCACAACATGTCAGTATCGCCGGATCAGAAGTAAATGAAGCACAGCTCCACAACTACCTACAGCTACTGTTTTGGTAACATTGCTGGAGAAGGCTTCTGTTCAACTTTCTTTACTATAAATCATAGAAAGTAAAAAGTCTGATAGGCCAACTTTTAAAAAAACCCAACAAACTAACATAAAAACCCAAGAGCTATATTATTCTATTACATACAGTCCCAAATATATCTGGGTTTTGGGTTAAGAAGGAAAAATCTGTCCAAAACAGAAGTAAATAACTCATTCATAAAACAGGCAGAAACAGTTGACAAGGAATTAATTGGTCCAAATTAGCACAACTCCTTTAAAATTACGTTATATGCCAACTGCCCCTGTAGTAAAATTTTACAAATGTCCAAAGTTACTTTATATGTGTGATCTACTGTATATAACTCCCTAAAAGGAAAAGACACAAAGCCTCCTCACATATACAGCATATAGGCTGATGTCTGTGAAGCAACAGGAAAATAATCGTAGTTTGAAAGCTACAGTGGATCTCCATTCGATCATCATCATAATGCTACATGATACTAATATAGTTCCTTCATCCCAAAGGATCAATAAATCGTTCCAGAAGATAAATAAACTAAATTAAATTTTGACATTGAGTCTTATTTATGAGATTTACAAAATATTTGAATTGATTCTGGAGAAGAATCAAGAAAAAAAAAAGGTTATATCTTAATGACTAGCTACCTCCAGTGTGGAAACAAAGTTCCATGTTTAAATGGAATGAAATAGGGAGATTCAGTCAAAAAAATATTTGGGACTTTTTTAAAATAGCAAATCATATCAGTTATATAGATTATTAATTAAGAATGTGCATACTAACTGTGGAAACCCCTTAATCACTGTCAGTATGCAGAAAGCTGCAGAAACAAATATGTTGTGGATTATAGGGGAAGTACGAAGTAATATGCGCTGCTGCTTCTTTCCTTTTTACAATGTTGTTTATGCATTTATTTTTCAGATGGGATAAAATTCACTCCGCATGGTTGAGGTATTAAATCAGTTGCTTCCTATTAGAGATTGGAATGAGACCTTCAGTAGAGACAAATTATGCCACATCTGTGTATTGTTGGACTTCTGCCACCTTTCCCTGGAGCACCTGGGGACAAACTGCCAGAATCAGGAGGCTGCCCAGGTTTCCATCTCTTCTGACTGCTCTCAGGAAAACTCACGAAGTCACGGACAGTTTTGGCCTTCAATATGGTAGAACTTAGGGCCAAAAAAGCACTCCTAAAAACATTAGATTTTCTGTCCCTTTTGTTCAGGGTTCAGTAGAAGTGTGGATGGACAACTGAATGCAATTGACTTACTGCACAGTGAGAACTTTTCACCTCTTGGCTGAGATAAAGTGACTATGTCCTAGAGTTTAAATATTAAGTACAATCAGAGAAAAATTTAGGTTGAAAGTCACTGCTGGAGATCAACTGGTCTAACCTGTTCCTCAAAGCACAGCTACATTCAGAGGAGGTACAGATTCACTTCTCCACCAAAACCAATGGGACCTTTTCTGCACAGCTGCTACCCATCCACTCAATCCCCAGCTTGTACAGATGCATGATGCTATTCTGCCCCTGGTGTGGGGTTTGCATTTGCCTTTGCTGACGTGGGTTCCTGTTGGCACATTTCTCTGTTGAGGTCCTTAACGACCACGGATTTCCATGATGCAATTCATCGATTATGTCACATTAAAACCACCATGAAGTTCGTTCAGGTAACCTGTTTATTTTGCTGAGGCAGAGAAGCAAGCTTATAGGCAGATATTGCTTTTCAGATGTGAGATGGTAAGCAGTTGATATATATGACATATCTGATAGATGACTTAGGATAAATCCTTCATTTTTACTCTTTTAAAAAGACACAACCAAAAATGTGCAAAAGTCTATCCAGTCATTAAATTCTCTAAGTTTTCTAACTGGAAACAGTAGCTTGGCTCAAGTTCTCTGATGTTTCTAAGGTGTCTAGCAGCCCAACGCTACGGCGTTCAGGCCTGGCCTCTCGCAGAACATGTTCTTAGGATCATCTTAGCATTTGAGAAACAGTGATTAGCAGCATGCTTCATACCAGAAAACAGAAACCTTGCACTGTGACAGTCTTAAGCCTCCCTTCTGTGAGTTCTTCAATGAACTTTCCTCCGGCTGAGTCTATCAGAGATCATTTTAGGTATAAATCAACAGCTATGTGGGAAGGACTCCTGGCCATGGATGCAGCCATATCTGTTTATTAACAGATTCATTCCTTATGCTCAGAGCCCAGTAATTACTGCACACATACACTATAAAAAGCTCAAATAAATACCCCAAAATCTCTTAAATCAAAGGATATGGATACACGGGTAAACTTTATTAAAATGAATTGACAGATTGAGATTTGCTATAGCATTTCAGCTAAGTAAGAGAATCTATTTTAAGGAAAGAATCAGTAGTTACCTGAGTGGCCCTGAATAAGAAGCAGGCTACAACCCACTCCATCACTGAGCGGATTACTCAGAAAGACAGTGTTTGAATATAGAAAAGGGAGAAGTCCCTTTGTAATCCCTGATTATATTATCAAATACAAGCTGGTCCCAATCTAGGTTTCATTTGCAAGGGAGATAAGGAAACAAACTATATGCACACAGAGATTCCCCCCCCCCCCCCGCCCCCGAAAGATCACCTTCAGTTAAAATAACTGTATTTGCTTTGACTGTGTTCATAGTTCTCTCACACATGCACTCTATGGCCAAATAAGGGTTTTGGCAGGCATGCTTGAAGGAACAGACTTTAAGACCATACTGTCATCAGGCTTTGCCCCAGAAACTTACATGACGAATTTGTGCCTTTTACATTGCATTTAAAAAGAGAGATCACATTTCCTACAGCAAATTACACAGCCTGTGCTGCACCAGAAGAAATATCATGAATTCTTTGACAATAAATATGTTTCGAGCAATCTTAGACCCCAAAAATACCATCTAATATAGTATGGTTAAACTATGGTTAGTGCTTTGAGTGTAAAGGCAGTAGTTCGGGTTTACTTTATGTTGCCTATGCAGGAGTGGAAGAAGAGAAAGCAGAATTAGGTCACCATATGCAAGCTCAACGGTGAAACAATAGCATTACCGATGTATGGACACAGAAATATTGTACATATCATATTGTACACAACCCTTAAATGGTCCCTACCTACAAATAATTGGCTGTTGAGCTGCAAGCGGAAGTGCCCCTCAGCAGGTGCCTCCAGGACCTTCTTGGGGAGGCTGTCCACCTGCAGAGAGGTTTGCTTGAGGTTCCTCTCTGCTCGGACGTAGTGCCACTGGTTGTCATTCAGGGGTGTGGGAGACTGCACGGTGGCTTCTGTGGGGCCATTCCCGACATCTATGGAGAAGGTGATCTCTTTGGGGGCTGGAATAGATAAACAGATGTGAAGAGGCAGTGAAGGTCTGAATTAAATTGTGGTTTTGAAATCAAGAAATCTTACATAAATATAGGGTCCATTAACTTTTATGTCAGCAAATAGTACAGCATCATTTACCTCCCATCTCCTACACAGCAGCTTATACATAAATCTAAGCCTGCAGCCTCACTGTTTGATCTCTGCTGTGATTATGCTTGGCTGTGGGTACGCATCTTTTTTTGCTATAACAATTACAGTGCTCTAGAAATAGTAGTTCTCTTTTTGAAGTAAAAGTGCCAAATGCTGTACAAAAGTCACACAATGGCAGCAAAAGATTTTGGACAAATAATGCTAAGATGGGAGAAAGGATGAAGGAGCTCTTTCTGACTAAAGCTTTCAAAATGCATGTACTTAACAATTATAGAATTTGGCTGCATATGGTAGGAGATAATCCTACAAGCATCCGTTTGCCTGAATAAGCCTGACCCAAGAAGCAAGGAAAAACAGATGAGCAAAACTAGTTCATTGGTGATTCTAAACTAAAGAAGCATATGTAACACGTGTCCAGAGATAGTAAGGCTCCTAGAAACAGGATGATAATTGAAAAACAACAGCCATATAAAGGAGTCTATCTTGCTCTGCTGGAAGCCTGAAAGGGGCCAGAACTTTTTAACATTCTTGCTACTGATTATTTTTCCTCTTCCTAAAACGCTAAATACACCAGCAAGACCAAGAACCAGGTCCACAGACGACACAACCAGAAGGTTGTGGATTGAAAATTCATAAAACCCTGTTATTTCAAGCCCAACAAAGTGGATAGGTCTGGTTTTGGAAGCTGCTTCTTAGATAGTTAAGATAGGAGACACTCCATAGGGATGGCAAAGATCTATTCTGAGCCCCTGCATCTGCTAAAAGGCTGTTTCCCTTCGAAGCAGCTGGTCTGTGGAGCTTCCTTGATACAAGGCCTTTAGGCTGCAAATTCCATCTGGCAGCAAGAAACACAACACCAAACTACTAATGAGAAGCCTAAGTTTAAAAGACAAGACTTTCCCCAAACTTTTAAATAACTCATTTTTCTAGGAGCATGAATTTAACACACATACAAAAGCTTTCACTAAACAATCCTCTTAGTAGTTTACAGTATTTGTTATATTTGATATCAAAATGCCATTTTTACTTCTGTATCCCTGAGAATGAAATGCAGTACACTGAAGTACAACCAAATTGGACTTCGATGTGCAATTAACAGTAAATCATACCTCATTACCTTGTGATAATGCACCATGGCATTTACCATTGGTTTAATGAATCGAAGGGCCTTGGGGCCCTGTTTTATTAAATTTTATGTTGGGGTTATTATAAGCATATTATAAAATGCATAGCACTCAGTTTGTTTTTCCTAAGCTTGACAGAATTTGGAATACAGAAGTCATATTTCATGTCAAAGCCACACTACTCTTTTGCCACTAATAATTATTTGAAGTCATCAGAACAGGAGTGAGGCAAAACCTCACTAATTAAGTTCCCTGCTACTCTCCTTTATATACTGAGTAGCAGTTACACTGCAGTCACTTACTAGATTTTGAAGTATTCAAGGCCCATTACAACTGTGACTGACTTATCTTGCATTAGCATCCTGTCCTTCATAGACTCTCACCTCGTAGCTGTACCATACGCACTGAGTTCCTCTGAAACACTAGGGCTGCATCAGACTGGGTATGTTGCTGATACAGAAATAAAAATAACCATCAGAGTGGTTGTATTAAATTTTTCATCTTTCATCTAAAATTACAGTCTACAAGTACATCTAACCAGTAGCTTTTTCTCTAAAGAGAAAAAAAAAATTAATATCAGTGTTGAAAAAGTAAATTCAGTCACCTGTTTGTTTAAGAAAGATAAACCTAGCCATAACAAGATTAAGTGTAATGACCAAGGCTATACAGGGAAACTCTGACAGGAGAGGTAGATAAGTCTAGATTAATGACTCTTTATGTCTCCATCTTATACTCTTTAGGCACCTCCAACCATCTCAACACAGAAGAAAATATATCCTTCCCACTTCCCTGCACCTGTCAAATTGGGCAAACACACCAAGATTTCTTCATGGTGAAACTTACAGCTTATTTCAACCCGTATGAAGTCTTTAATCCCAAGGTTTTCCAAGAATACCCCAGAGACGGCAGTAGTTTTGAAGAAGAAGGAGATGTCTGCGCTGACCTCGGCGTGGAAGGTGGGGAAGTGCAGGTAGGAGGCCTCCGTGTTGAAGGAAGCGGCGTTCCAGAACTGCCCTGCAAACACAACCCCCTTCTCTATAGTTAATTGGCAGAGGACAGCAGCTGCGAGCTGCACGTGGAAAGCCACCTTTCATCAGATAAATGGTTTTTTTATAAAAAAACAAAACAAAACAGAAAGAAAGAGGGAACATTCTGTACCTATGGAAATTGAGAAGAGCTAGTACTCACTGTCTCCATAGCAACGCAAAGGGCCGATTTTCCAAGCAGCCTCAGAATTTGATCTGTTTGTGTCAGTGATCACTATCTGAGTTACAGGCAAATGGTCTTTGAAAGCAAGGAGGCCGGTATCATTTGTCCTGGATTATAATAAACAAACAGAAAGAGACAGATTAACCACAGACAAAACCCCCAGCATTCCTTATGCAAGGCAGTATTTGAAAGATGCTTACTTAAAGATGAAAGGTCTTTTGCAGAATTACCTAGAAGAATTGTGACCGGTACACACTGCTTAAGATACATACGTGCACATGTATGCTCTATGCTCATACATAATACTGACCACTGAAGACACTGTATTTGTATAGATGATACTGTCTGGTATGGACCGTAACTGTGTTTCAGCTGTGCAGAATGTGAAGCCGAGGCAGAGTGCTGCCATTCTGCCCAATGGGCATTAATGTAAACTGGGCTCTACTGGGTTTTCTCAGGAGGATGAATTTGATGTGGATCAGGTATAAGTCCAAGTTTGCATTTCTGTTAAGTTAGCTGGAGACAGATAACAGCATTTATGCTGGCTTTATGCTTTATCCAAGCAGGAAGAGGACGCACGATACCTGGTCCAGCATGCTGTTAGCACTGGGCAGCCAGACACCACCTGATCCCACTTCAAGATGGCTGGTACACAACTGACTCAGCACACTGCAAAGACGGTTGAATTGGCAGAGCGAGTTTGGACTGAATGAGCCCTTTGCATTACGTGCTTGTGGAAACTGTGGTTCAGCAACTGAAATACTGAAGGCTGATTTACTGCATTGTCAAACTACAGCCTCTTGTTTATATCAGCTGGGCTTATTCTTCAGCTGTGACTAACTTACACACAGCTGCTAGAAAGGAAGAGAAAAGAAAGAGAGATTCCTAAAGGATCATTTCTTTGTTTGTACTCTGAGTGTGCTGGGCAAATTGTTGTCCTCAAAATGCAGCATGGTGTTTCATGGCAGCCCTCTGGTCCCTAAGCCGATTCAGTGGCTTTGACTCTGGCAGGGTATACAGATGTGCATTCATCCCACTGTACTTCATGAACCGAACTGAGTCCCTCAGGCATTCAACCCTGACCTTACCAGAGCCAAACTGCCCTTGCAAGGTATTTCTGTATCGATTGATTACAGAGAGGCAAATGCTACCGTATCTTATCTCCACAGTGATGAGTTTTTTCTTCTCCTCGCTTTTTTTCTCGGGGTTGAGGTCTGCTGTGCATCTGGGCACATAAGCCTGGCAGAGCATCCTTCCTGGAGCCGAATCTCAATAGTTTTGGAGAAAAGGATCCCTACCTCCACATGGCCCAGCAATCTGCATGCAGGGTCTGGTCTCGACTCACCTGGCTGCTCAGAGGTGAAAGACTATGTGCTGCACGTGGGGATGGCAACAACGACCGGATCGAAAATGCCAATAATCCCAAATTTACACCCACTGCTCTTTCAGGCAGGTATGACACAAAGCCTCAAGAAACAGGTATCACTCAAAGAGTGATACCACTGCCAAAGAGTCTGACATCCCAGGCAGGATCCCAGACTACCTATATGCTGCTCGTAATGCCACGTTCCACAAACATACCTCTCATTATAGTTCCAGCTGTGGGAAGGGACACAGGACTTCAGCAAAGAAATAATAATCAGGATGAACGCTGCAGCTGTGCTGACACAACTTCGGATGTTTGCTTGGCTAAGTGCTCTACTCTGATTAATGTTAGAAAAAATAGAAGGGGTATTTTGATCTTTTTGATAAAGGCTGCATACATTTCATTTATTTTTCATTGTTTCTAATTGCATGCAGCACAGTTAATTGTCTCATAATTCCAAGGGGAAAAGGAGAGGTACCCTCTCCGACCCTAACATTTTTTTCTTGCTTCAGTGAGTGTCTGACATGCAGATAATTACAGACAAAGTGCAGCAAGATGAAACTCCCAGGCACGAGGCAGAGTGATGCTTTCAATACAGACTCAGAAGGAAAAATACCATGTATGAATCAAAAGTACATGGTCTTCAAATCTCTTCACGGAAGTCTCTCAGCAGCATACTCATATAGCTTATTGTATCAATCTTTGAAAGTTAGTGTAAATGCTCTCAACAGATTATAAAACAGTTGTAACAAAAGCTGAACTATTTGAGTATTTCTTAGGAAGATAAATAAGCTGTTTCAGTGGGTGGGAGGAAGAAGAGTAGGCAGAATGAATGAAAGGCAGAAAGATGCACAGAAAGAGGACATAAAATATGCAATATACACATGAATAACTAAGCTGGCATTTACTTTTTTAAAATAAAATAAAATAAAAAAAATCACAAAATATTTAGGGAGGTTTCCTGCAAATTTATTTTCATTCAAAAAATAGTGCAGTCTTTTGACTAGCTATGATCAGCATTAAAATAAAAATCAGTATCTTCCTACAGCTACCACTGAAGATATCTACAAAAAAAATGAAATGGTGACATTTTAAAGATATCTATTCCACATCTCTGAAAACTGCATTGCTTATTAGATATTCTGTTATATTGCATGAAGTTCTTTTATATCGAATTTTATGACTCTGAGTTTTTACTAGTTATATGCCACTGTCGCAGAGAACTTTAGTAGCATATCTCAACTGTGAGAAAGAAAAATATTCTAGAGCTAATAAAAATCTTCACTTTTATGTTAATGCCTTGAAAACTCAATCAAGTTTCTCTTGAAGCTCAAACAGCACATTTTATGTATTTTATTCTCTCACACATGGAAAAAACGACTTGTGTAAAGATACGTATTCTCATACATGCAGACACTGAAATAAAACCTATCAATCAGAAAAACATTCTGCCTTTCAGAGAATGTGTTAATGACAGGAACAACATACCTATTGTTGCAGTTATTATTATTTCATGGTGGGAAATAAAATTTTTGGTGAAAAGTCAACACCTAAGATGTTTCAGCTAAGAAAAGCAGAAAAGAGATTTGAAGACACTATGCAGGCCCTCATGGGAGCTAAAATTTGAGTATCTTAAATTCCTGGTATTCTTTAAGTTGAACTTATTTCAGACTCCATTTCTTACAAAGCACCACGATTCCTCTTCTCTTTACGTGGTACACCATGGCAGCTCCTCAAATATAGTGTATTATGCCTCAGAGAGGAGCAAGAGAGCTTCGTGTACCTGTACAATAATTTCCTGGAGGCGCTGCTGTGGTACTACAAGATACAAATATCCCAGGGTTTGGACAAAACGTTTGGAATTTTTCCTGGAGGGGGCCTGGGAATCATTTTTAAGGTAATACAGTTTTCAAATAAAAAGTGCTATTTTCTGATAGAAAGCATCTGCACTATGATGTGCACATACATGATTTTGTCTCTTAAACAAAAATAAAACCTTGTTAGATTAATTATTTTTGTATTTGTTCCCAGAGCTAGTTTTTACTTATATGTATTTTAATTTAGCAGTTCACATACAATTAAAACCAGATTATATTTGGGTTTCCACAGCTGCTTCTCAGGTTAGCCAAAACCACTACTTTATTTCTCTTAGTGCGTTTCACATAGCACTCTGTGACCACTTCCACCGAGCATGCCTTTTGTATCATGCCATGACCCATGTCTGAGTATTGAGAACTATGGGTGAGTCCTGCCTGCAGGAGGGTCCTGGGGGGTGATGCTCCTTGGCCAGGACTGTAAGTTAAGTCCTGATTTCACAAAAATCAAAGCATGTTTTATCCCCCTCCTGAAAGGAGACCTGTACACAGAAAATGGTACAAATAAATTAATAAACTTGGGAAGCAGACCTTCTGCTTACCTGACTTGGCACTCAGTTCCGCACAAATTCAGATGAAAATTTCAGAGGGTGGAAAGCACCCTCAACGAACAGATGTTTCTCTGAGCTCTTTGCATAAAGGGTAGTATCAATTTGTACTTCCCGCAAGCAAAACCAAACCAAACCAAATCCAATAATGCTCTTTAAATTAAATCACTGGAATATTTTTAGTTATGGGTATTAAATACAGTTGAATTTCATCTATTTATCCATGTCTGAAGATTAATGTCTGTATCTACCCAAAGGACTTCCTCAATAAGCTATGAGGCATGTTACACATCAAACAAATGCTCTATGTATGAGGGGAGGGGGGCGAAGGAAAAAAAGAAGGAAAAAAATTCGCTGCAAGTGCACCAATGCTAAAGGTGATAGTGCAGCAACTGGATACTTTAAGATGTAGCACAGGTAGTCTTACCTGTAAATGACAAATAACTATTTTGATGGTAACATCATGAGACTATTTTTCTTCTTCTTGGCTACTAATAAAAGCATGCTCAAAAAAATCTCACTCTATGGTATCCTAACAGTGTAAGCCATCATAAATTGGTAATCTCTAGGTAGCTGTTTCCATATTTTTTCTAACAGATGGTAGAGCAGTGGTGCCATTAAATATAATTTCTTCTCATATGATCCCCTATTGGTACGTTTTCTTCTTGTACATTAGTGAAAACTCTGGTGGGGTCTGAGCCTCAGTAGCTCAGATATTCAGTACAGATTTTCATGAATACAGTACATTGGGGGAAAAGAATACTATCATCAGCAGATGTCAATGAACCACATGAGGAATGGGCCAGTGAAACAGGCTTCCATCAGAAAAAGTTGTGAGCCCTGTGCAGGACATATTATTAATAAACCAAAGGAATACATTATAATTGCTATCTTACCCACCAGCTGCATCCAAAAATGCTTTACTGGGTACAATATCGTAGAGTCACGATAAAGAAAAAAACAGCAGCAGAAGGGGACATACCTAATAGTTGAAGGCAAGATGTAGTGGCTATATTTTGCTGAATTAGAGAAGAGGTACAGAGAAAGAGTTTGGTAATGATAGTAATGAACTGATTCCTGACACCTCAGGGGCTTGCTACAGTCAGCTCTCTGCAGGCAGCTTTTCTAGTTAGTTGACAAATGCAGTCATGAAGGCAGATATCCACGACAGCTCTATACAGGTAAGGTCACCTCCGGCAGGGTTTATTTATGAGCTCACCGGCTCTGCAGAGTTGCCTGCGCTGCTTCTGGGGGAACGGATTCAGTGCGGGATAGTGGCTGAGCAAACAAAACCTGTCATATCTGGGCTCGTCAGCAGCTGGGTTTCTCTGCCCTGCTCTCCTCAGCCCTTCCAGTTTTAGCATTCTGGCTCTGGCACAGCTTTGCACAAATATAGCTCGTCCAAAGAGGGCTTCATTCACTTCCACGTGGCTTTGCTCCTCCTCGAACATAGATGGATAGCTGGATATACTCAATATATCTCTGGGAGCCAAAGTGGGTATGATAATAGTAGTATCCTCCCTCCTTCCCCCCCCTCCCCCCCCCCCTTCTTTTCATGTCCTGTGGTTTCCTTGTTGCTTGCAGTACCCCAAAGGCATGGTGAAGAGGTGAATGCATGTTACTTTGGAAATGGGAAGACTCAAAGGCTTAGTTCCCCAGTGAAGAAGGCTGTTCTGGAAGACAAAAGAAAAGGATACTCCTACAATTTGAATAGTAAGACTGGAGAACAGAAATAAAAGATGGCCAATCAACTACTGGTTGGAATCAACACTGTCCACCACACTCTGCTGAGATGCCTGAGCTTCCTGTACAAAATGACTTCCAGAGATGCTGCTCTTCCTGTACAAAATAAAAAGCTGTAAAGTTCTCCAAATTCACAAGGTTTCCAGGTGACTGCAGTCAGTAAGAAATAGGTTTGGTGTGATGACTGGCTTCAATCAAGTGTTTGCATTTGAAGTGGAAAATGGATTCCAGACAGAGAAACCAAAGTAACAAATGGACTTTAGGACAGCCATGCACCACCATGGTGTGAAAGATGTTCCTCCCACTTAAATCAAAGGTTTGGTGAGCAGCACGACTTTCATTGCCAAGGCAAGAGTATTTTGCTTGAGATGAAAGACAATCTGGGAGAGGTATTTAAGGATCCAAAGGATCTCTAGAATGGACTTAAGATGATGCAACCCTGTCTGCATTTCAGAAATGCTTTATTCTTTAGATCAGTTTAACATCTTTCCCCAGTAACGCCTGTGTCAAGAATGCACCTTCTGTTTGAAACAGGGCCTATCTTTTGAAAGACAATAGCAAATCCATCTCATCTATACATAACTTGTCCCAACAGTTAACTATTCTCCGTGTTGGGGAAGGGGAAGAGAGAGAAAGAAAACATTTTCTGAACTAGATTTAGCTTCAGCTTGCAGCCACTGGATTTCTATGAATGTTCCCACCCACTAGCAAAAGCTTTCAACAGTCAGGAATCTCTCTTTTTTGGAGGCATGCATAAACTACAGTCAAGTCACGTTTAACACCTTTCCAGATCCCTTGCTTGGGTCAGGGTGAAAACTTATGCCTCTCTTCCCTCAGCAGAGGTCTTCTCCCATCCTTCAGCAAATACCATGAAGATGCTCCACTATTCTGCAGTGACAGAATTAGCTGTCATCGTATTGCAGAGTTTGGAAGTACGGTGAGGAGCTGGATGGAAAAAGAGACTTTTCACTAGAATGCTTCAATAAAAAGAAAGGTGAAAAATACAAAAGTCTTCCCCATATAGCATGCAACCAATTATATGCCTGCTCATCTGCCCAGCATAACTCCAGGGGGACTAACCTGGTGTCAGGTAAGAGCCCAGAGATAGCAGCTGGCTCAGGTGTCTGCTTAGATATCATTTAAAAGTCAGCATGCCTAGAGGTGCATATCGTGTGCTGCCAAACACCTGGCTCAGGACTTTTTTCAGGTCTCTTTTCTCTTGTTTTCCATTTCTTTTGCTGCTCTGAGAAATTAGTAGCTTCTTCTGCACCCAAGACTTAGTCTAGGGAAACCAAATCAAAGCAAAATCCTAAGCCTGTCTCCTCTTCAGAAGGACGCTCTAGCTATTCTGGTGAGTTCCTACCTCAGAGCTGCAGTGAGCAGCCTGATTTATCTGAAAGGAGCAAAAATGATTTTCTGGTTTTCCACTCTGCAGCACCCATTTTATTTCATGCTAAGGCAAATAAATGCATCTACTGCTGTCTTGCTCCTTCCACTATAATGTATAGCAGGTTAAAGTCACAGTTCAGATCTCAGCAGGTTTCAGATTCAAATGCTTATTATATATCAGGGGGTCAGTGTTCTAGCAGAGAAACACAAAAGCAATCTTCAAGAGGCATGAAATTTCTTATGTTTAGAAACGCTTTGTAAAGGTCAGGGGGTTTTTAGCTTTTGAAAAGGCAACCTGCAATTTAGAATACTACCAAAGTCCAAATTTCAAATGGATTAAAAACCAAAACAAAACACCTGACCCCCCAAACCAACAAACAGTAGGTTGTTTAGCTGAGGAAACTTCTATGCATATCCTGTTATTATAATGAAATTAGGAGAAACAAGTAGCTCTGTGAGCTGCCAAGCTAATGAAGCATGATTTCCAACGTCTCTCTCCCATGAGGGTTTTCCAAAATCTAATAAAAGTGTACGCTTCCTTAACTTCCTTCTTGTGGGTTTTAATTGGCTTTTTCCCCTCAGCCTAGCATAAATTTTCATAGAATGTGTAATTTCTAATACTTTTGAGATTTCTCCTTCTTTGTTAAAGATGTTTGAAATGTGTCTGCTTGTTCAAAATCATTGGGTGTGGGGGAAAAATGGAGATAAAACACCCACAGCATAACTTGCTTAGGTCTCATTTCCTTCGGAGACTCAGCTGAAACATTATAAAACTGCATTTAGCTTTCACCTTGCATTGGTTTGTACAATCTAGTGGTGCACTGTCCTGCAATCTCGGACTACAACCCCAATGGTCTGCCAGCGTAACGCACCCTGCTCCGCTTGAGTAGTAGCTCACTGAAAAGCGAAATGTGGATTATGAAAAGAGCCAAGCACCAGCAAAAACAGATGCTTTTGATGCTCACGTGCAAACCTCACCAAAGTGCATCTGATAACCAAACATTAAAGAAAAGATAAATCAACATGCACAGCCAGGCCCTTCTATACAAATCACATTCATAAACCAACATTTACATAAAGATCTTCCCAATGAAATCCCCTTACAGCTATGATTTTTGAAAGTGAATAGTGACCCCAGGGATATAAAGGCTCCAAGCGCATAATCACACTGGCTGGAAATCGAGCAACCAAAAAAGCCCAACACTTACAGTGACAAGTCATTTCTGAATTATTTTTTTTGTTTCAAGACCCCTTACAGTTCCTTTCTACTCATTCTCTTTTAAGTGAAGGTTTCACAGGAATAATTCGGACACTATTTCAAACACAGTAGCCTATTACAGCAAGACATTTCTTGTCTACTTCCATTATTCGTAATTTCTGAACTACTTGAGGTTAAAATATCTTTTTTTAGAGAAAGGGCAGCAGCTCCTATCAGTGAGTGGTCCAGAAGGGAGAGGGGGTGAAACAGAGTTTTCACATGTATTTTCACAGTGTTTTAAATGGTACTTTCAGCAACACTCATCTGGCATTTCTGTCCCCTCCAACACAAGTATGGAATTAATTGGAAAGTCCACCAACTAGCTCTCAGCTGCTGGAGAGTCTCTGAAGGTGCAGAGAATGGGAGAAGGTTGTGAGGTGGCCTTCGCAAATTCATGCGGCATCAGGGCACAACAAAGGTCCGCACCTGAGGAAGGCTTTGAATGTTCATGCTGTAAGTCTAAAACTTCCTATGGAGATTGAATCAAAACCTACAGAAGCCAAAGGAAGTCTTTCCATTGACTTTAAAAAGGTTGGGACACAATGTAAAAGAAAGTTAAGGCACATACAGATATACTGTTTCATAAGAAAAAAACAAGTCTTTTTGATAGTATAGATTTCTTGTTCTTTAGTTGTCTGTACCTGAATTTTGCTGTCTATGCCTGAATTTTCTGCTCTGATGTATACCCACGCACCGACCTCCTAGAGCCTTTATTCATGCAATGCTCTAATTGAATCAATGGAAATTTTTAAACAAATAAAACGACTGGATTTGGCATTCAACAACAAAGATCACTTAAAGACAAGCCATCCCAGCAACCTGCTTCAGCCAGATATCTTGTCTTTGATTCAAATAAGAAATTTAAGATGAAATCAGAAGTCCAAATTCTAGTTTGACTTTTATTCTCATTTGATCATACTCAAGCAATTCAAGCTTCCTATGCTGTGAATCTGGAAAAGATTTAAGCCTTCTTGCCATACATCCTATCCCCAGCTCTCACACAGACACTACTATACATGTTAAAATTATTACCATTCTTCTCTATCTGCGTCACAGTTGCAAAAATATCTCATATCCAGACAACTTTCTTCCAGTCCACATGCACACTGTTGAATGCCCGGAAGAGATCCTCCCCAGTAAAGATGCTTTTCATTGGCACGGCCAACCCACCAAGCAAATGGCATTCCATCTGGATGAAAGGGAAAAAGAGGGGGAAAAAAAGAGAAAAGATAAAAAGAGAGAGAAAGAGAACTTGATAAGCAAACTGGATTCTCCTGAGAATGAAAAAGAGAATGGAGGTGGACATGTTAAATAATACTGAAAGAAAAGATGTAAACTACAGACGAAGTAACAAACCATAAACTTTGCCCAAGTTCCATTTTATGGAATACACATTGAGAAAGCAACAACTCTATGGTAATCCTGTTTGGTTTGAGGAGCAGATGTTTTCCCCATAGGGCTCATGTGCCAATCACCCAAGAGAACCTTGGCGCATTTCAGATGCAAAGACTTTTGACGTGCGAATCCAGCACCACTGTCTGCGCTAGCTGTGTCCAGTGTTTTTGTGTGACGCTAGAAGGGAGACCTGATCACTGAAGGAGTCTGAAAACAATTCTCCTGCCACGACTCACATTGCACAGCTGTCTTGAACCACCCAGTATTGGCCAAGGACCTCTTGCAGAGTCTACCCATTATGAATGAGACTCTAGTTCTTAGATCAGGAATTTTTACCTTACAACTCACATATAAAGAGCAAAAATCTCCAGAAATAATATACAAACTGACCTATTACTATGGCCTTATACAGTTCCTCTCAAAACTAAAACCAAAATTTGTATCAGTTTCTGAAGGAGCAGGACTAGGGATTTTCATGTGCTCTCCAAGGGTGGAATTTGCAAATGCAAAGCTCCATAAGATATTAAAACATCCTAGATTAAGGATTCAGGTAGGACATAAGTGGGGAAAAAGATTTCCCTACTTGGGAATTAATTTGTCTCTGTGAAGTTATTTTCTATCTACAGGAGCTCTAAGATCTATGTATTTATATAAACCAAGATAGGTTTTGTTTAAATTTCATAATCTGTTATGCATCAAGCATTAAATATTAATAGTCAGATACAGTAAGCAGATTCAGATGTAATGAAATCCATGGATTAACATTTTGCTAAGATTGACTTTGTCTTCCAGCTCAGATAACTTTTTCATTGACTTCTTAATCCTTAAATCAAGAAATGTAATAAGTTACACATACAGGTAGATGGCAAAATTTAGCAAAATTGACATATCAAGACTTTCTGATCAAAGGAGCTTGGAAAAATAAACTGCAATGCTAATGTAGAAAAATGTATCAATTTATTCTGCTTTACTAACATTGTTAGTAGGGAGTATTCTTCATTATACAAAGCAAGAAAATCTAAAATATGAAATGCAATCAAGGTTAACTGTAGAGTGTAAGGGACTAATTAAAATGAGTTTTAGAATCACTTGGCAAAATTAATTCATATTTGTTTTCCTTCTAAGCTTAGACTGCTGAACTGTAAATTCATGAAAAAAGGAAAATAGAAATAGGAAGAGTAACTCCATTCTCATAATACCAACAATTAAGACATGATGAGTTTGACCAATACCCAGTGGTACTCATTAGAAAAACACAATTCAAGAACATCTAAGGATTCATCTTACAAAAATGTGCACACTCATTTTAGGTCTCATATTATGGTCAACACATTTATGTTGTCTTTCTTTTCAGCTGATTTTCTTGCAGAAGTTGATTGCTGCAGCCAGTGAAACAGGTCTATAGTATATTATTGGGAAATTACTTAGTAAAGCTTGGAATAGTAATGTTAATTGAATAAAAGGGTGATTTGTCTAGGAGTTGAAATAGATATTATACAGAACTGCTTAATCTAATTTTAAAAGTGCCCATTCTGGAAAAAATACTTAGATAAAGATAAATCCTTCAGGCCATCAGCAAATAATGGTATTCATTAATCAAATTCAACCTGTGTCAGATTCTTTTGGCAGAAATCATTATATACTTAAACATAACAGTGAAATAAACAATCATTCACAGGAATTAAGAATGAGTAGTTTTCTGATGTCTTTTTCAGATCTGTTGTTATTTGTTTTATCAAGCAATACCAAACAAACACATACACGTTCAGATTTATGACATAGACTGGGGAAGTGGTAGAAGCACCACAGTTTGAGTCATTTACAACTAAATTAAATACAGTGCTAAAAAATAGAGCATTCAATGTTATAAGGAACAGTCTTAGATCGCCAAGGGAACAGACTATAAAAAAACAGTGTCTTTTCAAAAATTCTATTTATTAGGCAGAGTTCTGCCACCCTTTACTCAAGATGAGTAAATTTTTCTCCCTAACTAGTCCCTTAGAAATCAATTGTAGTATTAAGTAAAATTATGCCCTGATTCTTCAAAACTCTTTTCCACGTGCTTAATTTTTAACACATGAGAAATCACAGAGCTATTCACAAAAACTCTTAAATCTAAGGTACTTCAGCAACGTGCGAAGTGTTTAGGAATTACTGAAACATATATTGTATGTCATATACCTGTAATGCTGAAGTACTGCAATATTTCACTAGCAATGCCAATCAATCTGAGTTCTTTCCAGAAAGTTTACACCGTTATACCTTGGCAGAGCTGGAGGGTACCTTGCATTGAGATTAAGTTTGGCCAACAGGTGTTGATTAAGATGCTTTCGTCTAAGCCTGTAGATTTGTTGCAATATCTTCACTTCTGTAATCATGGTATTAACATTCTTTTAAAGCATTATCAATCGTCCACCACCTCAAAATTAATTAAATTCCTTTCTAATGTCACGACTAGGTCTATTCATGCCTAAGTAAGTCAATGACATTAATTAAGGAGTTAACATGGCCCCATAAACTAATGGTTACATAGGTCAGTAGAATTCCACTTTAAAATTTCCAAGCTAAAAAGTCCATTTAATAAGTGCTACTAATTCTTCATTCTGTGCTTACACGGTACCTAGTAACACATTATTTAGTCAAAAAAGGTAGTCAAAAGCCTACTGCACAAATAAAAGTATTATTTTCCATGCATTTTTTTTCTATTTAGAACTGAAAAAAAATCTGCTATAATAAATTTATTAAGGTTGTCTTTGAACTCCATACTATGGTTCTGAAGGAGAATATGTGCAAAAAAAATCCCAAACGAAGCAAAGCAAACAAGACTCAAGTGACTGAATTCACCACTAAAAGAAAAGAGATCAGTTTCTTTCAAGTTATTTCTTCCTGTACTGCTCAAACTGCCTTTGGAAGGTTTTAATTTTGATAACGAAATCCTCAAAAAAGGCAAAATTTTTTTATTTCCTATAGAGGACAACAACTCTTTCTGTGATGATGCTGTCTGGAAGCCTCTAAAAACAGCTGTGATATTTACATCATTGTTTTTACCATCATTTAATGTGGTATTGAATAAAAGAACTGAGCAGGCAGACAGTATTTTGTGTCAAACCAAGCACTGCTACTCGTTCACACTGCCAGGCACAGGCTGCAGAAAGTAGGGTTGGCACAGATCTTCTGAAAGGAAAGACTAAGGGGGTCTCATCTTCAGTTGATCATCTTGATGTTTCCCTCCATCTGTTTCCATAGGCTGGTCCTTTGTGGTCTATTGGTCTATTCAACAGCTACTGCATGTATGTATCTGAATAGCCAAGTAAGACTTTGGAGGCCTTGGCATATACAATACTGAAACACATGGACAAGAACTCAGTTTTTCTCCATCCAGCAAGGCACAGAGAATAAGCTCCTTTCAGATGTACAGTTCTTCAGCAGATCTCCCGTACCTGCTCTATCAATGCACTTAACTAAACTGTTCATTGTTAGTTCTCTGTATGAAATCTGTTTCAGCAGAAGCAAGGCTGGCACAGACTGTACAGTTCACAAGCACAGAGGCTGAGGACTGTGAAGAGATTAGTAGACACACGGACGTTGTTTCCAGTGATCCTTAAAAGGAGATGCAGATCGAGATCAAATTCACCTGCAATACCTGTCTGGCTCTTCTAGTGACAAGAATGGCTGAACACGTACTCGGTGCCCCTCTACCAGCTGACAAGAAACGTCTGTCCTCTTAAATCTCCCTTGTACTGACAGTTCTCTCATTTTCTGTATTAAAAGGCATTGACATTGCTAGCAATACAAGTTATTTTTAAAGGTTTTAGGCTTGCTCATGTTTTAAATGGCAGAGAATTTTTTCAAAAATTATTTGTATAGGCACTCAGAAGCTGGAGGAGGGGGAGAAGCAGCATATTCCAACAGCATTTAGGACTAAATTACTACGTATATAAATCCCAAGCACCTTCTGTGGACTCAGTTTACCTTTATACAGGCAGAAAGTCTTAGCATTGGCTTTTATGTTTATACAGCATGAGTTAAAACAAAGCCATGCATTTTTTATTTAAAATATCTGTCAAGATTTGTCTGCATGATTTCCCGGGTGCTTCTTGTTATTGCAACAAACAAAACTCTAATGATGGAAATATAACAAGATAAACTGGATCCCTTGTTAAACTCCTGTGCTGTATAAACCTAAAGTCTGACCTGGTAATTACATACCCCTAACACAGGTAAGGCTTTTGGGGTACCCAAGTTGCTGAAACAGGTCAGTTAAAGGTCTTTTCCACCACCACAGCAAGTCAATTTATTTGTATCTGTCTGTTGAAACACTAAAACCATACCGCATTGAAATAACATTCTCTTGGCAGTCTTCATCTTCATTTTTTTCTCCAAAATCAAATTGAGTTAAGTAGAACCGAATTTCTTAAATCTTACACCTATACATCTTACTGATGAAAAAGTAGATTAATTTACACGTATGCTGTTTTCTCTTAAAACGAAAGATTCACATATCAAGAGATAGTGAAAACTGGGAAAATATTGATTGTAGAATTGCATAAAGCAATCAAAGCCAATTCTTTGTTACTGCACTCAAAAACTTAAAATATCTGTTTGCACTAACCACTTCAACAATATAAAATCCTGCAAATGGGTCACCTGATACATTGAACATTATGTGAAACAAGCAGTTAGCAGATTTTTTAATATATATCTGTATATATATACACCCACGTATATGAGGCAATTTCAACCTGAATAACTGAATCCAGAGGCCAATCCAGAGTACAAATTATGATCTCAGCTAATCCATTTTTAAAAGGCTCTTGAAAAAATGGAGAAAGGGGTAAGAGAGCGAGAACAAGGGAAAACTGTGACTCTATTTTTTGTAAGTGTTTACCAAGGTCTTGTTTTCCCATGCTTGATTTTTTTTCCATTGCAACATTTTTCTAGCCTTTTTTATCAGAATTTTAAACATTAAATTGAAGAAAACCCAAATTCTTCCCGTTCGGTCTTTTCAACAGGAAAAAAAATACAGTTTTGATAAATCAAAGAAAAAGTGTTTATAATAATTCTGGATAAAATTATGGACAAATTGAAGAAATACTCCGTATTTAGTGGCTAACACAAAATTAATATATTCTTAGAGGCTATTTGTTCAGTGAAGAGGTCTATGGTGTTAATGACTCGGAATCTGTAGTGGTTTAAACGACAGCTCACACCTCTGGAAGAATACACTAATAACACAAAGCAGGGTGAACTCAGGCTGTGCGGCATTAACCAGTATGTGCTACTCATTCTTTAAAGCGGATGCTGAGATTTAACAATGGAAAAAAGTTGCTCTTTGGTTTACAGCCCCCAGCGAGGGTCTCGTGGCTCTGCCCCAGCCAGAGGGAAGCAACACCCACCCTCTGAGGTGGCAGGCTCTCTGCACTTCACAAACAGAACCCTGTTTTTAACTCAAGATCAGGTCATCTTGCAAAAAATGAATATATGTAATATGGACCAGGGAAAAAATGAGAATCCCCAGTGACATGGTTCCTTTGAACATTATTCACTGAGTGAGCCACCAAGTCGTCCAGTTGTTTTTGTACCATACTACTCTGCTTCCATATGGACACACACCTGTTTTATGCCTGGCACTTCTCTTCTCAGTACAACCATCATGACCATCTAATACTTCCTCCCTTTTACTCAAACCCTTCCCCATGGCAATTGTGCAATTCAGTTTTATTGTCCTTTTTCTTTCTTAAAACTGTAACCCACATCTACTGCCCTAATTTTCAGAGATGACAAACACGACTGCATTGGAAATCACGGCTGGTCAAACACTGCAGCAAGATAGACGCCATTCTGTACTGAGTAGCAATGGTGCCAGCCAGTGTTATTAAGATTCGCACTGAATTTGATTTCAATTTCTGGTCAGATCCTGTAACCCTTATTCAGAGCAGCTATCCAAAAGTGAAGTAGTCCTGCTAATGCCAGTGGACCTACTCCCTGGGCAAATGTTACTTAGTCACAAAGTCTGTCCCTCATTGTAAAATTATTTTGTTAAGTGTGGTTAGGAAAAGGGGAAAGAAAGGCAGTACTTTGTTGACATTTTCTTTCTCATTATTCAGCTTTGCTGCCAAGGTGCACTGCTTTCATACAGAGTCCCAGGCTGAAGTAATTGCTTAAAAAAGAAAAGAAAAAAACATGCAGCAGCATTTGTCTGCATCTCTTTCTCTTAAACAGAGAAACTGCATCTCCCTCTGGAGCAGCTGTTATCACGGTGTGCTCTGTTCTTCCTGGAGTTGTTAAGATATTCTCACAGATGAGAATGGGCAGAAAGAAGGTAAACAGACATCGACCTTTGCTTCTTCTAGATTTAACAGAAGGCTAATGAGCAGAACTGCTGGGCTGCAATGACAGAGTTGTGCCATCGCACACTAACAGTGCTTCAGTAAAAGCAAAATCATCATCAACCCTTTGAGAGACAGATTTGAGGATGGGCATAAGGATTTCATACCCACATACTTTTATATGCTGAGGAAGATTGAATCTCCATCCAAACTAAAATTTTATGCCTCATGAATGTCTCTGCTGAAGGCCAAAGAAGGCTGAAAATATTATGAGCACTTGCATTCTCCTTTGCCAGCTCAGGCTGGGTTGTTCTCTCAATAAATTTCTGGCCAAGTGACAAGTTTCCTGAAAGATGCAAGTGGGACTCCAGCCAGCAACAGAAACTATGGGAACAGCTGAAGGCATGCAGGTTAGGAAGAAAAAGCAACAGCAACAACAACAAACCAACCCAAAACCAAAAATGCAGAGAAGATTACAGCTTTTAGGGACAAATGACAAAACAGAGAAAATATCAGCTTTGAATCCTCAGGAGTTTTGATGAAGATGGACTGGATATCCTACCCTGTTGAAACAAAAAAAATTATGTTATTTCTTTTATCTCCTCCATTTCAGCTCACCTTCACTTCAAACCTGTCCCTCTTTCTTTCAACTCCTTTTCCTCTTCCTCATTCCCATTCTCCTTTCCCATTTTCTCTGTTTAGCCTAATTCCTCCGGGTAAATTCAGATAAACAAGCCCTGCATTGCCTTAACAGATAGGCCTATGACATTGATGCATGTCCTGCCACATCCTTACTCTGTGCTGGGACCAGAAAGCCATCAGTGGCCTCGATTCAATTGCAAGTGAACAATGACCATGGATAAGCCACAGTGGGCTCCAGCATGACCCTGCCTGGGCCAGAGGAGCAGGTCCTGCTCAGCAGATGTCTGGACTTTTTTTCCTATGTCATAGGTATAGTCAGTAAGAATAATGGCAATAAGATGATGCCATCGTTTGTTGCCCTCACACTGCTCATTCAGCTCCTATGTACTCACTCTCATCCTCTTTCACCAGTACCATCTCACCCATTTCCACTGAAAGCCATCTCCTGTAGTGGCTCAATACAGTGCCCAGGACAATGGTCTTTTGCTCTTAATCAGTTCTTCTGCATACGTATAAAAATAGTTAGTGAAAGTAAATAGTAGCAAGTGCTGAATTAATAGATTAATAAACAGAAGATAAACCAGATCATGTCATTCCAGTTCTTGTGAAAATGCCATGGTGTGCTGAAGGATCATATGTGATTAAGACTTGGGGTTCTCTGCACCTGCACTAGACCTGTGCTCCTCAGTGGCTCTCTAGGGCCTGAGGGAAAACAGGAGTGACATTCGCAGCCACTCTGTATGCAGCTAGTAACACAACCCAGCCTCCCAACATCCTACTGAAGTCTCACCCATGTTATCTTACAAGCTCACTGGTTGAGGTGGCCTGGGTTTAGATCACCATATACCACACAGACTGGAGGAAAGCATGGAAGAGATGAGTGAGTTTGTAAGTTTAGACAGATCATACGCTCTTCTTCAGAGTTTTCTTTTTAAAGTGTTTTATAATGGATGTGAAAGGGCTACAGGGTAAGGAGAGACAACTGAATTAATGCACCTTATAAACTACTGTAAGGTGAGAGTAGTAGTTTATCACAGCAGTTTTTGTTCTTAAATGCTGTTTAAGTTTTCATAGAGGAAAGCAATTTCAGATCCTAGAAACAACATCACAGAGGACAGAGAGGAATAGTTGAAGCGTCAAAGACTATGAATGGTGCATCAAACTGTAAACCAATCATCTCACCACAACAAAACTTAGTATTCAACTATTATTCATGGAAATGTTGAAGTGAGACAACAACTTTTACAGAACTGTAAAAACAACATTACGACAACTGTCCCAGGAAAGACTGTCAGGAAGAAAGACTTTGCAGCTCATTCATTCACTATTATTTTCCAGGGATAAAAAAGGCCAGATCCAGCAACTGGTATAAATGCATCTGGCTCCAGCAAAATCAGGGTAGTCATGCTGATTTGCACTCACTGAGCATCAGGCTGTTCACAGGAGGAGAGAATGGCTGAGGATGGAGGGGACCTCTGGAGACTGTCTAGTCCAGCCCCCGGCTTCAAGCTGTTCTGAAATGGATTCGGGTTGTAAGAATCCCTTATACAAACTCTGTGGCTGTCACTGGGACAGGTAAAAGCACCATCTGCAGGTATGCAGCAACTGAAATAAAGGCCTGAAGGATCTATTTTTAGAGGGGGTAAAAAAGGAAAATTAATTAAATGTTTGATCCATTTACTCTTGAAAGATCCATTGCGACAGCCCAAGCTCTTGGGATACGGCATGGATGAAGAGTAACAGAGGGACCCTACCTGCAGCACTTTGCACCTCGTGCACTCAACATGGTGCAACGGTGGAGCTGTACAGCAAAGCCCCCAGCTCTGTACTCTCACCTGCCTACCAGCCTGAGCCTTTCATCAAGAAAGTCCACAAAAACCCAGGTCTATAGCCTGGCCTAATGGTAGTCTGGAAGCCAGGGCATAACTCAGAGCAGGTTGCTCAAGTTTATGGACACAAGTCAATTGGAGTAAAGTTGAGTGAAATTAATACAAAGTTTAATCCAATTCTTGCAAGAACCCATGGAAAGTTTGCTGGATCATGCCCACAGCAAAATGCAATTTAATAGACTAGAAAAAGAAAATAGATAAAATGGGGACGTTTGGGACATTTAATAGGAGACTGGATAAGTTACAGAAAAACATGCTGTGGAAAGCAATCTTTGCTTGGTCCTTTGGGAGAAACTACATACACTAATAACAGTTCTTCTCCCCCCAACTTTATTTTGAAAAGTGTCTGAGTAAAAATGGAATTACCTTACTCAACAGAATTGTTTCCTGTATATGCAGTTTTAACTACCAGCATTAATAATGCGAAAAGTATCCTTATTATTACTTTTTTTCCCTCCTGCTCACATTGCACCAATACAGTCACTGGTGACTGAAATGGATTATCTTCTGATTTGACAACCCTCCACAAAAGACAGATTAATTTTGTTCCCATTGTACTTGCAATGGCAGCTTCTAGGAATAATAAAAACTAGATTTGGGTATAGAGAATCTTTATTAGCAATATTGATTCACGAAGCAACAAGAACACACCTTGTCTTTCAGCTCCCAGGTTAATACAGCATGGCTGACAGTTAGAGAATAACATCTATTTACATGGAGTGAATCTGATCAGAAAGTCATTGGGACAATGTCATTTCCACAGAGTGCCTTTCTAAAGTGTAACCACTAACTGGTTCCTGTAAGTGGGTGATAATAACTACTGAATTTCACAGCTTAGATTGATCTTAAAGAAATCAGAAAATATCATCAGTAAATATGCTGAATTTCTGAACTCAAATAAAATTAGAAAACCAGTCTTAATAGAACATAAATTAGAAGAGGTAATAACATATTGTTAATCACTTTGAAGCTGCAATCCCTAATTAAATAAATGAGGGGATTTTCTTAAAACTGATAATAGCACTCAGATATTATTGGGATGGTGCTTCTGTTTTGGAAAGAATCCTTCAGAAAATGAGATGTGAACTTTTCAAGTTCCCTGTAAAATTAATTGGGCAAATGAGCATCTTCAGTAAGAGGGAAATCCAGTATCATTCTCCATGCAGCTTTATATAAAAAGCCAGAGGGTTTTTTAAAAGAAAAAAAAAAAGGCAAAGAAGCAGTATATTTAAATTTATGCTAAACAGCTGAAAAAGTCCCTGTGCAGAGCATGCACTTTATTTGCTGTAGTCTAAAAGACAAGCATTGTAAACAACCAAAAAGTGAAACCAACACCCAGAAAAGAGTTTAGAGAATAATGCAGGCACATTTCTGAGTCTTATACTAATTACGAGCCAACAAGGCAGCTTGGACAAGCAGAGTAAAAACCATGCTCTTAGCCTCTCCTCCTACTCCTCTGTCACATCCCTACTGAACTGAAATCTCACAGGGTCAGTTGAACTGGATTGTTTATTTTTTGCTCCCAAAACGTGTTAGTCGGCAAAAGACAACAGTCAGTTGGACTTACTATGATCATAACAGTACCCATCTGGACGTCCAGCACAGCACTGGAGAAAGTTCAGTTTTAAGCGCTTTATCAAAAAAAAAACAACTCCTCAAACTGCATCCCAGTATCTCTGAGAGGCTACAAGCATTACTGCAACTCATTAAACTTCTTTATAGTCCGATGTGTTACAACACATTACAGAGCAATGGTAAATAAATAACTGCTGATTTGACACTGCTTTCAACTGCTGAGCAATTCTGCTTTCCTCAGTGTTACAATTAATGTCAGCAGTTAACGCCTTAAGTGGCGGAATCAGAAACTCGGCTACAATAAAGAAATGCAGTCAAGTTTCAACTTAAGGATATACCCAAACTGCAGTATTGCGTTGGTTCAGCTGTCCCCGTCTCAGGCTGCAATTACAGTTCTGTTGGTCAGAGCAGCAGGGGTATCATTTGTCATCCTAAGGAAGGCTGGAGTGCTGTGAAATTGGGCACTTTGGAAAAATGCAGCTGTAGCAGAACATATGTATAGGCAAGACCATGAAATGAACTGGCTCCAAGCCAGCATGTAAGGAGGAAAACAAGAGAATATAAATGAAAAAATTCATAGAATACTGTACTCAGAAGATGCTCCTATTGATATATCCCGACCAGCTTTAAAGGTCAGGATGACAACAATCTGTCTTCTCTGCGGAACAGCTTAATCAATTTGCAGCTCTTTTTTCTTCACCCTGTTAGCAATGAGTTTACATCTTTCAAATAGATCTTCTATTTAGTTTTTGCTCTTTAATTGGTGTCAGGTTCCTGTATATCTCTCTATACAACTGTAGCAAACAGAAGGATATATACACGGGTCTGTATATACATTCATACACAGACTGTACTGGATAGAATATGAACTGCTCAGCTATGCTCCGTAGCCCTACTGTCACTAACAGAGATTATTATTCAGCTCAAGAGACAGTTTTCTGCTCCTGGAGCAGAAGGATGAACTCAGCTGTAGCTTTACCACGGCAGTGAATACTGGAATGGGCAGAGGCTGCAGAAGAACGACAACCATGCAACCACAAGAAGCCACCAGTCATTCCTCTTTTTCCAAATGCTGAACAGAACCATGTGGAGACACAGACTCCTTCCCCCACCACGTGCACACACACACAGAGTGCAGAGTGGGGCTGGGCACTTCAGCAGCTCTAGGAAACATATCAGCATATGTCCAGTATCAAAGAGTCAGCCAGAAAGCTTAGCAGCTTTCAGAGACAGCACCCCCTGCCCTCTGGGCAAGATCAGGGCATCTTATCCCAATCCAGCAGAAGATGACCTGGCCTCATTCATTGATTTCTTGGCAGTACTGGAGCACCGCTCTTGAATCTTGAGAGAACTCCAGCTGCCACATCACTTGTGACACATAGCCTGCAATGAGCATATCAAATACCTTTTTTCATTTTCTTTCTTCCCATGGAATACACAATCAACAAGGTTACAGTCCTTATTTTCAGAGTAATTAATCTTGTGTTCATTTCATCTAATTTTCAGCACTTAACTGAGATGGCTACATCTATGTGCCTTCTGTATTTAATGGCAAGAGAAAGAACCACCATCGGAGCCATTCAGTCAGCCTACAAGCTTCATGAAGTAAGAGTCAAGATCTTTATGCACAACGTAACTTTCTACCATAGGACTTTCATCACAGCTGATGAAAGACAAACCTTTCTTGTGGGCTGCATCAAGGCTGTGAATCAAAATCCCACAAGATCGTCACATACATCACCATCTTTCCTTCCAACAGTAAGGCTCCTTAATTGAATGTACCTTCCTCAAGACAAGTATAACCTACTACAAATCCTGTCTACTACTGGTTTGGAGAGATGTAGGCATCTCCCTCATGTAGTGATGCTTAGGTGGAAACAATACAACTGAGGCAGGTAAGTCTCTCCAAGACTGGCATAGGATTTTGGCAAGGTATACATTAACATATGTCATTAGAGTTCTCCAACAGCTATGCAAAAAGTAACTGGGCTCAATCACTTCCATTTAACTGTCTGCATCATTTGCCTGCTTTCTTTTCAAGACATGGAGCCCCAGGGGTCCAGGGGTCAGAGGAAATGCAGTCATGGACAAGATCAGACCCAAGACGCATATTTTAGAGCCAGTCCCAGATCGGACAAAATGGGAATCCCTGAGGGGCAAACTAGTTTTAAAAATATACGAGAGCCCCTCCCTCCAACCTCTTCTCTCTATACATATGCCTGCATGCATATGTACACCTCCATAATGGAAGCTTTTCCACTCAGATTTACATTAAGGAATTAATAAATATAAGTTACACATTCATGGCTGTAATACACTCCTAAGGATTATGCTTTTCCTCACATCTGAAGAGCAGAACAAAAGCAAAAGCAAACATTACCCTGATGTATGCTTCATTACAGAACAGACTGCAGAAACAATCAGCAATATGCAACCTCTTGTAAAGAAAAGTGACAACTTTCTCCCCCTCCCACATCTCAGTGTTGCTTTTTTTCTCCCCTCACCCTCAGACAAATGACATTTGGCAATGTTGATGCTGTGCTGTGTATTTTCTTCCACTCACATGCAACTGGTCAAGATAAGGTGCAGATGCTCAGAGATTCAGGTAAGAAGCGGCTGTATTATGCCGTAAATTCAGAGATACAGAAAACTGATGTGTGTAAAGGAAGCAACCCCCTAATACAGGAAGAAATGTATTTGTCTGAATTTGGGTTTCTTTTCTCTTCTGCATTGTGAGTAAAAGTTTTAACTGTACAGCTTTACTTTTAAATAAAATACATAAATGACTCCCAAACAGCTGGCCTACTTAACACTACTATGTAAACATCTGTTCACATTCATGCATGCAAATAAGTACATTGGCTAACAAGTCCCTTAGGCTCAGATTAGTCTTTATCAAGTCCTCCCAGAAACCACTGGGGTGGAGGCCAACGACTGTGTGAAGGGGGAGGAAAGGGAATTCTTAAGCTTTTTTTGGAGAATTGATCCTTGGAGAAAAGATGGATGATGGAGAATACCAAAAAACTCAACTCCCATGCTTTCTATTTTTCAGTATGTTTGCTTTAATGGAAGTTTTCTTTCCTGTCTCTTTGTGTCGGTTTCCTACTTCATCACTTATTTTAGCAGCTTGTTATATAAATGGACATTGTGTCAAATTTTTATTCCCCTTTATTCAAACCATCTTTTGAAAGTGCCAGGGATCCCAAGCCTGCTCCTGCTGAACTAAATGGGATTCTTGACATTGACATGAATGGAAACAGGACTAGGCCGGCTGTACGCCTCATTAGATACGCGATTCTATAGCACCCTCTAAAATTCTGCTGAACTCTCCCTTTCAAGTAAATCAAGCAGGTAAACTCAAAGGCCATGAAATGTCACTATTACATTTCAACACTCAAACTGAGGTACCTGATGAATTAGCCATCTTCTTGCCATGCATCTTGGAAAGCTGCAGCCCCTGAGGGATTTCCCCTGGCCGTTACCACTTATTGCAAAGTCAAAGAGAGAAAGCTAAGGTTATTGTTTTGCCTGTGGAATCAAAATATGCTGAGAGAGCATGTTATTCCCCAGGCTTACAGGTTTATTGCGTTTCTAATTCACACCTAAGGTCACCATATGTCAAGTGAGTATGTGTCCTGCTACCATGGCTACTGTCATCATTTTAAGTCTAACGCTAAATAGTCCTAGACTGGAATAATACTGTCTTAGAAACAGCGCAATTTAGTGCTTATAGCAGAAGACTGGTCTTCTGATTAAAGACGGAAAATTAAATGTTCTGGTTCCACCTTTGGGTTTGTCAGACTCTCCAAAATCATACAAGTTATTCAATCACTCTGGACCTTTGTTTTCACACTAGAAAGCCAAAGAACTAAAAGCCCTGAATAAACAAAATAAACAAAGCTAGTAGAGCAACAACTGTGTCTTCTCTATTGAGAAAGGTTAATAAATGAATCAATCTTTGATCAAATGTCATTCAGCATTTAAAACTATTAGATGAGGTTTGAAATCAGTTTCTTGTGGCCTGATACGATTATGCCACGATGATGATGCTTCCCTCTGCATAATGTATTAATGTGAATTTGACCACACAATTGTCATTTCTTGTCATTTAAGGAGTCTTAGAGTTAAGCAGCCATAATTGTCCTTTGGGTGTTATCTTAAATACATTATAAAAGAAATTGAATGCTTTCACCACATTATAGCTGGGACACTTTTCAAAGCTAATTTCTATGTCTGTGAATTATTCATAATACACTTCAAACAGGCTCTTCTGGATAAGGTAATTGACCTTGTCTGCATGAAGCACCTACTACCTTGCCTTGGGATAATTAAATCTGCAATGTGGTCCATTATTTAAAGGTAATGTCTTTTCATTAGGTTAGGCAATATATTATCACTCAGCTAGTCACCTAATTCTGCATTTAGCGCATTCAAGTTTTCACTGTTTTGTCGTGGGTTACACTGATCATAGCAATATCTCACATTAAGTAGCATGGTATAACAGCATTCTCTTGATAAATGGAAGCAGGACTTTGAGGACTAAAATTTCAAGATTTACCTCTGTATTTGCAACCTCAGTTGGCTGTGCTTGTTTTTTCTGTGGGTGAAAACAACGAAGTGTGTCTGTTCAGTAAAAACTAGTGTCAGGTCAAAACCCAGGTACAACTAATGTACCAGGTGGCAGCAGCTATACAAATTCACATATTGTTCAGTGGAAACACTTACGTGCTGTTGAAAGGTATGCTAAAACACATGTATTGAATTCCGTGATCTAAACTAGCTCAGGTACTTTTACAGAGTTTTATTTTGCTGTGTAGAGAAACCCTTGGTTGGCCTGCCATCCAAGGATGCAATTAGCAATGCTGGCTGTTGCCCAGGCTAGCTCTGAACCATTTCAGCCTTCCCTGTAACAGATTACTAGGACTCGATTCCCCACTACATATTCCCTCAAAAGATGTTGCTCGGTGAAGACCAAAGCAACTGATTTTTTGCATACGTGTGGAGTGAAAACTTCTGAGAAAGCTAAGCAGTTGAGCACCCAGCTCTCTCCTGTGCTCCAACTACTCTGAACCACTTTAGCAGAACAAAGGAGCTCTGAATCTATTTTAGTCAGTCACTGACAAAGTCCTCCTGCATGGGTAAACTCTTGAGTGGCACAGTGATCTGAAGAAGCTTCTGCATCAATCCCTTTCCTGGCTCTGAAAAATGGCCAGAGATAGTATCCTAATTTATAGTGCAGTACTCCAGTAACAAGGCTTAAAGATGCTTCTCCACCTTGCCTCTACTTCAGTTGTGCAGGGTATACCTGTCTATTCTATTACAGGAACACAGTATTAGCTTTTTCAGTCTATCAGTGCTGAAGTGTTTAGACTCTGATTGCAAATACTGCATTAACAAGCTATGGATGAACTTGTTCGCTTCTCTACATATCTGAATTTTTACAATGTTTCTGTGTTTTGTAGTTTGTTTTACACTAAAGTGGAATTTAATGAAAGATGCAATGACTAAGGAGTTAATCCACCATCTTACTTGCCTAAATCAGTATAAATATACTGAATCCAATGGAACTGATCCTGCATATCTTTGAGCTTTGTATTTTTTTTTGGTTGAATCATTCGATATTGTAGCTTCTCTCAAGCTGTCCATTAATAGAATGTTATGATTATGTTAGCTATTCAAAGCTTTTTAATCATGTTATACAAACACAGTTCAGCCTATGAATTGTTTATCTTGATTAGATATTGTTTGAGTGTTCACTTAAAATGATGAAGCATTGTTTTACAGCAGAAATAAAGACAAGGGCATCAAAAAGACTTCAAGGTGTTAGAGAGAACATTTACTCTGAAGACCTTTGGCTGAATTCCTGCTTGCATGAATATTCACGAACAATCTGTTCATGCCTCAGGAACATTTCTGCAAACACAAACATCTCAGTATTGTGGTCCAGAATATTATAAAAAAAGGATTATGAAAATTATCAAAGTAAATCTGAAATGAAATTCCAGTAGGATAGGAAAGAAATAGCTGCCATTTATCATTTTCCATCAGCTAAAACAAACTAGCCAAAGAAAGTACTGTTCTAAGCAAGATTACCTGCAACTGGCCTGTCTGCTAAATCGTATTTCATAACGGTCGACTGCCTTCCATTGTGTAACCACAGTTGTGTACTACACATTGATAGCTGCTGTCACTATAATACGATTATGTTTACCCATTAGTTTCTGCTTTTGTGCCACAACCCAGCAACTACAATAATACAATGGTTCTAATGGTCTGTTTCACTTTGTTCATTTACCTATTAATTTTGGCAATGGCATATTTCATGGAACATAAATTTTATCCTCTGAAAACATGACAACCTGTAGTACAATATGGTCAGACAGATTCTGGAGCTTTGTATGGAAGTAAAATGAATTGTCCAGGGTGGCATTTTGGAAAGAACATGCCTCCCTCTGGAGGCATCGGTTGTATCTAAGGTGATTACTTCAGCAGTAATAGGATGTAATTATTCACTCAGTAAAATTCTGCCTCTATTAAGTAGGTACTTCTAATGTTCTGCAGATTGACTGGTGGCCCTAGCACATCTCACAGAGGCAGTAAACAAAATGCAACACAATCTCTTTGTCTGAATCCAGAACATAGATGTGCACTGGGAAGGAAGTGACCTAGAAAGCTGGCACTGCTTTGAACCTGGAGGCTCTGGGAAACAGGACGCCAAAACAGAACCTGAAAAATGCTCATTGCCAGGAGGACCTTCCCCAGTTCAGTGATAGATACCAAATGGCAAAACAAATGGACCAAACTGACTTTTCATAGCCAGAGAAAAAGCCAAAGGGAGCTGAAACAGAGAGTTGTCTTCAGGAGAAGACAACTTGTCCTAGAATACCACCCTCTGCTGTTATGTTAGCATTCAGTCATGAAGATCTCTCTCTGAGGAACAGCCCCTTGACTTCTGCCACACACCAAAATAGTTTCATCTGGAAAAAATCTGAGAGCTTGAAATCATGGTAGCAACGGGAGGTAAACGAATGCTAATGTACAGAAAGCCTTTAGCTCAAAGGGGAAGAGAGTAACCAACATTAACTTGTCTTGCACGAGGCCTGACAATGATCCACCTATCCCAAGAAGTTAATTACACTCAACCTTCACTCTTTTCCTCCTAACCTATCTGCATATATCTACATAAATATGCAAATACATACTTTCCCAAAAAGAGAGCACTCTATCTAGATCAATAGATAATTTTATGGACTGTACTGACCATTTGAATCAGCAGGTAAAAGAAAATAAACATATCATGTAATTGATGTTACTTTTTCTTCAGAACCACTTTTCAGATCTCTGCTCATTTTTTAAAACATCCCATCATAGGCTTGGACTCATCAGTAAAACAAACCTGTCAGACCTGAATTACGCTCAGTAATACAAAATTGAGAAGAATAACAGCCAGAAATCGTTATTATCTTTTCTTTCCTACCAACAAGTGCCACTACCAACATTCTGATGGCATTGAATGAGACAGCCTGAACAAAAAGAAGAATAGAAAATGGCTACTGATTGCAGACTAAGCTACTGGGAGCACTTTTCATGCACTATTAATGTTAATATATTGGAATCACTACATGTTGTAAATTAGACATGTCATTTTAAACTTTTTTGGCAAACCAAAGATATAGGGAAAGGGGGACATGGAACTAAGCATCGTGGATAAAGAAACAGGCAGCACATGAAGCAGACAGGCACTGAATCTAGCGCAGCAGCATGTGTCCAAAGATCTATGAAAGACTGATGGGTACTGATGAAGTTCAGTTGAGTTTAGGATGTACATTTGGTTTAAGTTTTTGTTCCTATGCTGAAGAGGAGACAGACATTTGTGTATCTGGCATGGTGAGAAAATACGTGCATCTGCATCTCATTTTAGCCCAAATTAAGATTTCCTTCTAACACTAGGACACGTGGAGTCAGCAGAAACTGTATAGTACTCTCTAAACCCTATTGATTCTAGTGGGCTTTAGAGATTAATCTCAACCTGCTTTTCTAGAGCAGCCTGATGCCTCAATTTTCTTCTCTGCTAAACAAGGTAAGAAAACTACCTTTAGAGGAGGACTGCATAGATTAATTGGTTAACCTTTCTAAATGCTAATGTTAAAAAAAAAAAAAAAAGTTTTCTTCTGGGACTCTTGAATTCTGCTCTTGAGAGCAAAGGAAGAAGGCTGTTGATGTTGCTTTGAGTCCTGGACAGCTCAGGCAGGAACACACCCCTTGGCTACACCAGTCCCCATTAAAGTCTGAGCCTTCCTCCTATCAAAGGGGCTTGGAACAAATTCAGGCTCAAAAGCTTTTTCATTTTTGTTCTCAATCTTTCTGGCCCAGCAGATATGAAAAAAGCTTCTCTAAAGAAAGTTTTAAAAGGGTTGTTTTCTTTCAGGTCACCACATCTTTCTAGCTACTTGTCAAGTCTCAGTCAGATCTGATCCTCCCCAAATCAATCTGGGTTGGGGGGAAATAAATAATTCTCAATTGCTTTTAGATGCTTCTTGGAAGGGGAAGAAGTACACAACTTTTTTCGCCAAAGGCCTGGAGACGTTTTCTCCAAGCATGCTTACTTACCCTCTATATTTTGGGTTTTTTTTACAAAAGAGACTTAACAGACTAACAGACTTAGAAGAGTTACTTTTATGCTCCCCTTAACATCAGAGGGTTCACATAAGCAAAACATTGAACTAAATACTCTTAGGGAAGGCTCTTGTTCTGTTGCTGTTTGAACGCCAAGCACAAAGTGATCGGAAAATATAGCCTTCAGCTGATCCTCGTCGTTTCTTTTCCCCTATCTCTGCCTTCACACTTTCAAAAATAGAAGATACATTTCCCATAGGCTATCTTCACACTGTAACGGGGGTAAAATTCCTGGACTTAAGATTTACAAGCAATGAATCTGAGTCTAACCCAATCTATACAGAGTAAAAACTTGACTCCTTTTTCCATAGGCTTACATTTTCTTTTCTCCTAATTACACTATATAATTAAATTATGCCATTGTTCATTTTGTGTGTAGCCTCTTAACATCTCTGTCTTCCTCGATAGGTCAGACCAATTAAAGCAAAATCAAAGTACATGGGCTCTGTCCCATTCGCTTGCTCCATCCCATCTGATTTTCAGCAAGTGCCTTGCTTTGCACATACTTTTTTCCCCAGATCTAAAACAGGAGTCAAATGAACCCAAAACACACATAAAACTGAGAGATTACAGCCCCAAAAGCTTTGCTATTCTCAAAGATAATGTGAATAGAAATTGTAAATTACTATTGCTTCACTCATGTGGCATCTTGGTATAAGAGGTCAGCTCAGAATTCTTCCACTGCTATGATTAACATCTTCTGTTCTCCAGAATCGGAAAACATCACTCTCCGCACTGGCCCAAATTTGACAGAGAAATTAGTTTAATGTCAGTAAGACAGTTTGAGTCTAATGGAGCCCAAGATGCTCGAAGTAGGACAGCCGAATGAAGCAGACAAATGGAAGTGTGATGAGAACACACTCCCCACTGTGGTTCTAATGAGGGAGAAGGCACACTTTTCTGCTCAGACAGCAGTACTGCTTTCTTTCTTGAATGGTGGACAGGTTGCTGTCATAGCTAATGACCCATTAATATAACAAGCCATGGATTAGCTGTTTGTTTCTAATTGCCATTATTTATTTACTGTTAACAATATGCTGAGTCCTGCAAATTAAAAAAGACTATCACTGCTCGTGATTAAGGGAGTGCTGGCTGGGATAGCCTGAAAAAATTGTGTAATTCTTTCCTTCTTCAAATTTTGTGTATGAATAGCTTATACGACTGGGTCTTTCAAGTCAGAGGTATCATTAGGACATGTTTAGTTCTGGCATACATGTGTGTCTCATAGAACTATCCATTTCCAAACTCTTATTTGAACTGCAGAGTTCCCTGAACTCAAGGTTTCTTCATTACTGAGCTATAAGCACTTACACCATCCCATAGGTTTCACAAGTTCAGCACAAGATATCAACTTTACTTCAAACCAGAGGTTCTTTGGGAACAAAAGTCCAAACCTAATGGATCACAGAGGTTAAGCAAACATCTTGCAGAATCGGTTCACAGCACTGACTTCCTTACAGCACCACCAGTAACAGTTCACGCAATGACCTCCAGATTCCAGGCTCAAAATCTGTCATCTAGATTTACATTTCATCTACCTGTCTTATGTGTCTTCATTAATACCCCTGGTACAAGCTTCCTTTATATTGGAAGAGGTACTTTCCATGTCAGTAAAACACAGTAGATCTATTCAGTCTGGACTGACAAATTTGTTTTCTAGGTAAACTGTAAAAGGTCTCTTAAAAACAAACCGAACAAACAGAAGTGTAATTCCAGAATTGCTCCTTAGACTTAAAAAAAAGAAAAAAATCATTCAAGGGAGGAAAAAAAAAACACAACCAAAAACCAACAGAAACATCCAGTGAAAGCAGAAGTATGAAGGACATATTCCACAGAAGCAAACAGGAGTTACCCATACAAGCTCCCTCCTCACTACGCTATCAGTCCCCACTTCGAGAAGTGTTTTTAAATTCACCTGACATATTGTGTCTAAAGCAAACACAGATAACGGTGCTCCAGTGTTCACTGGAGTAGTCCTAGGAGACTCATGCCCTTCTGGTGTCACTCCAGAATTATGCCAGGTAGCATTAAGCCTGTCCTCTCCTGCAGTGGGGTTCAAGGAGAGAGCATGCTTTCCTCCCACTGGGTTAGAAGCCACCCAGTGTATGACTGAGCAAAGATTTCTTCCCATGTCTTTCCCACCACTTGGCCTCTTGGCTGCATTGCGATCTCAGAGAAGCACAACAGGACTACAGGAGAAGTAATGCAGGCAGCTGCCATTCCTTCCTTGGCAGCTATAGCACACTTTACCTCACTGCCAGTCAGGAGGGATCGTATATGGCAAGGGAAGTAAATGGTCAGAAATTGGGATAATGATATTTCCATTACTCACAGGTGCATGCATGCTAGATGCCAAGTTACCTCCCCCACGCAACAGTTTTTTTATTCTGCTGAGACCATCTGCATTTTAATCAGCTGCACACTACTAACAATATAGCATCTTTAAAAATAGCCTCTAAATCTCTCCCTACAAATAAGGGGGTATGTTGCACTACTATGGCGAACTCTGTTCAAAAATCTCTAAATATAGCACAAGTTATCTAAAATTGTGCTTGTGACAAGCTGTCAGTGCTGCCACTTTGGAGGGGAGAGACAAGGTACGGTGATGGAAACACATATGGCAAGTCAATCATTCTCAAGAAAAGGATCCTAATTACCCAAGAATAATTACAACACAATCTACATCTGCCACCTATCCACCACTCCCTTCAATATGAACCACTTTTTGAGGGCGGACTGCCCTGTTCTATGTTATTTTGTGCGATGACAAATAGCCTCCTGGTAATGCAATAACAATTTCAAGTTATTTTGTGCAATGACAAATAGTCTCCTGGTAATGCAATAACAATTTAAAGTACTTGGAATGATAAAATGGAAATTATAATTGAAAGGCATAAAATAATAGTGAGCAAAACCCCAATGGTAAATGACTGGTTGTTATGGGTCATTTTATATCACCTCATGGTACATCTTCATCAGAACTTCATCAGAACCCAGGTTTCACACTCCTTTCTCCATAAAGATTTATACTGCTTTAAAAAGTGGTGTCCCCATTATATGAAACCTTGGTGCAAACCACGCCTGAAACACTGTGGGTCACTTCTGGTGAAAAAAATACTAGAGCTAGTGAAGGTCCACAAAGGGCAACTAAAAGGACTATAAAAGCACTGGATGAGTGCAGAACTGTGATTCACCACATCCTGCAACACCAGAACTCAGTACACTGAGTAAAACATTAGTCTAAAACACATTAAAAAAAAGTAGTTCTGTAGACAGCAAGTAGGAAACTCCTGGAACTTGCTTTCCTAGGAGGCTGCAGAGGCAGACAATATAATAAAGTTCAAAAAGTGATTAGACAAATTCATGAACACCAGATCCACAGTGGATACTAAAGGGATTGGCAATGGCACAAACTCTAATGACCTTAATAGAGCAACTGTGGGTGATGGGAACGTATTGAGGGATGTGCTGAAGACACCCAGACTTGTGTACTCACCCTACGCTGCATCTCTCCAGCAGCCACTATTGGAGGCAGGACCCTGCAGGACATTTCTTAGCACCTTATGCTCTGACATCACTGGAGGTCTCATCTGGAACTAAAGAGGGAGCCTGCACAGACGAAGAGCTCTAGCAACATACAAGACATAGATAAAACACCACTGAACTGTCTCAGCAGCAGATTTAAGTCTAAACTAAAGTCTAAACTCAGAAATTAGGACACGCTCCCTGCTGTGAAGTAGCACTATGTCTTTCCCTCCAATAATAGAGGTACAAAATGCAAATGCAGTGGTTCACAAGTGAGGGCAAACAGTTGTCTGGCATAAGGGGTCACAGACCTGGAGACAGCACGTGGTACAGCTCGGCACTGAGACACAGGTCTAGCTGGGAGGCAGAGGGGAGAAGAGGAGGTGGAAACCTGGGTGCAAGTCATATAATACTGGGACTTGACAGATCTTAAGAGGGACAGGCAGAAAGTTCAGGGAAGAGGTGCGTAGTTTAGGATGCATGTTTGAAATCAAAGCTTGAGGTGACATGGTGTGGGAATTCTACTGGAAAGAGAAAAATAAGGAAGAAGGGAAGAAAAAAACACCACCTAAAGACATTCCTATTTCTTTGATTTTGCTCTAGGACTGATCTTTTCTCAGTCCCTGCCTACACAAATGTGCTATGAACTTGACAGACTGTCACGCAAGTATTGTAAAGCAAGCTATCCTGCCACTGATACAGCCATCACTGTGTTAAGTCCTTGATATGGTGGATGTGAGGCAGCTTCCTAAATGTTAAGCCTTTGAGTACACCCACTGCTTCTAGAAAACTGAGCAAATTCAGTCAGAGCTGAGGATTTGTTCAGTCAATAAAGTGTTTTCATACCTTCAAACATCTTGTGTGTTAACAGTTTAATTAAACATGCACGTGCACACATGCACCTATCCTTATCCTTGTACACGTACCCTTTTCCTAGGTATTACCTGAGATGCTCCACAAAGAAAGGCAATCAGAGCCCCAGGGGCCTAAATTTCTTTTCAGATTCCCAGATTACAGACAGTACATTTAGAGGTAGCCCAAGCTTCCTGCCCATTCCTCTCCTCTCCTGCTAGCTTGTCTTGGTCTGCGCTTCTAAGGATGAGGCGGTGATAAAATCTGCAATCTTTTGCTAAGAGCGTGGATGACTTTCCTAATTAATGCCAACTGTCAGATTTGCTCCGGTTATGTGAGTATCTCTCCAACAGGCATGGAGAAGTCACAAGAGACTTGCAATTACTGGTCATAAATTATAAGTTTCATTTGCCAGCATCATGAGAAAGCCAGCTATTCCTTTGATGAACAGACATCTATTCTGATGTTCACAAACCTCCTGAAAATCTATCTGATGGCAGAGATGTACAAAAATGCAGTTCAGGGCAATTTAATTTTAGTTTTCAAAGACATGCTTGCAGCTAAGCCGTAGCATGACAGTGAGAACTGATAAGGCTGTTCCAGACAGCAGGAGGTGGCGATGAGTAAACTCCTTTGCCAAGTGCCAGATTGCATGTCTGACACATTGCAGATGTAAATCCAAGTAACTCAATGGGGAGACTACGCTGAATCACACCCGCTGGGGATGTGCCTATGCCTTCAGGGCAAGAGGTAGTAGAAGAGAGGAAAGACAAATTCCTTGATATAAACTGGAACAATTTTATGCAAGCCAGGAGCCTCCCTTGGTTTCTCTCTGAGGCAGCCCAGAGTGCCATGCTTGTCCCTTTGCCCAGGCACATGATTTTTTCTTTTTTTCCCCACGTCAAAGCTGCGAAAGCCAAAATTGCTATGTAACAACATGCATCTTTGCTGGAGAGTAACATTATGAATGCAAAAGGAAAAAGAAATCTTTTTATTGCTTCTGTGTGAAACACGATAGTGTTTAGATCCTGAAGACAAGGATTTGGGGTTTTGGTAGTACCAGCTGCGATATCCTAATCATGTGTTCCATCTCCTTGGAAAAAAAAGAACAAAGCCCAAAATGAGAGGGAGCTCAGAAATGGATTAGATTCCTTGCAGGAAGGGGAACTTTTATAGCTCTGTCAAGATCAGATATACCTCTGGGAGATGCTCTTCCATCAACCATTCACCACTGGGCTCAGTCCAGAAGTATTAATGAGTGGTCATATTCAGCAGGCTGGATTAGGTCATGTAATGATTCCTGCTGGCCTACAAATGCAGCATTGTCATCAATCCATGTGCATTGTATACAGACTTCTGAAGGAAGATCTGAAGTGTGGTTCATTAACCGTAATTACACATTATGATATCCTGGCAACACAGAGAGAACATAGTGCTTCAGGCATCCAAAAGCCTAGGCTGAATCAAGAAACAAAACCCAAGAGTTTTGATTTTTGTTTTGTTGCTCTGGCCCCAAATCAAACTCCCTCCAGTCACTTCAGGGCATAAACAACACAGGTGGGAGCCTTCTGCAGTGAACCCAGCAAAACGCCCTAGGGTGATTCGCACTTGTAGCTCATCTTCAAGTTTAGGAATGGAAATTCTTTAAATCTTAGAACTCTTCAAGACACCTATAGTGTTCAGCACCACTGGGTCTCTAGGCTCTTCTATAATATAGCAGCAGTTCACTTCAAAATGAATATTAATTAATAGAGCTATTTAAGGCTTTGGGGAAAAAATGCCTTTCTATCATTTAAAAACACTTAATACTCAGCTAAGAACAAACTGGTACCCACATCTTGTCATTTCAAGAACTCAATTTATTTTCGTGCATTTTCCACATCTTGCCAAACTTACAGCATTAGGCTATTGAGAAAGTTCATGATGAAAAATTGAAAAAGTAATTAAAAAGCATACAAAAGGAAGAAAAAAGAGGAAAAAATGATGGTGTCTGCCACATGCACAGCACTGGATTGTAATTTTTTTTCTGATTTATCAGCTGGAGCTGTATGAAAGAGTTATGCGTTGATGCAATTCTTGTGTGGTCAACTGTCAGGACCACAGTGGCACTGCAGCAGCTGCAAGACCGCAAGCCAGGCTGCTGGACACCGTCCCCGCATCCTCTCCCTTGAGGAGTCAGAGTCACAACTTTGGTCCTGGACAAGTGGAGAAGGAGCTGCCTGTCAGGAATCGTCTTAGCCAGTCTGCCCGCTGGTAGATAGCTTTAGCCCTGAAGCAGGATAGTTTATATACTGTCAATTTACACAAGATTATCACTACTTTTTTTTTTTTTAAAGGAGAAATGGGTTTGGATACTTAAGAAGTGTTCCTAGCTTTATAGAGGCACCACATACAAGAGGTATCTCAAAATGCACTCACAGGGTACCTTTCTGCATACACATGACCAAGTACCTCACAGAAATGTGTAAAAGTAAACACATGCAGACCTGCTCTAATATTGTGGCCTTCATCCTTAAAAAAATATTTTGGAAATAATCACTGTGGGATTATACCTTTATAACATGTCAAGTGTGGTGTGGGATACAGAAGCCAACAACATTGAAAGTATTTGTAAGACATTCGTTCTCCCTCTTTATGAGCAGTTAAGCCTGCATTTTGTTTTCCCTTTGTGCTCTACCCTGGATGCCGATAATAACATTTCATTCTTTAAAAAATGATTAGCAATACAAGTAGTTCTTGGCTGGTAAATTCTGATGATAACAAAAGATATAATTCACAGGTTTTAAAAATAAACTGACTGTAAGGCATCTGATTACTGGATCCGTAAACATTCAGTGTTATAATAACTTTGCTGGAACCAGGCAGGTTTTTGATACATCTCATTAGGCAATGTATTTTTAACACAATAGGAACTCCCATTGCAAGCTCCCCTTAAGGCTTTCCGTGGGATTTCTTCTAACCTACTAACAAATTTAAGAGTTCCTAATAATCAAAGAATCACCAGGGCCATACAGACATTACAAGTAACCAGATGAGACTTTGAAGACATTCAGAAGCCTGCCCTTAATGTCATTCATCTCTCTGGATAAGCAAACGTAAAATCCCGACCCCAAGAGAGAGTCAAGTGGAAGGCAGCCATCCTGAGTAGCCACTGGAAATTTGGTATCGCAGAGAGACACAAACTAATCAGATTCTCTGCTTTCTTGTTGCTGCTACATTAAGTCAGGGCAAAAAACTTATTCCTTCTATCATGAGGTGAAAATTAGTTTTGTCCCAGAAACTGTACTACCAAGTACATTAAACATCACATTCAGGGCTGTGGGACTCAGAAGAGGGTACACTCCTCCTCTCCAGAAACATCGTAAGAGTCTGGAGCAATCTGGATGCTTTCTATCTTTAATATACAGTTAAAAACTGTACATGAATAAACACATCCATTTATCATCAGCTAAATACAGCTTTTGTCATTTCTAAGTAAAACTTCCCATTGTTGAAACTTTCAGAGCCTTTGTACGCATGAACTTACAGAGTGGAAACTCCCCTGCAGAGCTCTGACCCTCTTGCATCAGAGGACAGGCACTGCACAGTGGTATCCAAGAAGGTTGTGGTGGGTTGACCCTGGCTGGATGCCAGGTGCCCACCAAAGCCGCTCTATCACTCCCTGTCCACAACTGGACAGGGGAGAGAAAACATCATGAAAGGCTCATGGGTCGAGATAAGGACAGGGAGAGATCACTCAGCAATTACTGTCATGGGCAAAACAGACTCGACTTGGGGAAATTAGTTTAATTTATTGCCAATCAAATCAGAGTAGGATAATGAGAAAACAAAAACTAAATCTTAAAACACCTTCCCCCACCCCTCCCTTCTTCCCCGGCTCAACTTCACTCCCAAATTCTCTACCTCCTCCCCCACAGCAGCACAGGGGGACGGGGAATGGGGATTGCGGACAGTTCATCACACATTGTCTCTGCCGCTCCTTCCTCCTCAGGGGGAGGACTCCTCACACTCTTCCCCTGCTCCAGCGTGGGGTCCCTCCCACGGGAGACAGTCCTCCACGAACTTCTCCAACATCAGTCCTTCTGACAGGCTACAGTTCTTCACGAACTGCTCCAGGGTGGGTCCCTTCCACGGGGTGCAGTCCTTCAGGAACAGACTGCTCCAGCGTGGGTCCCCCGCGGGGTCACAAGTCCTGCCAGCAAACCTGCTCCAGCATGGGCTCCTCCCTCCACGGGGCCACAGGTCCTGCCAGAAGCCTGCTCCAGCGCAGGCTTCCCACGGGGTCACAGCCTCCTTCAGGCATCCACCTGCTCTGGTGTGGGGTCCTCCACGGGCTGCAGGTGGATATCTGCTCCACCATGGACCTCCATGGGCTGCAGGGGGACAGCCTGCCTCACCATGGTCTTCCCCACAGGCTGCAGGGGAATCTCTGCTCCGGCGCCTGGAGCACCTCCTCCCCCTCCTTCTTCACTGACCTTGGTGTCTGCGGAGTTGTTCCTCTCATATTCTCACTCCTCTCTCCGGCTGCTGTTGTGCAGCAGTTTTTCCCCCCTTCTTAAATACATTATCCCAGAGGCGCTACCACCATTGCTGATGGGCTCGGCCTTGGCCAGCAGCGGGTCCGTCTTGGAGCCGGCTGGCATTGGCTCTGTCGGACACAGGGGAAGCTTCTAGCAGCTTCTCACAGAAGCCACCCCTGTAGCTCCCCCGCTACCAAAACCTTGCCACGCAAACCCAATACAAAGGTAAAAGGCTTTTCACTCTATTCTGTATTGCTACTATTCATTTTGGGCTTTTTTCTCCTCAGTCGCAGTGCAGCCTGTATCTGCTCTATAATCAATAAGAGTTAACAAGGAAAGATTTGGGATTGTAGCACTTACTCGGGGTATTCAGGAGACGTGACTTTTTGCAGTGGTAGGCTGCCTCTTGTTCGCAGTACTCTGCACTGTTTATCATGGCTTCAAGTTGCTCCGCACTGCTGTTGTAGTTAAAGGACATGGTGTACGGCTTCTCTGGATCAGCTCCTTGGACTCTGGTTAGCCCTGTGTTGTTGTGCTGCACTGCAGTCCAGATCTTATCTTCTGTTAAACGAAAAAGGATTGAACAGGAAGTTAACAGCAAAAAACTTGCAACAAGCAGGGAACAAAAAAACAATTGAAACCTAACGCTTTACTGCATTGGAGAGAGCATCAGCAGGACCCTGGGCTCCGAAATGGTCACTCTGTGATGAAGACCTATTACAGGTCAGTGTAGCCCACAGAGATGTTTCTCCCTGAACCAGCTCAAGCAAACACTACAGAGCCTGCTGAGCAAGAGAGAAACTACAAGCTTCCCGGGAACCACAGGAGATCTTCAGCATCTTCTGTTGCCAGGTATCTGAAGAAAATTAGATACCTTTCAGCTCGCTTTGGCCCTGAGAGAAAAGACATAATAATATGGCTCATGGGGGTAACACTCATCTTTTGCAAACATAGCTGTACCTGAGAGTACAGCCCACGCTGTTATAACAACAAATGGTAGCGGAGAACTGTGGCTGATGAGCTTGCACAAACTCACCACAAACAGAAACCACAAACTCTTGCCAGAAAGCTAAAACTGGGAGTATGTTCTTACCGCCCAGTTGGAAGTCAGATCACTCATTTTACTCAGTTCTCAGATTTTTCTACATATAAGTTGAGTGATGCCTTCCTTGGATGATGGTACAGAACAACATATGACTTGGCATCTGTAGTTAACTGTAAACGTTGATGCTTTTCCATGCTGGGGAGCCCATTCTCATCTCCTTCATTACATTTACTGGCAGAGCAAGGGATTTAATAGGTGACAGAAAGCAGAATCTAGGCTTAAGCACAACCTGCACTGTAACGACCCAGCACATGATCAGCATTGGGGTTGGCATGATAAGGAGAATATCGCAATTAGAAGCAATTAGCTTAGCAGGGAGGCTGTTTCCCAGCTGGTTCTGGTGAGATAGCAACAGGCGAAGTAACAAGGACAGCCTGAACAGCCAATCTGCCGAGCTGACCCAGAGTAAAAGGCAAACTCTTTAATGAGGATTCACAGGACTGAGCCCTGCATGTGCTCCACGATGTTATTAAGAGTCACATCCAGTAAATTCCCTCTTTATCAAAGACTCTGCTTGCCTAGGGAGGATACAAGATACTGGCAGGGCAAAAATTTAAGGAAGTAAATTTTAATCGTTTGATGAGAGGAAAATTTCAATCTCACTTGCAGAAACCTACAGACAGTTACAGAGGAAGAGGCAAGATCCAGGCAAGAGATTTCTATTTTGTTATTTATGCTTCAACAGGGAAACCCTGGATAACGCTGAACCAGATCTTTTCTAAACCAATCTTAAAAACTGTGCATTTAAGTATCCAAATGGTTTTACCAGATTACCTGGTCTGAGTTCTTGCAGAGCATGAGCTTTCCAGTTACCCCCCAATACAGTGGCACGACAAGCCCAGTAGCTTTGTGGTCACTGCAATGCATTGCAGTTGAAGTATTTTTCATTGAGCTACAAATATCCCACAGATTACTTCAACAGAACTCTAATAGGTGTATAAAAATCCTAAATGGACTATCTGTGCAAAGACACTCAGATGATTTAATGGATTGTCATTATGGAGGCATTCAGATGACAGGCACGTAACAACAACCATCTGGAGACTATTTAAAGAGGTCTGTTCCAAGACCTGGCTGCAAGTTACGGAGACATTACTCTCCCAGTAATGTATGGCATTAACTGTAAGGACAGTTTACGCTCAGCAAATCATACATTCACTCACAACCCTCTCATTATTTCTGTGATGGTAGACAGAAAGCGTTTGCTCATAGATCTGTAATTCTGTGATTCTTATTGAGTTCAGGATGATGCTTGTGGATCCTTTGAGTTGGAGCTCAAAGAAACTGCTGCAATGTGTGATACACAAAAGTTAGATTAAAATCACAAGAAATATTACAAATTTATTGCTTGTAAAACTTGCCCCAGTGGTTGTAATCACAGTCAACACTGTAGCACAATACCCTGCACAGTCCTGCACATATATTGCTTCCAACACAATATAATTCAATGACTTCATAACACACAGCTTGTACATCTGGAAGTAGTGATTCTTATCAGCCAGAGTCTCTCTGTTTTTTCTTTTGTTCTCTCAAGGATTGACATGTACAGAGTGGATTTTTCAGAAGCAGTTGAGGGTAAGCTAACTTTCCTCTCACTGAACTTGGTAGAAGTTTAACCCTTGCCTTCACTGAAAAATCCACTAAAAAGACAAACATCAAGTTGTTGATACTGTAAGCGAGATGTAAAACCAAGAGATGATGGAACAAGCCGGTTGCTGAAATCCCAGATGGGCAATCATAAGCTCCTCCACACCGAGAGTTATTAACATAATTTTGAGAAATTGCAATAAAATCAATGCTCACAATAGTGGCTACAGTGCTGCTCAGGAAGTACAACAGCCTAACGCTAGAGTTTCAGAGTGGTTCACACTACTGTGCTTTCCAGGCTGTGTACTTGTACACCAGGAAAGATGCTGTGTGGGTACCTGAAAAGCCAAAAGCATCAAGATCTAGTAATTTAGAAGCAGCAAAGGATTACTAGGAAAAACTTATTAAAAGTAGCATAGCATAAAACAGTCGTCCCAAGAAGTGTTGGAAATGTAATTAATTGACGTGTTTGAAATGAAGTTGGACAAGACATCAGCAAACATACTGTTATCGACAAGCACTCATTAACAAGTGTGTTGGACAGACAATACCACAGGTCTTTCTCTTATTTTTGTCTGTGATTGTTCATTAATTTTCAATGGTCTTGTGATCATTACAGCTGCACTCAGCTGTCCCTCTGAGATCTGAACTTTGACATTCAAGAACTGCTTTTCTCAACAGGATCTTTTAGAAATAAGAAGCTAACTGCAGATTTTCCTTCCTCTAGTTTGCAAAGGGAAAGGAAAAACAAATCAAGTTTCTTTCTGTATTCAAAGTAATTGTGATTTAGCAAGTACATCAGAACAGAGAGTTAAAAAAAGTAATAGTGGAAGGGAAGAATTCCGGAGTTACATTTCAGACATTTCTTAATGTACACATGCCTGATCTGTTACGCTTATTACTTTTACAGATCAGATCTGTGCTTTGCTGGTCACTTCAAAGATTCCCTCTATGCTCCATCTTTGAAGTAAAGGTAACCATCAGTACAGCTTCTCAAAAAATATATACGTTTGGCTCACTGACCTAGTGAAAAGAAAAGTCACAGCCACCAGCAAGCATACCTCTGGAATGGTAAAAGCTATTGCCATTCAAAAGTTTGTTTCCTTTCCCCATGCACAGTTGGTGTAGAAAGAGCACAAACACATCCTCTGCTACCTTTTTTATTTTTAACCAAAAAAAAAAAAAGGCAATGAAAGAGTGTCCTGGTTTCAGCTGGGATAGAGTTAATTTTCTTCTTAGTATCTGGTACAGTGCTGTGTTTTGGATTTAGTGTGAGAATAGTGTTGATAACACTCTGATGTTTTAGTTGTTGCTAAGTAGCGCTTATCCTAAGTCAAGGATTTTTCGGTTTCCCATGCTCTGCCAGCAAGCAGGTGTGCAAGAAGCTGGGAGGGAGCATAGCCGGGGCAGCTGACCTGAACTAGCCAAAGGGGTATTCCATATCATAGAATGTCATGCTCAGTATATAAACTGGGGGGAGTTGGCCAGGAGGGGCGGATCGCTGCTCGGGCATCGGTCAGTGGGTGGTGAGCAATTGCATTGTGGTCACTTGTCTTTTCTTGGATTTTATTTCTCTTGTTTTTGTTATATTCCTTTTCATTACAGTTATTATTACTATATTTTTGAATTATTATTGTTAGTATTTTATTTTACTTTAGTTATTAAACTGCTCTTATCTCAACCCACAAGTTTTACTTTTTTTTTCCCCGATCCTCCTCCCCACCCCACTGGGAGGGGGAGGGGTGAGCAGCTGCGTGGTGCTTAGTTGCTGGCTGGGGTTAAACTACAACAAAGAGGCTTTAAAAACTTGGAGTCTGAAAGGAAGTCTTCAGATTAGAATAGAAGGGCGGCCCAACACACCGCAGATGCAACACAAAAGAGCTGGTGACAACAATGTTAGAGAGGAAAAGGAAGAGAGATGTATTCAACCATCTTAGCCATGCTTTCTCCCACTTCCCAGGGAAAGAATAAGTACTTCCATTTTAGAAAGAGGGACGTGAGGCATAGAGGGGCTAGGTAACGTGCACAAAGTCACACACAACCTGCTAGAAGAATAAGGGATTATATTCACATCACAGTAAAAGACAGAGAAAGTTCCTTCTTTCAAAAGGACACCCCTTTGTTTACATGCAGCAAACGAGCCTGAAAACGATTTAAACTTTAGTTTGCTTTGGCAGAGTGGGAGAGCTGACTCTGCTCCCTCCTGCGTCTCAGCTGACTGAGGGAGAAGTAACTAAGAGGTGGAGGGCAGTAAGTTCTTGAACCATTCCAAGACAATAGCAACACCATGTGCATCTGCTTCCATGGATCAGAGAACCACACAAAAACAATCCCAGCCTTTCTTCTGAAGACCCTCACCATTCAGGTCAACTTTGGCGATTTATTCAAGCACCCTTTTTTCCACCCCTAACCTGGCAGCATTTAGAAAAAGATCATACTATTTTCTCAAATTCACATACACAAGTTTAGCTAGGGCTGCTCCCAGAATACAGTTGCCTGCCTCAGAATGAGGTCAAGGAATTATACCCTTACAGCTCGATCAGTGTGTACTCTGAAGCCTACCAACAACAATCTGGGACCTTGCATTTCAGGCATGCTTCAGGACCTACGTAAGAAATGTAGCTGCAATCTGGACATGCACTCCAATCACTACAGCTAGAAAGCAGTGCAACAGCTGTCTGCAACTTAGCTCCATGTCTTGCATATGCCTTTGCAGAGGCATACCTCTTCACAGATTATGCCTATAGCTTTTGAAAATGGGGCTTCAAACACTGTTCCTATTTCACAATACAAGGATTGCTTTTTTTAAAAAAAAAATTACTCTTTTTTGTTTTGTTTTCATTATATTTTTAGGCAATGACACTGTAATCATACATGCAAATCAAGTTGAGTGCCACTAGCTCCTTCTAGCCATTTCCATATCCGGAAACTGTTAAACTAGGCAGATAAGGCTCTCTTTTCCTTTATTTCAACAAAGAAGTTACCATTATCTTTTTACGTCTGTCCATACTATATGGTTTTTTCCTGTTTACTCAATTTAATGAGCTCTCCCTGCACTTGTGAATTTGCAATGAGAATGAAAAAGCTGTTCTCCAGGCAAAGGTCATTGTCTATTTTTACCTTCTATTATTCCACTTTATTATTTTATTACTTTCTCAGCTTGGTAAAATTTCAAACCACACACAAGCTGAAAGTCATTCAAAACCCAGTAGGAGAGTGCAGCCACGTCTTCTACTGTATAACCTGGAATAGTTAAACGCAGCCTTGAAAAGCAGATTTCCTAAATACTTGTTGAATTGTTCCATAATTCAAAGGTGACAATGCTTTAATTTCAGGGTAATGCTACAGCTTTATGACTTTGCAGTTTTATTTAATGGTCCAATTTACTAGGATATTATGCTTCCTGTATTTGGTCCTAGGAGATGTTTTTACAGCATGGGACTGCAATGCATTCAGCACATTTTAGACCCTCTGTTTAGCCTCACCCATAGCTCTATCATCTTGCTGGAAGCCTCCAAGTTGCTTTTGACGGCACACAAATTAAATTGTGGGAAATTAGAGCAGCTGGAAAACTGGCTTTCAATGTGTTCTGTATTGTCTAATTCTCATTTTTATTCTTCAACTTGAAGTATCTCTGTGGAGCACATTTCACCCATACAAACTGCATCACTCCTGTGTGATTTAGGAGGTTTGTCACAAAACAAGATTATTCAGACTGATTAAATTGCCAACAAGCCAAACATACGGTAAATGCTACATGAGAGAGAGAAAAATTGCTCTGAGAGCTCATATGATGCATTTGTTTCATGGTGCTCTACACTGAATGCCAAATATTGTCCTGAAAGCTGCACCTATAACTACAGGAGTAACCACACAAAAGACAGACTCTCCTCCTTGAACACTGTACTGTTTTAAACTGCAGTGGCAGTTTAACCCAGCTGCTGTAACACACACCCCTCAAAGAATATGAAAAGACAATTTCTCATCACAAACAGCTTTAATTCACTGACTCCAAGGAGGTGTTTTCTGAGTCTCCTATGAAACCCACCCTTCCCCCCCCCCCCCATCATCCACCTTTTTTTTTTCTGCTGGCTGACCCAGCAATATGTGGTTTTGCAGCTTGTTTTGTGCTCATCAGCCTCCTCCTAGTTTCTGATTCAGCCACTTCCAGCCAGTGCAGAAGCACCGGAATGCATTTCCATGGAAATAATTCTGGGGGGGTCCCATCCCCCCAGTCCTGTATGCAGCCCACTCTCCGATGGTACTTGGCAGACTGCACCTGCCGGTGTGCATTCCTCCAGGATGCCCACGCCTGGAACCGTTCCCCTTCTGTAAATCCTTCCTGGCAGTCAGCAGCCGGCACCGGGAAGGCACCACACCCCTGGCTCCACAGACATGCTGCCCTGCCCTGGCAGAGAGGGAAGAGCTGGGTTCCCGACTCTCTTACACCCCAGGCACGAAGTTTGCTCACTCTAAGCCCACGGTTCGAGGCGTCTCTGTCAGCAGAATGACCATGCCAGGCGGCTCTGATGGATGAGAACGAGACACCTTTTCTGCGACCCCTTGCACCCTCATCCCTGATGTTGTGCTGAAGGCCAGAGATAGCAAACTTTTATCCTGCCAGCCTACTTCTTGATGATCCTCCATTTCCATATTTCCTCTAACACAGGGTATCTACAACAAGCAGTGAGAAATATTCCTCTCCAAAAATTTAAGAGGCAGTCGCTGAACTACTTCCTAGTGCAAAATGGACGCTTCTCCACTGTGCTCACACTCACTGCACTTGTGACAACAGTGCAGTCCTCTGACTCAGTCTCCTTCATCTAAGGTGAGTTTTGAGAGACTCAACATAATCACCTTCCTGCTGTTTCATACGCCTTGTGATGGCTCAGACACCTGCACGAGCCTGGCAGACAAGAAGTGGAGCCCACAGGAGAGCTGCCGTTCTTCTGATGCCACACCAGGAGGCTGGGCAGGACATCTGCAGGTTTCCAACATGGCACTAGACACCCATGTCTGGAGCAAATGGATCCACCCCTCGTAACTGAGACAGCTGGAGTGACTTTGAGAGAGCCACAGCTTATCTCTAACTTCTGAGCACTGCAAATGTGGCAGGAGAGTCATTAAGTTGCAGTAACCCTCCGTTAAAAGGTAAAGGCTAGAGGAAAATATCTACTGTTACATTCTTCTGTACTAAAGCTTCCTTGGGAGCCTCCTGTAAGTGTGACAGTGAAGAACGCCTGCAGGACTTCTGCTGTGATGCTCATCAGAAACACAACAATTTCGCTGAAAACAGGAAGGCAGCTGTTGACTGCGCAATGCCTTTGACATAATATAAGCACTAAACGTTTTTAATTTTATAAAGTTCTGGAATACTTAATGAAAATTCAAAACAGAAATGTATAAATTGTCAGAACTACAGTGTGCCAAAAGACCTGTAGTGTTTGAGAGAATAAACTGTAAATCTTTAAGGGCTGTCTTTAATCTAAACAGTAGTAAATACTTTGTAAAGGGTTCCCATTCGTTGTTTTCTCCAGTAATAAAGTCAATCACAATTACAGACAGTAAGCTGCAAGGTACACTCATTTAAAAAAAAAAAAAAAAAAAGACAAACAACAAACAAACAAACAAAAAAGGCACTCCAAAAACTTCCTTAAGAAGTTCAAAGCTGTAAAATCTTATGTAGCTCATTCTGAGAATCTCAGGGAGTTTCACCATTTAAGTTCTTGTCCCACAATTACGTAGTTGCAGGTAATAAAACCAGAATTAAGGGCATGACCTCCTCCTCCTCCTCTCTGTTATTGCCTCAGCCGAACTGGTGGCAGCCCTCTTTTCCATGTGAGAGTCTGCCAAGTCCACAGGAAACATAATGAGTTGAATCACATGGTGACTTCTGTATTGGTGTTATTGCTATACAAATTAAAGGAGATAATTTCTTATGGAAAATGGATTAATAAATTATATAAGCAGACCAGTTCCACGATTATTTTGGGAACATCAATGGGGATCCCTACAGCAAGGATTGAGGTCCAGCCAGCTCTGCTTTGTAGTAGTCCGTCTCTTTGTTACTTTGCTCCTTGGTCACAGCAAAGTGAGTAAAGCTGAACTGCTACAGTATTTTCCTCAAATAGCTGACCAAATATCATACTATAAGTGGGACTATTCAGACACTTAAAGTATTTAGACACTTCAGCTACAAACACAACTTGTATCCTCCTGAATTCAACCCTCTTTACATGTCATGGAATATGTACTGTATGGAAGAACAAAATCTTGATCTTTGTTAGCTGAATGAAAAAAACCAAAAAGGCTAGAGGCAATTTGTAAAAAATTACAAGTATAACTTTGGCAATCTCCTTCACATCTTCTTAGAACCTCTTACTTTGTCTGAGATTTAAATACAGTTTCTATATAGTTTTTTGAGATACAGAAAATAAAACTTTACTTTTCTTGCATCAGAAAAATAGGTAATATTTGCTTTTTGAGAGAAGACTGCAAAACAGAGATGATCCACAACAAGGAGAGATATATATTTGTTCTTTAACGATTTTTTAATTATGGTAGTTTCAAAACCAGATCTTGGACTAGCAGCAAGACCTGGGATGAGGACTCACCCTTCCCCAATCTGCACCCCTGGAGGAAAAAAAGGGAAGAAGAAAAAAAAGGCAAACTATTTGAGGACTGGACAAATATCTGGCTAAGATAAAATTAACCATTGATCTAGTCACGGCAATTTCTAAGCATTATTGATTTGATAGCCCAGGGTCTGCATACAGTAAAACAGCATCAGTAAAGAAGTACAGTGCCAGAATGACTCAAGTGTATTGTAAGCAAATCTTTCTGATATCAAGGGTAAAATTTACTCCAGAGGAGATGAGGAAAGGTCATTGCAAACACTTTCCATACAGGGTAGCAAAACAAGTACATGGATGTAGATTGCATGTCTATAGACTTTGCACTGGAGAATATGATTATTAGCATTTAAGTAGTACTCCAGACAGATCCATAGATTTCTAAGCAACAAGAGAAAAAGAATAAGCCTCACAATGACAGAAAGACTGCCAGACCAGAGGTTCAGAGGGTCCATTAGCCATTTTCTGTATTGACTGTTATCAGTCACTTCAGTGGGAAGTGAAGATTAATTCAACTGGGCTAGTTATCAAACAATTAGCCTACAGGGAGAATTTCTTTCCCAGCACTGGTGGTTGTTCATTACCCCAAAGCATGACAGGATACATTATCTCTGTACTTTATGCAAAAAAGCGTGGGCATAGAGCACCATGGATGATGGGAGAATCCAGGTAAAGCAAACAGAGGTAGTTCACAGTCCCATGCATATGGCCCTGGAAACAGGCTATCTATGTTCCCATGGCACTGAACACAATCATCTCAAATTAATAATCCCTGCATGGACCCACACAAATCCTCATGGTGTCTCTCATAGCATCCAACTACATACGATCATGGTTTGGGCACATACGCTTGGTTCACTTGCCTCACGCACACGCATATTTGGTGTGGATTCCTCATTGTTTCTTACAATTGATGAATTATCCTGTGAAAGTGACTTTGCTTGGTGTATATAAGGTGAAGAAAACATTATGTTAATAAGGTGCTGTCTTTTTTTTTTAATCGAGTTTTGAGTTTGTTGTCTTTCACTGTAATTGAACTGTGTCTTTATTCCTATTGTAAGAAAATGCAAACGAATGTAGCTTCTGTCAATGAGGTCCATTCACGTTGGGTCTTTCCAATCTAAATAGCCCTGGATTATTTGCTTTTAACCTCTCTTTGTACAGACAGAGTCACAGAATGGTTTGGGTTGGAAGGGACCTTAAAGATCTAGTTCCAACCCCGCTGCCATGGGCAGGGACACCTTCCACTAGATCAGGTTGCTCAAAGCCCCATCTAACCTGGCCTTGAACACTTCCAGGGAAGAGGCATCCACAACTTCTCTGGGTAACCTGTTCCAGTGTCTCACCACCCTCACAGTAAAGAATTTCTTCCTAATAGCCTCACCACCCTCACAGTAAAGAATTTCTTCCTAATAGCCAATCTAAATCTACCCTCTTTCAGTTTAAAACCATTACCCCTTGTCCATATATTTCTATGATATAGGTATCTTTCTATGCCTTTAATTAGGTACATTACTGTTCCTGACAACCTCCTATTTCAACAACATATTTTACTTTTACTAGAAATAAACAGCCTTCAAGATAAGACCCTTCTAAAGTGCTTCACACACTCTTCCATCTTCTTGACCAACTTAAATAATAGCATGTCATCTACAATTTTTGTCACCTTGCTTTTTCAGCCACTTCTCCAGACAATGAATAAATACATTTACCCACTCTGGTATCAACAGATATCCTGTGACACTCTACTGTTAAATTTCTTGCCATGCTGAAAATTGGCTCTGTATTTTTTAATACTTTTTTCCTCTTTTTTTCTCCCCGCAAAATTTCCCTTCCCTTATTTCTCTCTCACTTTGTCCAATTCCCTCTCAACACACAGAGTCGCAATTTTCTGGTTTCTTTAGAATTTTTGTTCAGAAGTGGGCTGTTAAAGTTGACAGGCTGCAGAGAAATCACTGGGACCATAGACACAATAAATTAACTTGTAATGTTGATACTTCCCATATCCACATCACATAGTGGATGCCTATGACCAGACACCAATATGTGAGAAAGCTGGTGTTAATCTACCCTGGTTAATAACTGGCTACAAAAAAGATCCCTATCTGTTCAATTAAACAGGTAAAAATTAGAAAGAATTTTAAACAAATATAAGTGAACGTTAAGAAACAACACTGTTCTCTAAATGCAATGATGTTGCTCATTTCTGATGATTTGATTCCTTCCTTGAATTCATCCTTCACAGGTTAAAGGCACTGTAATTCCCAGAAGTCATTAGCTCACTGCACCTCTACTTTTAAAAGTACTAAATGAGTCATTTCCCCTGATTTTCCATTCCACCTCCAAATTCTTCAGCCTGAACACATTTTGGACATAAAGAGGTTACTGCTTCTTGAACTGTATACAAAAAGAACTGCCAGCCTGAGTAAAAGCAAAGCTTCATTTAGCCCAGGAGCCCAGCTCTGCGTTCCAGGGTGAACAGATACCCAGGGAAGCGAGGGAAGGCAAAAAGTTTTCCTGAAACTCATTCCCATTTCCCAGTGATCTTTGCCTCACAGCTGCCTGAGCTGAGAGCTGCAACTAAACCTCCACATTTAACGGCACCTTCTGAATCTATCAGACAAGACTGGGGCTTTTTCCAGCCTGTTTTTTTTCCTCTGTATACCTCAAACTCTCTGGACAACTGTAAAATAGTAATGTCTTTCTGTGTCTCAGTCCTCTTTTATGCAATAGGAATAATAGAGATGCCTGTGACAAATGACCGTCCTCCGCCTCAAATGAGACATCTAGGGGAAAAGAAGAAATACGAAAAAGAAAGTTTTCCAGGCTAGGAGGTTCTGTCAGTTTTCCCCACCTCCACTTTTCTCGTAACCAAAATAAAATAAGAATGTCAGCAACTTCATTACAGATAGAGAGAAAATCAGGTATATGTCTTCTGGATTTCTGCCAGATAAAATTTGAGGAAAGCAGATGCTTTCTGCAAGGAGTTTGTCAAAAATCCTACTTCTTCAGCAGAGATAAAAAGCACTGACAATGTTTTGATCACACATATTTATATGATAAATAATAAAAATGAGCACATTTCCCATACTGGAGATCAAGGAAGGATATTCAGACAGAAAGGTGAAACTCTGTTTCAATTCTTACGAGATTCAACAACAGTGAAGGACACACCTTATTAAATATTTGTTACACTTGAATAAAAAACATACTTAATAATTAACTGGTGTGCATTTAATTAACATAATGATTGCTCAATTAAATCAAAATGAAAATTTAATTTGAGACACTTTAAGTACAAAGAGATTAAGGATAAATATGAATATCCTGAGTCCTTTGTTTTCAGGACTGAGTGTGGAGGTGTTATGTGGCAAAGTAGCTCAACCAGAATTGGCAATTTAGAATGGGTACTAAAATATTCTTTCATCCGCACTTGGCCACAGGAAGCAAAAAATGCCAAACAGGAGACAGTCTCGGAAATTTCCTTTCCATTTCAAAAATAAAAAGCAGAAAGGATGCTCTACCATCTCCCCCAATCCACAATATGGGCTATGTAATCTTTTCTCATACCCTTGCATGACAGTCCTATATACAAAATAGGACCCGCTTAAGGGGAGAATTTGCCAGAGAGGTATATTCATTTGAAACACTTTTTATTTTAAAACTACAGAACTGTAAGGTTGAAAACTCTCAACCAACACATCACCTTGCCAGGCTCTTGCTCCACTACCTGTCTCTTTGGTGTCCCTCCTCCTAAGAGCATCATGCCTTCTCCTCCATACAGATACCCAGGACGATCAAGTTTCTATTCTCTGGGACATCAAAGGCAGCACACTCGTATGAGGGGACATATTCCTGCTTATGTCAGACTGGAAGAGTTTACAGCTAGCTCAGTGCAAGGAGTGTAATAATCATTCCCAGACCTAGTGTTCTAGTAAAGCAGAGAAACCATTCAGTTACAAAAGAAGGTTTGAATTCTAAGTTTCTACATCTTTAGTAAAAAACATAAATATCTCATTAGAAGTTATGGTATTATGAAAAATAAATCAGCAGTGCCCTTTATAAAGTGCAAATACCATTGTAAATTCCACTTAGCAACAGTACAAGGTGAGTCCTTCAAACTTAGTTTAAAAATCATTTTTACATGGATCCTATTTAAGGAAACATATCAGAGTCAATCCTCAGTTACTACCAGTTCTCTGCTTTTTCCCCACTACTGAGAGACCTATGATTGCGGAGTCTTCTTAGTAGTACAATGATAGACACGTCAATAATATTAGAGCCAACACAAAGCACCAAAGACAAGGTTAGGGCATTACCTGTTATATTGCAAAAAACACGGAGTGGTCCCAGTGGTCCACTTCCATCAGAATCAATGTAGAAGAAACCTGATGTCTTCCCCTGGTGTCGGTAAGCCTCACAAGATTGTTCATAGATAGCTTTAAAAGAGAGAGAGTTATTGTATCACAAACAAGGAGAAAACAGACACGTTTTATACATGAGTACTGCTTTAATCATTGTCATAAATTGTTGGTTCACTGCTGATTAGCATGTGAAAGAGTTTACTGCATTTGGATCCAAGTCCATGCTCAAAATTAGGCATGTATTTAACTACTTCCTTGAACTTAATATATGCTGGCTTTAAAGATATGGGTATTGGACTTATTTTGGATTAATACTTAAATACTTAAGTAAATGGATATGAACTTTCAAGTGTGCCACCATCTAGTTATGGAATGATACATATATGCATCCACATAATGGTATTTCATACATACGTACATACACACATGTATACATGAGTACTACCCAGTCATGCGCTCAAGTAAAACACAAGTCAACACAAATGACAGATGGTTTTGCCAGTCCTCAGCTTCCTTGCAGGATATTGTTAACAGGTAGCTATAAACCTCTACCACTGTCTACTACCCAAATGAAAACAAGCCATTGTCCCCTAGCACAAAAGCTCAAGCTCAGATATGGTCTCCATCCTGGGTGACATCTTTATGCTTTAGACCTATTTTTATACAACCAACTCTTTCTCTCTGCTTACCAATATTCTTCTTTTGGAGGATTAGTGCCCATGAAAATCCAAGTGGTTAATAAAACAAGCACAGCAAGTCACCAAGAGCAAGAACAGGAGGAAAAACTCCCACAGGCCAGCACAATTCCTTATATTTGAGGCATGTTTTCAGGCAAGATATCATAACTGTCACTTCACATGGGGCAAAGAGAAAACTCCCCCACAGAGGCAGTTAAGAGGTATCAGAAAGTCATGTATATGATCCTGCATCTTGAACAACACTAACCTTAAATCCCATTGCAGGAGGATTGATTTTTTCTCTACCCGCTTAAACACTTACCTGATCATACTGACAAGGTTATTCTCCGTAACAGCTTATGATTGTTCAACTAATTGTCAGCAAATACAATAAAAACCACAAATTGACTTAGCAGATAGATCAAGACTTCCTTTTTTCTTCCTATGAGACAGAGTTATTTGGAAGCCACAGTAACGGAAATGCAAGCAAACAGAATTACCCCCCAATCTTTAAGTAAGCTTTTCAGTGCTACCAGTAGCAGAACACACAGAAATATATTTGGACATCATCTTTGGCTGCTGCGAGGTCAAATCTATCTTTTTCTTACCCCTTAATTTTAAGAGCACATTTAGATACTATTTGCACATTCGTACATCATTATACAGCAAACACAGGACTTACACAGATCGGGAGATACTCAGGGAAACTTGTGAATAACCCGTTTGTTAGCTGCTGCAAATCTTTTTTCCAGGCCCCCTCAACTCTTCAGGCAGCAGAGCAGTACAGTTAAATTTGATGTGGCATAATATCTGCTGTGTCAAGGTTGTAAATACAACTGCAAAGTTCCCAGTGCTTTTCATCTGGAAGGAACTCAAGGAGATTTGCAGAGCGAGTGCAGGGAGAGCACTTCCTCGCCACTTCTGCAACGAAGTCCCAGCTTCTCCTGCAGAAGGCAGCAATTGCTCTGCATCGGCAGGAATAGTTCCTCACTACCACTCCTGTGCACGCATGGACTCACATCCCTCCTTTCCCCTCATTCTTTAAAAACAGTTTCTCTAATGAAACAGATTTCAGAAAGGCTTAAATAGCCAGCCTGAAGTAGCCTTGTCTATTATTCTGAAGAATGCTAGAAGATAGTTCATCACTCAGATTTTTAATGAAATTTGGACATTTCTTCACTGTCGCCAACAAAACAGAATCACAGTTCTAGGGGCTCCGATCCCAAACTGGCTACAGATTAAGAGTCTCACCAATCACTTGTATGATTCACCGAAATATGCTTTTCCCTTGTGCGTTTCTCTCCTGACCAGACATCTTTAGCAGGCAGAACATCACTAAGTGCTAAATATGCACAGCAATACCCTTCCCGGAGTTAAGAAGCTGCTTAAGGTACTGAGCACCTGGTGAGACAGTGCTTTAATTAGTATCCGTCCTATAATAAATAGAATTAAGACAGTTTCTTCCTGACAGTCATTAGCCTGATGTAGAAAGCACTGTAGGAGTCCAGAAGATCTCTGAATTCCGCCTCTGATAGCTCGCCAAAAGTACATATTAAATGCAAATAAAATAAAATCCCCAAACCAGAACCTATTCTTCCACTATTCATAACCTGAGGGGCCAACAGAGAGTCCCTCAGTTGCCGAAGTGCTGACAAAAGCAGCTGGGATATGGAGGGTCAGGAGAGAGACCATTACAGGCGATTAAGTAAGCAATCAAGGAATCATGGTTTGATCAATTTGCAAAGTTCTCAAACTGCAGTTCCCTCAGTGAATTTGCTGTCATCATCATTACAGGACACTTTATCTTATCTCATTAGGGAATATGCCAATTGCTTCCCCTGAATTGTTTGCTAAGTATTTTTGAAGACAAAGGATGGTGCAAGGGGCAGAGACATAAAACTAATAAGTTGCAGTGAACTGGCACAGCTAGAAACTCATTCTTCATCACAAACTTTTTCTTACTAAGTGTTTTGCTTCTTCTTGACTGTCATTTTGGCTGGAGCCCAGATATACTTTTTTCAAATTAATAAGGAAAGATGTGAAGATTCAGCCATTAATAATGTGGGCAGATGCAAACAGAGGTGAACAGATGGCCCCTTTGTCACTTCAACTTTGGAAAAAAAAAGGCTATGTAGAGCTAGAAATCAGGCTAGGGGTGTTCAACTGGTATAAATCTGAAAGGATGCACAAGCTTCAGCGAAACTACAGTTATGTCTGCCAGAAGAAAATCCATCCTGGCATGTTTTCCTTTTGGTTTTATGAGAATTCCAGCAGTAAATACTAGGGAGTAGCAGAAGAAGTGGGAAAAGGCTATAAACCTCGAGCTCTAGCACATAAAACATATTCTAACTATCATGACTTAGAGAAAAGCTGTTTTGGTGGACAGTTTATTTTGTAGCTGCACGCTGAAAGTTTCACACGTCTGTATCTTAAGCATTTGGTACTGCATACTTCTAGACTGGATAGGCCATTGCTTTTAGTTCTCTTTTTTGCTATTTTATGCTGTATAATGCATCAAGGAGAAAATTATATTTGTTTTCCAGTCACTGGCAGATGCCCCCACAGACATTTCAAGTGCACCATCCATTCCAAGCTCTGCTCAACGTCTTTGCAGGCTGAACCGATTGCTTGTTTCAAAATAAAGTTATGCACTTCCATTTGCTGAAAAAGGCCCTATTACTCCAGTGACAACAACTTGAAGTTGTCTTTATGGTTCAATGAAGACAAGATCTCTTTGCAGTCATTCTTCTCTTTATGCAATCAAAAATAGCATACAAAAGTAAAAACCAGATGAACAGTCAGCTGTGACTGTTAAGACCCCAGAGCCTTAACTTTGAAAACTGCCTTCATATTTATGTTCCATTTTGTGCCAGACTTCTCTGATGTAGATGGAGATGTGGTCGTTTTGGGAACAGTAGGAAACCATTATTGTAGTTGTCATTAAAGAGTCACCAGTCATTTACGCATGTAATAGAGCCTCACTTTCAAAAAGCAAGCACCAAGTGTAATTATGGAACTGTTGACAAATGCATGCATTTTAATGTCAAACAATGTTTGCAGTAATTACACCTTTTTAATAAAGGAGAGGTATTCATCAGTTCATTCAGAGTAGAACCCATCAACAACTTTCAAGCATTATTTTTAAACTTAAAAAAAACCCCAAACCACAAATAGTGATTTTATTCCCTTCTGTGAAGCATTTTAATAGTGTTTATGCTTTCACTCCTTCAAGTTTGTTTTCAGATTTTAAAATGTTCACCAAAATGGGACCAAAACAACAAAAAAAATGTTATTTATAGGCTGCTCATGCAAAGTTTGTTTTCTCATTAAAATGCTTAATCAAACACTTTTTGAAAACGTAATTGCACAAATGAAACGTCTGTCTTCTGTCTCAAAGAAGCAAGATCAGTTTTCCTTCTCTAACCCTCCCACACTTTTTTTTTGACTAACTTTGATTTATACCAGCCATTGAAGATAAAATGATAGTTTCCAGCAATATTTGTTTCACTGAGCCAGAACCACTGAAAATCACAGTTTATGACTTTCAGCCCCTGCTGCGTTTCCTCAGGCCCTTTTGGGAACGAGCTGCACTGCCATGCAGCAATAGCACTGCAGTTCCTGCCACCGAGTTCCCACAGGCGGTAAGGATGAAGCTGTTTGCTTCACAGAGTTGCATTACGCTAGTGCTCAACGGAAAGAGATGTCAGCAGCACACATGCACCTATTGCTACCCCCCTGAAAGTATGGCTTGGACCTCACAGTCAGGTATGGCAGGTAAAAGCATTGGGGTAAACTACAGCACAAGGCAAAAACCAAAGTGTAAAAAGTGTCACGGGGGCAAAGTTTGGCTGATGGGCTATTGCTGGTAACAGTAGGCACTCCAGGAAGACAAAACAAGAAACATCTTGGCTCCAGGGTCCCAGATTTAGTGAGGGAAACTGGACATCAGAAATATCTGTTTTACTTGGTCACAAAGAGACTGGATGTCTTTTATTGCCCCCCCTTTTTTTTAATCTTTTTTTCCCAGAATCACTTATAAGCTGTAACATTGGACCCTGTGCTGACATTTTTGCAGTGCTCTTTAAGGAATTTTTTTAAAGGCTACTGCTGTGTTTCACAAAGAAATTTAAAATCCTCCCAGAGCTAGCTACTGAAACTGATGCAGCCTGAGAGCCCCATTCTTCATACCAAGAGCTGCTTCCCTAAGTACTGTATGTGCTCTTGCCTACCCGCTAGGATGGGCCGTGCTGATGGTGTTCAGGCATGCACAATACTGACGGAGTTCAAGATATCCATCTCCCAAGCCCTTATAATCCTCTGTGAAACACATATACCCAATTTCTCCCTCAGGTATCTCCTTCAGCCTTAAGTATCTCAAATTAAACTAGCTTTTCAGATCAACAACTCATCCCATCAGAGCATTCATTTTGAACCTGCTTTACTCACTGATCATAATGGCCATCTTTTCCTTTAGTTCTCACTTCTCATCTTCCCAGATGCTTAAGAAATGATTTGTCAAACTTTGATCAGCATTTATAAAATAAACACTTTATCACCAGCCAGATCAACATCACCCAATTCTACATGTTGTCTTATATCTCCTGGGATATAAAGATTCATAAGCTCAAAAATCAAAATTATGGATCTGAAACATACACATCCCATATTTTCTCAAGCCACACACACTACATCCCTAAAGAAGCGTCCTAGCAAAACTATAAATATGCACTTTGATTGATCAAGGTTCAAGCTATAGATCCATGATTCAGACTTCAATGCCAGAAAGGTCTTAAGAGATTTTAATGTCATTATAATAACCCATTTTGACCTTTTGTGTAAAATCAACTACAGAATTTCATTTTCTAATTCCTGCATCAAGACCCTTATGGCTGGTCAGCCAAAGCACATGCAGTAGCTTTCTGCACCCTGCAGTCAGGTCCGGCAGGGCTGGGGTCCCTCTTAGCTTGGCTCTGCAGTTGAAACTTCAGCCTTGATTCAATATGCTGTGAGAGCCTGGCAAGTTTTAAATATAAGCAATTTCATCACTGTTCAGCTCTCTGAGGTATCTTGAACCTGTTAATCCAACTGTTTTAATTACAGTCCTTAAACCAGAAGAGATTGTATCCCTGCTGTAGCTGAAATCTTTAACAGCACGTGGCTGAGCACAAACATTTGCAAGGTCAAACTTGCATCATTTCCAATAAAACATCCTTTTATTCAGTTTTTCACTGACTACCTGTTACTATATTGGCATTTAGCTTCCAATCTTACTTTTGCCCTAACCAGTTCACCTGCGGTCTCCATGATAGCCTTCACTAAGCACATGCTTACTGTTTCATTATGGAGCTCCCTGGCAGACAAGCCTTTAGCCGGCCTCAGTTTTCCTGAGTACTTAACAACCCCATTTCCTTTGCCCCCATGTTCCTAACTTACAAAACCTCTCCTCTCAGACCACTTCAATTTCATTTTTCACCTCCAGTTCTATTTTGGCTAACAAAAAAAACCAACCAACCAAACAAACAAAAAGACTGTTCTTTGTGCAAAGACTTGAACTTCTGCAAATAATCCCCAGGGAGCAACATATTTAAAGCCCCCTCTCTTCAATGGATGAATGAACTTGTTATTCACCCAGTAAGATGCACCCCTTACCCATATTTAAAATAGTGCTGGCTGTTGGACTCAATGCAAAGGTTACAGTGATACCCAGACTTCAGTTTTACTACTGGGAGACCAGGCAAGGTAAACCTCTCTCCTCTCCACCCAGTAGTATGTTACTGGCACAGATACAACCAAGAGCATAAACTCCAAAGCAAAAGCAATTTGTTTGGTTGGTTTTTTTTATCAGAGGACTCTGTCCTTTTCAAATTTAATGGACACCAAGATAACTTTCCTCAAAAAATAAAATTAATTAAAAGTAAACCTTCAAATTCCCAATACTTCTTTCCTACTGTACTTCCAATTACTTTGGAAATTGATCACACACATTTTACTGCAAATACTCTGATCTGGAGATTCAGAATTTGAGCTGTACTAGTTATGATTACCAAAATGAATCCTGTAGTATTGCTGTTTCTAGATTGGATTCTCATAATCTAATAAAAGTAGTGGATAATTTTCAATTTCTCAGAGGGAGATAAAATTTTATGGTGATATAATAAATAAAATACATTAAAGAGACCTAAAGAACTTTAATACTTGATTTCACTGGGAGGTGCTGACACTGTCCACTCCACAGCTAAAATGCAGCAGCGAGATGCATGTTGCTTTTACCACCTCTAACAATTGCACAGCCATGAAAAATTGTAGGCAGAATACTTACCGCCAGATCATTTGGGACTCATTTAATTGCTTTATAATTCTTTGCACCTTAGATACAAAGAGTAATAATAACCCCTGTAATTATTATTATTATTATTGTATTCTGAGGTGAAAACTTATGTACCGGTTAGACTGGAAAGGCCAGTAAGAGCTGGGGATTCAGTTTGGATCTGCAACCAGCCCTGGACTGACCTTGGACAAATTGATACACACAAATGCTGACACAGACCGAATTAAGCATTCTCACCAAAATGCTCAGAGCTCCTGGAGGCAGATTGGAGATGACTGTTTCACCCTCTGCTTGTATACCTCAGGCCTGACAGATTTGTTCTTACAGACTCAGAGTAATGAGTGTTCAATCAAGGATTTTTCTAAATAACAAATAAAGCAACATGCAATGGGAGGTTTCTTCTTCTCTTCTCTTTCCAACAGCAGAGGGATTAGTACAGGCAATGAACTCCGGGAATGATCGTCATTCTCACCCTTATAATACAATTGTCTTGTTAAATGCCAGAAAATGAAATCTGTACTCTCAAAACCTGGATTTTGACAGCTCTGCTGTTGACAGACTAATGCAGTCTCTGCTGTGATGTGCCTGGATGACAGATGGCTTATTTTTCCTTTTTCAAATATGTATTTACTCATCTGATAAAGAATGTATTATTTCCATAGATAGCTTTAAAATGACTTTTACCACAACGTCACCTAGATGGATGTTTGGGAGGGATCCTTCCATTACACTTGGGGATCAGACAATCTCCTACTATCCAAGCTAAGGTTCCCCCTGGCTGAGGTACGAAAGGTCATGTCAGCCCGTCCTCCCCTGTCGCTTCCCCGCTGAGGTTTGAAGGCGGTTCTGTCAGTCACATACCCCAGCAGCCCCTGCCCGGTGCTGGTGCAGGGTGACCTGCAAGTCCTGCTGCTGCAAGAAAGCAGTCAGGGAGACCTACAACATTTTAAGAGCAATGTTGGAGGGAAAGGAGAAATCGAAGACTTGAAGGACACTCTGCAAAGCATGGTATTTCAGCCTTGCTCTTGAAAGTACTGGCACCCCTGTGGTGATGGTCACATCTGACACAGGCAGGCTTCAAAAGGGACTGAGTTAGCCCCACACACACTCTGTTCTGCAGCAAAGTCCCAAAGTGGAACATTCTCTGCGTTATTTATAAGAAAATGTCAAGTAAAGGGAAAATTTTTTTTTACGTGAACACCACTGAGAATGTGGATGTACAATTTACAGATACACAAAACTGAAGGGAACACATTAATAAGACAGTAACTTACTACAAAACAAACAATGAAAATTCATATGCCAGAAGCATGGTGTGAACAAAAATATGCAGGAACACCAAGTACAGTACTGAAGGCTTGATATGAATATTAAATGTGTTTTGTTTAGTCAAAGAACACCAATGTGTTTAAATACATGTGGAAAAAACCTATTCCAAGAATCTCAGACAGGGAAAAAAATGGCTACTCAGGACATGCAAATTACATGACCAGACTCACTGTTAGACATCTGGCAGACTGAAACTCTCTGAACCTCATTTGCCCAGCCAGCAAACTATGTACGCATCTCCCTACCTTGGAACAGGGGAGAATTACCAAATCCATGGCTGGTGCTTTAAGGTGCAGCTCCAGTACTGCTAATGATCTGGCTGAAGCTATATTAAGCTTTTCGGATCAAAAATGATATATGTGGTAAGCATATTAATATTAAAAAATACATTTTCAAAGCCTGAAGTTATGTTAAGTTTATGTCATTTCAATGACTACATGACATTTCCGTTATTGGATGGATCTTTCCTCCAGCAATTACCTAGGCCAATAAGACACATGCCTGTATGTGCAAGATAGATCATACACCAAAGCAAATACCCAGAATTAAATTACATTCTGTTAATTATCATCCTTGCAAAGCTTTAGGACATGTTGACATCCCCAAAACATGAAGAATAAAACCATTATTTTATATTTCTCATCATCTTTTATATCAATGTTCAGCACTCTTCGGAATAAAAAAATACACCCAAGACTAAAGGCCATCTGAAAACTATCATATATAAAAATAATAGAAATACAGAAGGGGAAGATGAGGCTTTCTAAGGGACTAACATAACTCATAGAAAGAGGAGATTACTAATCATTACCTTGCAATAAAGTTATAACATTCTGTATCTCAGGGCCATTTTACACTGGTCTACTGCTTTCACTATCACATGATAATTACAAGGAGAATTAATAGTATGAGAGAGATGACTATGCAGGTTTTAAACTATGACCTTTCAATTAAAAATATTTTGTATATATACACACCTGTAATTCCTCTCCCTCTGTTTCTCTCTCTCTCCACCTATAATTCTGATCTAGCTTCAGTTGCCTACTGTATGTCTAAGCTAAGACAGCCTCCCTTTATAGATGACAGACACTGGCATGTTTCAGAGGTGGTCCATGAACTTACCATGGACACCCTATCTCACAGTGAGATTAGTCAAGTTCTGAAAATAGCTCACACACTGTTATATATAGAGAACAGACCACTATCTTAGATTAGATATCACAGTATCAGACAGAAAATACAGATGAGCTGAATCCCACCCAGGCCTTTTTCCCAAGCTGTGTACTAACATCAGCGTTTCTATCTAAAAGAGGAAAACAGAAAACAAACATTACATTATTGTCTATTTTGCTATGGTTCACATGTGATTACATAAAGGATCCTCTCCTGTCTATCTGGATTATATCAGACTACTCCAATACTTGATGGATCAGTAGGCTACCCACCACACTGTAGAAAGGGGGAAAGTATCTATCATTAAAAAGGCTTCAGCTGAGCTAATCTTCCAACCTATTTAAATGCAAGCTGTGTGACGCACATTTAAAAGATAAACCAAAAAGCAAAACCATGCATTTTACAGACTCGAAACAAGATTGTATCCTCAAAGCACTGTCTTAGCTACAGATCAGCTCAAGTAGCAGTAAGCAAACAGTAGTTTCAAAGGAAAGAATCCATACCATTTCAGCAGACGATACAGATCACACACTTTCTAATATACCTGCAAACTGGATCTTATTCCCAACAGAGGTGGAGAAACTAAGACACAACAAAACTCATACATGAGCAAATGTAACTCACCTACTGGTGGCTTAACATAGGGTTACTCCATGACTCCTAGTTTCCCCAAACTGCGGGCAGTGAAATGGGTACCTGGGGACAGTCAGCACAGGTTCTACATTTCCCATCAAATTGCATGTCCACATGCATTTGTGACAGCAAGGTACTAGCACATGCTTTGGAGTTTCACAGCCACAGAGAGTACAGAGATGAAAACACAATTGCCAATCAGTGCTGTGACTAGCCAGCAAGATGATGTGAACTGCACTGGAAGCTAGAATGAGGAGAGGTAAATCCAAATCCTCTTTTGCAGTTGGAAGGGAAAAAAAAAAACCAACAACCCACAAAAAAACCTCCAAAAATACTTGGAAGGTATGGATAATATTCCACATGTGGCAGCTTGTGAAGAAGGATTAACCGTTACTGAACAGAGAAATGGACTTATGCATCAGGCAATAAGCTATGCAAGAAAGAAACAACCTGTTTAGAAAACATTCAGACTCTTCCCATATGTTACTGAAACCCTGAAAACACCAATGGGTTTTAGCACTATTTTACTTGTATTTACAGCTAAATTCAGAGAAGAGGAGGAGAACAGAAGCAGGACCAGATGAGACTGCAGGGTGAAACTTGTCTGCCACAGAATAGCTGTTTAACAGAACACGACCCTACATCCTTTCAGTGGTGGACCCTCATCTGGATCAGGTAGATTGCCACACCTTCTGTGACAGTTTAGGAGCTTTCAGGATCAGAAGGGATTCTGAGTAAGCAGGTGGATACCTGAGGTTTGCAGAAAATTGACTGCCTCTAGGAAGATTATATTAAGGCCTTGTCTAGACCCAGCTAGTTCTTTATATGTTTCTTGAGATGCGCCCTCTTGCTTCATCCACACGTCTTGAATTTCAACTGCATCCATTTTCAGTCATGACAGACACAATCTTGTCCCATATATCTGACATGGTCATGCAAACAAACGTTGTCCCAGTTGTGTCTTCTATCAACTTACTGTTCTGCCCTGCCACTGTCTACTTCCCCTCTGTGGCATAAAATGCAAACTATTTATCTTTGCTTTTCATGGCATATTTCCAACCTATCTACCTGTCATGACTCTGGCATTTGCCCTGTCAAAAATGTCAAACTCCTCTGGCCAGAGCCTTGTATTTTTCAAACAAGCACATTATTGCTTTCTCCCATGTCACTCCTTCATGCCTGCGAACATTCAATGTCTTCCTCTTTTTAATCTCTACCTTATGACTTTTTCCCTACAAGAAAGCCTAGCAGTAATTATGTACCTGGTAGACTGAAACTGCCACCTATGATGCTGACGAAGACTTTCTGGCACTCCACCACCTGTGCCAGCATGTTTTTTCCCCTCAGAAACTTAACTGCAAACTCTTTGGAGCAGGGATAGCCTGTATTGTTAGCTGTTCCTCACAGCAGGATCAAGTGTGGTCCATGAATACTTGGAAGAAACCAGTAAGATTGCTTATATATCAACCACAACGTGTATTTCAACACTTTACAGATGATGACAGTAAGCTAGGGACAATGTATCTTCAGATGTCAGTTCTTAAAATGGTAAGGTCTCCCAGTCTGAGCTAATAAAACATAAATCAATTAATTCTGGTTTGCAGATGCATGAGATGTCGTTCTTCCTGAAAACACGGCAAGGAATTTTTACATTGCTCAACCAGTGGTACCCACCTCTTACAAAAATCACACTAAAAAGAGGCAAAAACCACACTGATGCAACTCAGACAGAAAAGAAATCCATCTGACAATGAAACTATTCACACTGTGTTTGACTTGCAGCAGATTGCCAGTTAAATCTTTCCACTGTTGCTGCACAGACTTGGGTCTGAAGGGCAGTTTAATAAAAGAAATAGCCTCCTCAAAGTGGTATAACTTCAATTTCAGGCCTGTCAGCCTCAGTGTTCTAGTAAAAATCAAAATCTGTTGAGATAATGTTTTAAACCTTAAGAAATTAGATGTTTCACTTTGACAGAACTACACTGAATTACATGATTGGAAGAGTTGCCTGTACATTGAGGATATTCTGGAGTTATGCTGTGATCAGATCTGCAGCTTTCATTCACCTGCTACAAGGTACTCCTGTACGTCAACCACTATCAGCTGAAAGCGATAACGTCTCTTGTTCTGCAGGTTTCTTATCAACAGTCTGCATTTGCCCACCGGCTTTGAAATGGTTTCATTGCACATTTCAAGCACATGAATGCATTTCTCCAGACTAATGTTGCTGTTTATCAGCGTTGCTTGGCTTACAGGGCAGCTGGCTCTACAATCTAGCTGGAATCAAATTAGCTGTTGATAATATGGTTGTAAATAAGCTGAGCAGCTAAATAGCCGTACATCACATGTGTGCGCAGCTTGATCTGCTGGAAAGTCTTAACACAGGATCTTCCTGAGAAACTTTTCAGAGTAGTTTTTACATCAGTAAACCTTAAATAACTGCAGCCATGTATGTGCCTTTGAAAGCGCAGACACGAGTCCACAGAAGCAGGAGGCTTCACGAGCTCCATGCAAATGTCTGTGGGGAAAACTAGTCATGAACCAGTCCTCTGCAGTAATGAGATGGTCTCCTTTGGACACAAGCCACACTGAGCTGGCACAGACCTAGTGAGCCTCAGGCCCTGAGCTAATATGAGAGCGCAGATGTAGCCCAGAGGTTAGCATCCCTAATCGCCTTTGACGGTCAATAGCGACAGGCCTCTTCCTTCTCCAAGGAGCCTCTCCTGTCTCACCAACAAATTTGGCCATCTAGTTTTGTACCACCCATCAGCTGGTGTAAATACGCTGTTATGGCCTCAATCACTGTATGTATTCTGGGTTGGGTTTGGGGGTTTTGAAGAGGGGTGATGCCTTTTGGAATGACAAAAACATTGGACAAAAAGTAAAGCCTCTTTTCAAAACTATAAACTCAGCATTTTTCTTCCTATCCTTCATCTGGCTTGGCATGATTTCTGCACCAAACCCTTAGCTTCCTTTGTGCTTACAATGTAGAGTTCAGGTGACGAATCTATGAATAGACCTCTCAACAGCCTCTTCCGTCAGCTGCAGACCCCACACCACAAATGATTTCACCGTTAATTAGCAAACCATTAAAGTCTCCAGAATTACAGTACGGTTGCCAATATTCTCAGCTTCAAACCACTAAGTACCTTTTCTTCTCTTCTGCTTTTTAGCTTAACAGGCTAAAAAATGCATCTCTCATCAATCTCATCCTATCTGTGGTCCAAGTGCTCATCAAACACCTGGAGTGGTCATAGTTGTATTCCTGGAATTGTTATTCTTACTCACTCTTTTTTTCTCTTTATTTTCAGTGATAGAACAGGAAGTTTACCTTCATTTTTTGTTCTCCCTTTTAGTAAGCTGTATGAACAGGCTTTATTTTGGCTTCCTCTTTCTCTCTCTATTTTTTATTAGAATTCCCAGCATGCTGTGCCTCTACTGTTTGACACTTCTTTTTTTTTTTTAAATCTTTAAAACACCTTAATATTCCTTTTGCTGTGGATTTCAGTAGCTGAATGCTTCATGTACTGCCACTGTTTCAGGTACTGTATCCTTGCTAATAGCAGCCCAAATAATAGTTCAGCAAAATTCCAAAATTATAAACTGTTGAAAACTGGGTTCTTGAACATGAACTTTTGGATAACCTAAAAACAAAGAAGCTCATGGTGCCAAAACTGACGTACAGCCCCAAACACAGATTAAAATCACCCAGCTCAGCCCAGATAAATTCAACTAAATGTCTAATGACCAATGTGTCTACGATATGTATGTAACATAAATGAATTTAAGATTCTCCAAATCAATGTATAATGTGAGAAAAAAATGTGGAAAATTAGTTAAAATAATCTGGGTTTGTTTTCTCCAAAATATTTGTCAAGAAACATGCATATTTGCAAATGGATTCCTGTGTGTTCCCAGCCCAATTCTTGACCTGTTCGAACCATGTCAGGACATGCTACATCCTGTAATACAATATGACCTCTCACAAAGCTCCGCTCTAGTTTATGTGCACCTTGACATGCTAGCTGTAGTAGAAAACATTGTACGTGTGGGTTTACTTACAGTTATGACAGGTAGCTCCCATGTAGCCTGTATCATTACAATCACAGTAAAAGGTGGTCCAGGACTGAGAGCATTTTCCTCCGTGTTCACAGTAGTTGGGTAAACATCTAATTGGAGACAGTTTTAAAAAGATGCAATTAATTATAAACACTTCTGTAAAAATAATGTGCTGGAAAAAATAATTATAAAACTGTCTCAATTCCTCATTCAGGCAAGAGTTTCCTAGGGCTGTATCACTGTATAATACCTGAAATAATTACTTATTCCTCTGATCTGTGATTCACTTCAAATATAAGCACTGAAGACAACAACATTTAATGTATCCAGCAAGTAGGTAAAGATCACTCTCGATAAAAACATTCCACTTGTCCTCCACTTGTTAGCAATTAAAATGTCACAAACTTTCTGAGCAAAGAGAAGGATGAGTAACAGGTGAAAATGCTATTGAAATCTTGTTTCAAAGGAGAATCCCCTGTTCTCTGATTAAACAGGCATCATTGTTATAGAAATTAGGCTGTTACATTTGTGGTAACACAAACAGTATGAAAATCTCAGAAGTGAGAGGAAAAATATGCTTCAATTATGAGTTCTGTATTCTCTCTTCTTTCCCTCATTTTAGTTGGTATGTCTCTAAAGTACTATTGTGAAGCCAATTATTAAAAGAAGAAAGAAGCACAACAGCATGCAGCTTGAGAACTGAAGAGAAACAAAAGCTGTGGGAGATAAATTCAACCTCCAGGACAAGAAGTGAATGCCAATCTGAACTACATCCGTGTAAACTCAGGCAGTGCAATGAAGTTACACCAGCCTAAATGGAAACAGAGATTGTGCCATTGTTTGCCTTTTCTTTCCTTTTTTTTTCCCTTACTGTATATTAGATCATCTCTTTTACACTGTATGTTTGACTTTTGAAAAATGAGCAACTTGTTTGTACCACTGATTCAATTGTGATGGGTGGGTGGATAGAAAACAGGCAATCAATTTATCTCATGCACACCAGCACTCCATTAGGATTTGCTTTGCTGTAAATTGAGCTTCAAACCCCTTTTTATGGCCCAGATCTTTCAGTGGTGTTAATGGTGAAGTCACTGAGGCTACTTAGATTTGTAGTAGCTGAAGACATGATTTTATTGTAGTTCATCTCATCCTTAGGAAATGTTTTTTCATTCAAGTGTGCATATTGCCTTTAACTGTGGCTTTCAGTCTGTTTCTTCTAGAATTCTGACAATTCATTCAAACGCATTTCATGTGTGCAAGCAGAAAACCTGTATGTCACTAATGGCCATAATCTCCACCAGTCTCCCGAGCCCCACCAGCCAAGCATTAATCAACTTCCTTGAGTCCAAGGCTGTTTAGAGCTGCTGAACATTGACAACCCAAAGAAACCTGTGTATGTGTATAGAGGCCTATCAGACTAACCTCTCGTCCTCAATATGCTGTATGCAAGTACATGCATACATACATATACTCGTCTGTATAAGTGTGAGTCTGAGATTTGTTCTAGAACTCAGGGTTACATAATCACTATTTATACCATCATACATAAAATTATAAAGATCATATAAAAATATTAATATGAAAGATTAATTCATTTTTATTAATGCTTACTCAATTATTATAGTTATTTATTATTCAAATATTAGAGACATAAGGAATTCAAGAAGAAAGTATGTTATTTATAACTATCTGTAACATCTGTTAAAACAATTGTAAGATATATTGGTCTTATAAAAATCGTTGTTATGGCTTCTATTAATCATTGGGCTCAAATACAGAATGAGGAAAGAGAATGGGAAACGCATGCCTGGTTTTCCAGCTCACCAGGGAGCTTTCTTCAGAGCTGTGGAGTACACCTTGTTTCTAAACCAAGAAAGAAATAAAGGGGAAGACCAAAACTGTTGGGTTTGCCCCAACCTTACAGGGCAGGAAGTCTGAGAAGGGATGAAATTTTGGCTTTTAATGGTATGCTGGGAAATCATCTAACAGAGCCTAACACCCTGCTGGTACAGTGACAGCCCAGCCAGCCCCTCTGCCATTACATCTACTCCTGGCAATGCTGAAGAGAGATTTAGAGGCTTTGGGTCGATGCTGAAGAAAGCAAGAGCAGCCTACAGGATGGCACAAACAGGACTGGCTGGTGCGTGATCTGCACCCAGCGACGCTCTGCAGGACCATGCCAGCTCCCTCGAACCAGTAACCCCCCAACAGCTTCGTCCCAGAGGCTGCAGGAGAAACACAGTGGTTCAACAGCTCTATACATGAATTTTGTCTGTAAGAGCAGATTTGCTCATATTTGTACTTTGGTCATGCCTGCCCTTGCCCTCAGCGTATTGCCTTTACTTCTACCTGCTATTTGGTGATAAACATTCATTTATGTCACCTGTACAACAGCAGTAGTTATATTCACATCACAGGGGTGCTGGCGACAAGAAACATCTGATGTTAATAAAGCTCTTTGGAGAGGTAAAAAGAACAGTACTGTGTTATTATCATAATTTACATCATCAGTGTAATGGACAAATATGCTTTCTGCCTATTTTAAGCTACCTTTTATTAATTAACCCAATGCAGTAGAGCTAATTACTAGTCATTTGTGGTTTGCCAAAGGCCTGTATCAGAGGCTTAGCCACATTTATTCCTCAAAACAGTTTCCTTTTAAAGGCTTTACGAAGTTGAAGGTCACTTCTCATTTCTACTTGTCTTACAAATGCAGACACTTTTTCTTCCCCCAACAATGCACAAAATGCAAGTCCAATTAGCCATGTAAGTTTTTAATGATATTAATAAATTCAGAATTAAACCTTTTTTATTCCTTAGTCTATTTGCTTTAATTAGCACCAACCGCATTGATCTTGGTTTTGGTCAGGTAACTAACACTTCTAAGAGCTTATGAAACAAATTTCTTTGCAACTCTAATAATTACCATAATCCCATTCTAGCTGAGCAGTTGTGTCTTCATTAGAAGCAAAATTTATCCTAATTGTCAGAGAACTCAAAATTAAGAAATAGCTATGATTAAAATTAATCAAGGCATGGATAAATCACAGATTGGTCCATTTGCTAACTGTCCTGGATCCTCATGTTGAAGGATTTAAATACATATAATTTAAAATACAAATTAATATTTGCATTCTAGTAGAATCAAGCAATTTTAGCAAAAAACACAGTGGTATCACAGAAGGTTTCGTAGACAAAAATTTGCAGCAGGCAGCCCTTGACCTATTTGCAATTGAAACGAACAAACAGATCAACTCAATTTTTGCGAGTATCATAAATGGGACACTTTGAAATTTAATGATCTGCCTAAGACACTTTGTGACAGACCAGGGACCCTGATCTTCCAGATTCCACATTAATTCATAGAATATATCATGGTGAATGAATCTTATAAAAAAATAAATGAAGCAAATAAAATTTTCACTCCTTTGGCCAAGCTGGAAAACACACACCTTAGCCATCTAAGTGAGCAATATGCAGAGCCTGCACAAAAGCATTCACTGTCCTTAGATGAAACATTCACCTCCAAAACTACATGTGTGCTTCCTTTGGATTCAAAGGACAAACTGCATAGACATTAGAGGGCAAAATTTGGCCCTTTGATAGGAATGATGAAGAAATAACAATGACAAAATTACTTGAGTGGGAAGGCTGAAGGAGTTCTACACATTTGATGTTACACTTGACTGGAAATAAACCCGGTACTTTCAATAAGCACCTCTCAGATTTTATAGTCAGCACAACACATCCTGCCTGCACCACTCTCTATTCTTCCTAAATAAAGAGGAAAAAAGAGAACTATCAGAGAAAGAAAAAAGGAGCACACATTCTCAATATTAAGACTGTCAATATACATAATTTTGAGACAACCACTAAGTCCCTAAAACTCAACAATGCCATAACAAGAAAACACATGAAATTTAGAAGTTTTTCTATCAAGAAAGCATTTGCCTAAATATTATCTCAAATTCATTTTATTTCAGCATGTTTTCCTATTTATGGGCTGCAGCTATTTCATGTATAATTAACAAAATATAACATTCACAGGGATGACTTCATATAGTAGGCATGCCTGTATGATGAAACTCATGGTATTACTGTAACAGCCTATACTTCGCTTCAGTAACATGACGTCTTTCCACGAAACTCAATAGATTGAGGCCAATTGCAACAGCATGGATTTTGGCTCTGCTCTGCTGAGCCATAAATCTGTGAAATTCCTTGCCAAAGGTTATTTTGGATACAAGAAATGGGTTCAAGGGGAGACCAGACAAGCGTTTTGAAGAGAAATCCACCAATGTTACTACATAGACAACATGTAACAACTTCAGGGATTTACCAAGGGAAAAAACAAATGAAGATCAGAGAGCATTAGAAAAGAAAGTACCACAGGAGCACATCCCACTCTTATTTTCCCCTGGATGTCCGTTTGTGGCAAAATAGTGGCCTAGGTCTCCTTAACTAAAGGGATAAAAGAGAACTACCAGAACCAGAGGGAGGAAGGGAGAAAGAGTGAGTAAAAACAATATTAAGACAGGCTGCAAAAAGAGTTAACACTCTCCAGATCTTTGATTTTCCTCAGCACACATTCCCTCCTCATGACCACACCTCCCAACTTCTCTCTCCTCTTGCAACTTTAGAAAACTGAACGACAACTTTTAAAAAAGTGTTGTGGCATACTTTAGTTTTTTCTTTTCTAAGCCATCTACATTTTCTTCCCTAAATTTATGATGTTATGAGAAGTCATGGAGTACAAACAGAACAAGAGTAATGTGAACAAAGGCAATTTTTCTTTTCCATGCTGAAAATCATTTACTCTATCACACTGAATAGATGTAAAGAAAATCTAAAGAAAAAAAAAAGCATTTTTGTCATTTTAATAATTTGTCACAAAGGTAGGTTTTTCTTCTTTCTGAGATTTGCAAAACTTGATGACCGAACTTTTAAAATATATTATTATTTCCATTGTTGGCCACCTTGGTCCTCAGGCTCTGCACTTGCATACCACTGTGAGACCAACATTTAGGAGATCTGAACATTGATGTCAACTGCCCTCAGGCATGTGGCTGGGGCAGAATTTTCAGAGGAGGTTGTGCTGGGATTGGCATGAGTAAAAGGAAAAGAGCCTGTTATCTATGCCTTAGATAAAAGGCATTTTTTTAAGGTTTGATTGCTTTGTTGTTAGAATACCTACATTTTTAACAGAGGTAAGCGTGCTGACAGTTTGGCTTGGCATCAGCAGAAAGGATTTTATATAAATAAATTTGAAAATGAAAAAAGGGAAACAAATAAACCATCCTGTACAGACAGCTGTTCCATTTAGAATTCATCATTTTACAAAGCAAAAGCAGAAGAGCCATCTGCAAAAATCAAACAAACAAACAAGGACAGGATATTATATCCTACATGCATCTCCATAGTTGGCCTTTAATTTACCATGGGGTTGCACATCCCATGAATTTTGACTCTAAAGGAATAGCAATAGGGGTGAACTCTATTCAGGTCCCCCCAGAAACTCAATCCCACACTCAAGCTGGATTCCAAAAGCCACTTAAGTAGCCCCCTACTAACCTTCAAACTGCCTTCTTTCTCCACAGGGGTCTCATTCAGGGCAAATCCCCTCTCCAGCACTAGTGGGAAGTCCCTCCACTCTGTATCGAAGACAAAAGCTAACTATCTCCAACTCCAGTATCTTTCCACATGTACAAGTCATTGCAGGAAGGAGTTCACCCTGCTCAAACCAGTTCTGTAGTTACCCCTTACAGCATTTACTAAACATATTTTAAAGGACCAGATCAGCACTGCTCTTAGTTACTCTGCAGTGGCATCAGGGAAATGAGATTTGAATTCAGCACCATTTTCTTGCTTCACGTGAAAATAAATAAACAAAAAAACTTATCTGGAAAAGAACAAGACTAAATTAAAACACAATCTGTCTCCAATTCAGATGCGGTGATGTGAGTGCAGCAGATTAATCTGAAGAATCTGTCTTTATTTTGCTCTGAAACACAGTATTTCTACAGACCAGTGCACCCTTCATGGGCCTGAATCATTTTCTGCAGCTGGTCCTGCATGTATGAAACAAAGTCAGGGAAAACAAAAAGCCTTAAAATTAAGGCAGGACAGGCAAAACCAACTCATGGCATTGTCCAAATAATCTGAGCATTCCCTTTCATTTACATTAAAGAAACACAAAGGACAGAAAACTCCCCCCTCTTCAGAGGTAGCATCTTCCACTGTGACTGCCTATTTTTACAGAGACTTTGCTTTGTACAAACATATTCTTGTTTTATAACTACCACAGACCAAGCTCATCTGACAGTGCAACGCTCATATACTAATCCAAGAGCAGGAAATTCTTCTACATGGTTTTATTACACTGCATTGTCAGTCAGCCCTTAAGCTATCAGAAAGAGAAGCTCTATCATTACCTGCATTATCCAGAAAAGTTTTAACATTAGAATAGATTTGAGAAGATGGGGGGATGGTCTTCAGAACTGCAGGGATTTTAATTCCGACACCCAGGTTTTGGGTGTTTGTGGGTTTGGATTTTTTAAATCTTGCTCAGTTTTTCTGCATCCTGCCCTTCCACCCTAAAACTTGGGTGGTATTGAGGGGGGTTCGAAGACTCACTCCAAAATGAGCTACCTGCAATGGTTTAATTACATTAGTTAGCATGTCTGATTTGTGATGTAGGTGCATGCTATTGGGAAGGACCCAAGGGGTTCTTCAGCTCTCACAGAATGTGATGTATTCCTCTATTTCCAATACTATTTTTTCCACTGTATATTGATCTTTACAATGGATTAAGTCATTAAGATACCTTTTTCACCTTTTCCTTCCCCGCCATGTAACGTAGTTCGGATTTAAGATATTTTCCCCCTTCCATTTCCACGTCATTATTTCCAGTGTTTTGCTTTGGTTTTAGTACAGAGAAAGAGGAAAAAGATAAATTCTGTAAGGACAATTTGATGAAAAAAAAAAGAGGCATTTCTAACAATATTGTAATTTTTGCTGCATAAACACGAAGAAAATTGTCAGTGTTTTACAAAGTACCAACACAAGCATAAGAAAGGGCAACTTTTTGAAAACCTGCCCACAATTTCCTTAATTAAAATAGAAACTGAAAGGAGACATGAAGCTTCAGTGTGCCCTGTGCTATTTATAAACATGGCCACTGGAGCCTACATTTGAAACAGGCAAGAGAGACAAAAGGTGAGGGGGAAAATAGTCACTCACAGGACTGAAGTGATCTTTTTAAGGTGACACAAAAGATCAGAAGAACTAGAACCTGGACCATCAGAGCCTTATAACTAGGCAGGACAGCCTCTCCTGTATGTAGCATTTAATGGAACAATTGTAGAAAAGGATCCAGGTATTCCAGCATCTGAAGGTGTGCAGTTTAAATGCTTTGTTTTGGCTGATGATGGAGGTATAGGTGGGCAATATTCAAATCTACATTGGGATTTATCCAAAACCAGAAATGTTTTAAAAAAGGATAGATGACATCCCCTCTTATGCCTTCAACTTGTCCCAGCTTTGATCACCATCCAAACTCAAGGAGTGTGATCTAAAAACATCCGACTCGTTGCTATAAAACCAAGAGGGGAAAGCTAAGAGGATTTCCCACAAACAGAAAATAATCCGGACTATAAAATAATTGTCATTTCTGCAGAGAAGACACTAAATACTGAAAATAAGAATACTAGAGAGAACGAAAAGAATGGATGCCAAATTGTGGGTGGGTGGTTTTTTTTTTTTTTATTCTTTCTGCAATGCACTGCAGGTATTTACGTGGGGGTGAATGCAATATTAAGTGTTTGCTTTTTCAATCCCAGCCTGGGACTGTAATAAATAAAATTAAAACTC